>NW_009647211.1:3344553-3415316 GCF_000708025.1 Charadrius vociferus
CATCTTCCCATCCATTTAAATTTTCAGTACAACTCATATTCACATCTCAACACCAATTAACAACAGTGCAAGGTATTTCAACACTTACACATAAAAAAACTGTCTTAACTACAGCTTTATCCCTCATACCTTTTTTATTCCACCTCAATGTACCATTTATGCTTTCTTCCTTCAGGAAAATTGAGAAGTTGTAGCTAAAATCATTCCCCTCGCTCCTGTTTCCACACTCATTCTTGTCAATACTGGCATCAAAAACCCTGTTTGTCCTCATCTTCAAGTCTCTTCATCCTCATCTTCATCTCTTCTCACAATCTGGTCCTCCATCTTAGTTCTTAACTCCCTTGTTCAAATAGTTGTTAATTGCTACTTCCTTCATCTTCACATGTGACGCGATGCTTCCTGCCACAGAGTGTGGCCACCGATTAATAAGTTTCTTTCTAAAACTAAAAAAATATATTTATTTCAGCAGCATTTTGTATTTCCAGAAGCAGAACAAGCTCATCAGCTGAAAAGCATTTTGACTGTACATCTCTTTTCAAAATATCATAATTAATACAGGATAAGTTTTACAGAGTCAAGCAATAACTCTAAAATCTGCAAGGTTTGAGACTATCTCTGACTTCTCAGGTAAAAAGATCATCATTCATGAGAACACAAAATCACCTGAATTAAACAACTGTCACACCCATACTTATCTATTAAAGTGGCTTCAGAGAAGACAGAAGATAGAAGCATAAAATGAACAATCATGGACAACTTGATCTGACTTCATAGCTGACCCTGCTTTGGGCAGAAGGATAGACTAGATGGTATCCAGAGGTCTCGAATTATTCTGGAGTCCTGCCATTCTATGAATCTGTTCTTCGTGAAAGTTTCTCATCCAAAAAGAATGATCATGTTTGTAAAAATAAATGTATATCTGTTAAGTGCTTGTGCTCGGGCATGAACCTGTGTGCTTAACAGTTTTTCTAACACTTAGAAGGGACTGTTTTTCTTCTTAGATCAGGAGGAATATACTGATGAATTTGCCAAAATCATAGGTACAAAGCTCACATACACTAAAAGACTATGGTCATAGATTTGAAGGTTCTGCCAGGTCATAAAGGATATTGAACTCTTTAACCTTTTTAAATACTGTTAAGAAGTTTAAATAGAATAGTTAGTTTGTAAAAATTCATAATCTTATCTCTTTCATTTCCACGTTAAAAATTATGTCTTCTGAGTCTGGCAGGGATGGTTTAATTATCTTTAAGCCTGTGGAAATCACTATCTTAAACAAAAACTAGAAATTCTCTTTCTTCCAAATTTTAGAAATCTTTAGTATCATAAACAATGAAACACGGAGCTTGCACATTTGTAGTTCCAAGCAATGTCTTTTTTTGAGTGCTTCTTGTCACTTTAAAGACATGCACAGCCATGATGTGGGCTTGGATTTCATGCTAACAGGTGGGAAGTTTGGATCAGCATGCTGCTAAATTCAGTTCTTGTCCAAGACCTTTCAGAAGCAGTAGGTTTCCAAAAATTACTTGAGTAGTAACTACTTTCTTTAACCTACTGTATTTCTCCAATCCTGAACACATGCTTAACTGGCTGTTTTGCTAACGTGTATGATATAAGACTCAGGAAGTAATTTAGACATAACCTAACAAACTGTAGGTCTCAAAGGAAATATTTCCACCATACTGTCATCACAACCAAACGTATGGTGTAGGTGGGTTTTTTGGGCCTCACTCCTCAGCCACTGTGGAATGCTCTCACGTCTTGATAGAAATATAGATGATATAATGTTTAAATATAAATACCTAAATATAATTTGTGTATAAAGATAAATAAATGTACATACATAATGTAATATATATGTAATGTGCAAACAAAACTGTCCAATTCTGTTAGAAAGGGTAAGCTTTTTCTTTTATAGTAAAGACTGCTATTTGTCCCAGTAATATTGAAGGCTACATGTTGTATGATTATAGGGGTTACAAGATTATATGTTATATGACATAAACCCACAAAAAGAAATAAAGATCCGAGGAAGGAAAAGATTCAACTAGAACCTCAGTGACAAGGTCAGAAAAAAAAAAAGGATACACATCTTGAAAATATTACAGTGTTTCAGAACCACTGGTCAAAGGAGAAAAAAAACGGTTTCTGAAATTCATAGTGTGGCTTGTCTGGGGAGCTGTAAGTGGAACCTAAAAGCAGAGAGTGGTGGGAATATTTTAAGCTCTCAGACATAAGTTTGCTTAAAAATTGTCATTTGTAAATTATTTGTTTTCCAGTTTGCCTCAAAACACAAAGACATTGAATTTCTCTTCCCATTTGAAATCAAAATACTTTTCAAAAATCCAAAAACCTCTAACAAGAAAGAGAATTTCCATCCAGATATTATAAAGATGTCACTGTCAAAGGTTTTTGGTGACAGACCAACTATTTATATTCCGTAAGATCTCTTGATGTTACCACTGGTGCTATTTAACATGATTTTGTTTGGCTGGCAGTCACCAGGGACTCCCAGTCCTTAATAGTAATTTTTCCTCTTTTTTATGTTGCTTTAGCTGCAGGTTCTCTGTCCAATTTGATGGAACCTTTTATACCAATTTTTATTCCACCCTTCTGTTTGCAAAAAGCCTTTTAATTTACTTTTGGATAACAAAACTGTTGCTGTCTGAAAGGAAATTACATTTCCACATACAATTTAAAAGATTGTGTTGCTTCCAAGAGATACTCCAAAGGTAAAATACTAGAAGATTGTGTCATCCATATATACAAGGCAATGGATGGGTTTCATGGGTTATTAAACACCAAAATAAAATTGAGAAACCACTGCAATGGTAGCAGCTGTTTATGTAGCAAACACTGAAGCTGTAAGTAAGCTCTTTTCACAAATGAGCTCAAAACCACCTGAGAGGACATATAAAGGGGAAATATTAACACTATACTTTTGAAAGCAACCTCATCAAAAGAATATATACTTAGTCTACCACAGGGTGGTAAATTTAAACATTTTCAGAGATCTAAAATCTCGCTTATTCCGCACAAGCTCAGGTTGAGAAAAAAAAAAAAAGACACCTCAAAAGCAAACAAATAAGCCATTTACACAACATTTTCAAAAACTTCCTTTGAAATGGAAAACAAAATTAGTGTAAATCAAACAACTTTATATACAATGTTCAAAAGCAAAAATAATGCACACTAGCCAAACTGAAAATAGAAAAGACAAGGCAAACAAATGAGAAAAGCTAGAGAAAAAGTATCTGAATAACAGAATCTGAGGTAAGTGGGATAAACGAAGATCTGTAATATGTGTCATAGAAAGCACAAGTAGAGCTCTGAGATCAAAATAAGCAGTTTGATGCTATAAGCTAAGAAACAAATTATGGATTCATCATGTGAATAAAGTGACTAGAGTACCGGGAAAACAAGATCACCTTAAGAGCCACATTATGAACAAATGTTTAAGGCAGAGCAAAGAAATGTGGAAGAAAAAAGTTTAAGATAATTTAGTCAAATCTTGACATACAAAAGGATTATGGCGCTGGGTACAAAGGCAGAAAAAAGAATGCTGGTGATGTTTGAATGCAAAAATTTAAAGAGGGATGGGTGTACTATAAAATAGAAGTACCAAAAATTAAATTTATTTAAAAAATGAGGAGGAAAGCATTACCTTTTAATTAAGTAACATTAATTTTTCTTTGGCATGAAGTCATGCCTTTCTGAGGAAAACTATGTGTTTCATTGAACATCTTATTATATTTTGATTGAATGGCTTAATGTCCTATTTCAAGGACTACGGCTTGAAATTTTAGATTTGAAGCTTCTGTCACAGTACAAAACTCAGAAGTAGAAACCACAGCATTCGCTTTCAGAGAAAAGAGAGCAAAACTCTCCTATGTTACTTCCCCTGTATTTAAAGAGTAATTAATATCCGTGTCCAGGCACTGAACAGATGCACTGTGTGTCCAAGACAATGAGGTATGAAGAGACCAAATACTGACAGTTTATCTCTATAATTTTTCAGTGAGGAAGATCGTAGGAACTAATAAATAGGCTGCTCGGAGAGGCTATGGGATCTCCATCCTCAGAGACACTGGGAACTTGACTGGCCCCAAGAAACCTGATTTAAGGTGGCCTTGTAGAATGTCACAACAGGGGCTACCAGTGGTTCCTACCACCTAAAATTATCTTGTGGTTGCACAACAATAATTTCTTATTGTGAAAATTCTTATACAGTGCTGACTTCTTGCACAAGAGCACTCTTGCTAAGAAAATGGTATGAAGATGACAAATGTATGCTAGAAGCAGTTTTAAACTAGTAGACTAATACTAATGGCAATAAGGAATTTGGAGGAAGCTCCAAAACCAGGTTTCTTTTCTGAGACCATGATTTCCAGGCCTACAGAGAAAGTGCATCCTTACAGCAATCAATGAAAAATCACTCTGAAACAGGTACAGCAGTTACAGCTATTCCCTTTAGCTAGGAGCGTAACTATGATCCCATGTGCTTGGAAATTGGCCTAACATGATATAGAGAAAATTGCAGTGCCAATAGGGTGAACAGGGTACAAATGTTACCAAGGGGAGGATGAATACACAAAATTCCTCAAAGCCCCCTGCCACAGTAGTCAGATCAACAGCTGAAGAGTGTCTCCTAGAGTCAGTAGTGATTTTAAAGGCACTTGCCCCATAACTGTTTAATTTAAACTCTTTACTACAGTTTCCCCACTACAAATCAAAGTGGGTAACTTAAATTCTGCTATAGGGCTTTTGAACACAGTTTTGAAGGCTGTACCATGTTCCTGTTCATGTTCCCACACATCTCAGATTTCTGTTCACAGATACTTTGCTGAGAGCAGAATTGTTCTACATGCTCATATACTGGGATGTGTACATGGCAAGAAACACCAGACAGCTGTGCATGGAGGAGAATGAAAACACCACCCAGGTGGGCAGCTGAAAAAGGTAAACACAGTAGTTTTGGCTGCCTCACCAAGTGCACTGAAAACTTATCAAAAGTTCAGGGGGGGCATGATCAATTACTCTGCAACAGAGGGAAGTCTGCTTTTCACTGACTTCTCCTTTTGGGTTTCCAGTGATCATGTCACTGTTATAGAGCTAGTGCCAGACTTTACTAGAGGAGGAGATTCTGCATCCCCAGAATACTTAATTTCCCTATATACCTGGCTCCAAGCCAACTTATGGGAGAGCACAGTCTAATCAAACTGTATAACATAGCTGCTGAGTTACATTGTTAATGTGGTGGATATGCAACTATTTTTAGCAGTTTGCTTTTTTCAGTGTTGTTTTTCTAAGCAGAGATTATTGTTTATAAAATATAATGCTAGCACTTTGGTTTCTTAGAACATGTTCATTTATAAAAGTCTTTCTTAAAATGCAAGTATGAAACAAAACTAAGCAGTGTGAGCCGTCTGATTTTTCATCTGAAAGTCTAATTTGTCATTTGAAGTCATAACACACACAGGTCATAGACTCAAGAGTTTTGGACCTGTTAGAGGAAGATATTGTGACATATAGAATTTCCCAACTAGAGCATGATTTTATATTATGAAGAATACTGGTATATTTCAGTAGAAAATGTTATCTTGACATTAAAATATTTACACTGTTTTATCTGGTTGTAATTTCCATGAGTCTTTATAAATACCTCTATATTTGAAAAGCTATACCACATTACATAGAATGTGAAAACTTTAGAAACATTTACATGCAGATGAAGCAGAAATCCAAATGTGTAAATCTATATTTATGAGCTTTCAAATATAAGTAAACTTTTCGGTATGTGTGTGCCTGCACATGCACTCATGCATTTATTTCCTTAGGTCCTATTGTTAGTTCCTTCTTAGTTTTCTCCTGTATGCAATAGCAATGATACTAATTAAAACGTAAGGAAAACATTTTAGAAAAAAAAAAGCATTTGATACAGTTACTGTTATTTCAGAGTGTGTCTTTGATTCATCCCGCCAACTCTGCCAAAGTTCTGTCAAGGTAATTAATATTTCAGTAGAATGTAACTTTTTTTGCTCATCGCATACCCGTATAAATATCTGTCTTACGTACAATTTTTCACAGTTTTCAAAAGAAAGACAAGAATGAAGTGCAAAGGAAAACTATTTAATTTTGATTTAAGACATCTTTTTTCAAAATCCTCACATCGCTTTTGACTCTTTTTATGAGAAAATACAGAACTCTCTTTTATTTTCTTTGATCAGCTTTTTCTGAAGACTGCAGAATATCTGTATTTCTACTATTACAGAAAAAAAAAGGGGTAGAGTTGTTAAACACAACTAAAAAAATTAAGAATCTAAGTACTTTTCAATTACTGTGGATAACCTCTATCATAAAGACAGAATTATTGCAAATATCCAAATTGGTGATACTTATAAAAAATGGGTTTTGTCCTGCTAGCCTTTACTCTGAAAGTGCACTCATGGTCATGATACATAAACAGAAGTTGTGTGGATGGGTGTAAAGTCTGACATAATTTGAGTTTAAAGTGGAAGACTGGGAGAAGTATCAAGGAAAGATATTTCTTAGCTTTAAACTAATAAGACTTTTAACACTCTTTAAATCCCTTTTGCTGCCTTTTACACATTTCTCTTTAGATAACAATCTTTCTGATTAAGAAATACTTCCAAGAAAATTGAAATAATATCAAAGTGAACCTGAAATGGGAAAAAATACAAAACTTTTTAATACAAAGAAATCTGATCAAGTCTTTTCTGATGTATGATGAAGGACATGGCATATGAGACAATCTCCTTCATGAATAAACATAAATTAAAAACCATTTTTCCCCAGATACGTATTTAGTTTTCTACAGCAATACTATCAAACGAAGGAGAGTATAAAATTTTATAGAGCATCACAATACTTTTAGAAAATGGAAATTTTCTCCAGTACTGTAACAGTTGTCATAGCTAGCCCACTGACACAAATAGTTCTTGATTTCCTAACTTTTATGTACATATTATTTTTAAAAATAATATCTTTATTTACCAATTTAAATGTAATTCTATATGCTATTTAGAAATTATTTATATTAAATCTAATCTGAAATACCTGCCATCATTGTATTTAACTCCTAAAATAAGCTGTGTTCACCCCAATCAGTAGTCACACTGTCTAGCTGAGACAGTCCCCTACAGGTCCTGCTGATGGCATTGCATTGCCTGTGTGAAGCAGTGGTCATGAAAGCGCCCCCTCACCCAAATGGACAGCACCAAGCATAAAATAAGGGTGGCAAAGAGTCAGAAACACACACCAGACAGATAAGCCTATAGGAAATAAGATAATAAAACCAAGTTTCTGCGGTTGGAAGGGCTTCAAGAGGTCTCTGGACAAACCTCCTGCACAGAGTGTGTTCAATTCAGAGTGGAAAGCACAGGGCATTGACTGGTCGTGTCTTAAAAACCTCCAAGGCCAGAACGTCCACATCCTGCCTCTATGCTTACTTATCCTCAAAGTGATTTTCTTCTTTTTTAACCTTAGCCCCATTCTAACTGATGACTTGATCTCCTATATCTCCCATCCCATACCACTGTGAAGAGCCCATTCCTGTCCCCTTAATTCCCTCCCCATAGACACTGAGGCACAGTTATGGGCCTGGGAGATGTTTCTGCTCCAGGCTCAATGAGTCCTTGCCCCACAGTCTCTCCTCACAGGGTGAGCGCTCCATCTGTGCTGCCTCAGTGACATCTCCTGAGCCCCTCTGGTTTGTCCATTTCTTTCCCTCACTGGGGAGGCCCAAGGAATGCAGTAACAAAATCAGAAGCCTTAAAGCATCTAAGCCTTTAGATAATGATTTTGCTTGGGGGTGATTCTGTATTTCTTCTTTTTATGTTCACTTTCCCAGAATTCCTTTTGACTTATTTTTTGTTCACTTCTTGACTTTCTTTTTAGATGTTACTAAATAATACAAATTATTTATAGCACTTTTTGATGTAAAATTCCTCTTTCAGCTGATATTTTTACAAATACTTTCTGGGACACACAAATGTTGGTGAAGTCTAAAAAAACCTTTCCCCAAAGAGTTAAATTTACATATTATTTCAGATTATGTTTGCAGGGAAAAACAAAACTCAGAAAGGAGAATCAGTATATTGGATTAGGATGGGTCATACCGAGTGTACCCTGCTTCTACACTTATTTTTTTCTATAGAATACTGCACATCCTGAGGTACATCCTCGCATAAACTTCATAATTTCCTCTGAAGAAGAGAGTTTTTAGAAGAAGGTCAGTGATAGCGAAAACTATCACCACTTTCTAAGTTTCAGGATGACAAGGACAGATTGTGAAAACTTTTTTGTCCAAAGCATGACTCCTATATAAATGCCAAACAATGCATGTTAAAGGTTAGCTGAAAATTTGCTGCTACTTTTAGTAGTCTAATGTGTGTGGAAAGTTCCTGAATGACACCAGGGAAAATGTCCCATAAAGCAAACCATAAGCAATGTTTCTGGAGTAACTTCCTGATGTTTGCAACTCATATGTATAAATATATAAAATAAAATGCAACGCAGAGAAATATACATTTTTTTTTTGTGGCCAAGCATACATATACACCTATAGCTATAGATATACCTATACACATTTTAAATGGGTTTTGTAAGGCATATTCTTCCACAGCAATAAGCATAAAAAGGTTAAGATCATCCATTTGGCAGAGAAGCCAGATACCACTGAGGGACCTAATAAATCACCTGGAAAGTGAAATAAAAGGCAAGGTTAGGTGATAATTAGCAAAGATGAGAAACTGAATTGCTCTGTCAAATAGTCTTAAGTGAGAGGAATTTGTGAAGTTTAAGAAAGACAACTTGAAAATGGTAGTTCAATGAAAGTTGAAGAGCTTCTTAAATAAAGCTGCAAGTTTGCCAGGAATGGAAAAACAGCATTGGAAAACCAACCATCATTTGCAAAGGTTATACAATATGCAGGGACCCGCATTGCATAACGTAGAAGTAACTGAGTAGTGCTCCAGTAGGATAGAAAGCAGGATTGGTATTGCAACAATCTTCTACTGCTCCTCAGACAGAAACTTGTTTTCAACTAAACCAAAACATATTCTTTATAGCAGTATTGTTCGTACTCTTGCCAATTAATCTGCCACCATTCATTGCACTCATTTGTAAGTGCAAATTGTTGTGGACCAGATCCAAAGTCCATTGTAGTCAACAGAATAACTTGAATTTATTTCAGCAAGATCTTTAACAGACAAATCTAAAGTTTTCCACACAAAAGTAATTTATCAACTAATGAAAATGTTCCATCACTTGACACATCTGTATTGGTTGTTAAGTACAATTTGTGCTAAGAGGTCATTTAATTTCATTCACAAAAAAAGTCTAGAGTAGCTCTCTGCATGATTTTTTATGCTATCTGTTAAATCACGTTACTGAAATGCAAAAGTGGACTAAACTACCAACTCAGAAAGCATTATCTTTTCTCATAGGGTTCTCTGCAGAATTTAAGCTGAGTGTATTTCAAAGCAGACATCATTTTTAATGCAGCGTCCCTAAGACAAGGCAGTAAAAGACTGGGACTATTACAAGTAAGAGAATTCTATATAGCAAATATGTTCATACTTGCATAATAGGAAATTCAAGCTCTTACATTGTTATGTAAATATGTTTGTTGTTTGTTTGTTTGTTTGTTTGTTTTTAAGAGATCATATATCCTCCCCATCTCAAGAATATTCTGTTCTTGGCAATGATTAAAAATCTAGAATTATCTTAATGTTTTGAATAGGTTTGCCAACCCCATCTAATATTTACGCGGTATCAAATTTCTGGTAGTAGGTCACATTTCAGTCCTTTTGACAAAACCTCCATAAAAGACGCACTGCAATCTGGAAAACAAATAAATTTGAATAATTTAGCAGCTATATATAGGACTATGAAAAATTAACGAGACAATGACAAACTATAGGCATTGTCAAACAGATGATGTCTTGACATCAGTCCCTTCCCTTCCCTTCCCTTCCCTGCCCTTCCTTTCCCTTCCCTGCCCTGCCCTGCCCTGCCCATCACATTTAGAGGGTACTGCAACTACTAACTATTCCAGACTTAGAAGAATCTATCTGCTAAATAATTCACACTGCTGCATGCCAGTTTACAGAATTTAAGTGGAATCACTTACACAATGAAATGTAGAATCACACAATGACCGCATAGTGGAGGTGATCATCAGAAGGAATGTCCCTCAACAGTCCATACTAGGACCAATGTTTTTTAATATCTTTATGAACAACATACAGTGGGATTCAGTGCACCATCAGCAAGTCTGCAGATGATACCAAGGTCAGTGGTGCGGTTGATTTGTTGCATCAAAAGAAGCATGGCCAGTAGGTCAAGGCAGGCGATTCTCCCTCTCTGCTTGGTTCTCATGAGACCACACCTGGAAAACTGATCCAGCTCCGGGATTGCCAGCACAGGAAAGATGTGGACCTATTAGAGTGGATCCAAAAGAAGGTCATGAAAACAGTGGTCAAAGGCCTGGAACACATCTCCTATGTAGACAGGCTGGGAGGGTTGGGTTTGGTCAGCCTGGAGGAGGAAAGTCTCCAGGGAGATCTTACTGAAACCTTTCAATACTTAAATGGGGCTTAGAGGAATGGCAGAGAGAGACTTTTACCAAGGCCTGTAGAGACAAGACAAGGAACAATGGTTTTAAACTGAAAAAGGCTAGTTTTAGGTTGGGTATAGGAAGAAATTTTTTATGATGTGTGTGGAGGGACACTGGAACAGGTTGCCCAGAGAAGTTGCTCTTGCCCCATCATTGGAAGTGTCAAAGGTCAGGTTGAATGGGGTTTTAAGCAACCTGATCTATTGAAAGATGGCTCTGCCCATGGCACGGGGTTTGGACTAGATGATCAAGGTCCCTGCCAACCTAAACAATTCTACAATTCTATGATTCTAAAGTAGGGTCACCTAGAGTAGGTTGCTCAAGATCATGTTCAGTCATATTTTGAATATCTCCAAGGATGGAGACCTCATAACATCTCTGGGCAACCTCTTCCAATGTTTGACTATGCTCATTGTAAAAAGGCATTTTTCTTACGTTAAAATGGACTTTCTTGTATTTCAGTTTGTGCCCACTGCCTCTTGTCCTATCACTGAGCACCACTGAGAAGAGTCTGGCTCTGTCTTCTTTACACCCTCCCATCAGGTACTTATATACCTGGGTGAGATTCCCCCCAGCCCTTCTGTTTGTCAGGCCTGTTTGATCCGACATGAGTTTACCTTCAGAAATCAATGGTGCTGACTCCCAATCACCTCCTTCTCCTGCCGGTGTCCAGAAATGGTTTTGAGAACAACTGATTCCGTCACCTTCCCTGTGAATGAAGAGAAGCTGACCTGAATTTGGTTCCATGACTCCTTGATCTTCTTGAAGTCTACAGTGATATCAATCTCTTCGAGTCTTCAGGAAACTTCTCCAGCTGCTATGACCTTTCAAAGATAATTGAGAGTGGTCTTGTGATGACAGTGGCTAGCTGTCTCAGCACTCATGGGTACAACCCATCAATTCTCCTGGATGTAGCTATGTCCAGTTTGTTTAACTGTTCCCAGTCTGATCCTCCACCACCAAGGTTGTGTTTTTTACTCTAGACTTCCCTTCTGGTCTTTGGTCTGCGATTCCTGAGGAATGATCTTACCAGTAAAGACTGAGATGAAGACTCTTCTGTGTCCCTAGCCAACAGGACCCCTGAACTATTCATTGGTAGACCTACATTTTCCCTGGCTTTGCCATTGCTGTTGGTGTATTTAAATAAGCCATTCTTGTTGACCTTCACATCTCAGGGCTGCCCCTAACTTGTACATCACTATTTCATTTTCCCTTTTTCATGACAAGGTTGACCTTTTCAATTTTTTTGTAAGTTGTGAACCATTTTTAGAGGTACAGTAACAACTAAGTTTGTCTTCATCATTATAACACTTCTTGCATATCAACTAGATTTTAGGTCCTACTCTTCAAAGATCTGCAACCTAGGCATTCTTGGAAGATCTTTCTTCTTAAACTCTGAAAGGTAAAGAAACATGCATTTTTGTTAATTACAGCCATAAATTTGCTTTATTCCTGTTGTAGTTAAAAAAAAAAAAAAGTTGATTTTCCCCACTTCCACTTTCTTTGTGTAGCACAGTTTACATATCTCTGAGCTAATTCACAGTCCAGGCCACTACCTTGATGCGGCCGAGAAAATGTGATTGTTTTTTCCTGAATATTTATTTCAACAAGTTATTTCTCTGCTTCTCTATCTTTCACTTCCTAAATTGGGGGCGAAGTATGTCATTATAGTCATCTGAACTCACGAAGACTTAAAAACAGATTGTAAAGTTGTAATTTAAAGGGCTATTCTGTGTTGGGTTTTTTTTTGGCAGATATTTTTTAAAAAAACATGATTCACTACACTAGATATGAAGGAAACACTTTTCAAAATTCAGAAAAAAAAGAGTTTTCTGTCTTATATCCTGTCAAAATTGTGAGTTCTGAGTGAGAAGGTTTCGTTGCTGTTAAATCCCAGGACATGTGTAAAAAACATAGACAGAATATTTCAGCAATGCTTTGAGCTTCTGAGTTTCCCACTGGAAGTGTACCTGAGCATGAACCATAAATGGAACATGTTGTGGGATACATAGTTTCTTACAACTTTATCCTAACAGCCATTCGTCAATCTTTTGTCATTTGACCTCCTATGAAGGTGGTATACTTCATTTTAAAATGAAAGCAACCTCATTTTGAAAACTGCAGGATTTGTCTTCAAATTTCCAAATTATTTTTCCCCTCATGAAAATGAAGACATAAATAAACAAAAACCCCAAATGGAAATAAAAAACCCTAGCTTTACAGTAATAAAAAAAAAAAAAAAGGTCAAATAAATTAATGCCTTACAGACTGTGAAACTTCAGCTGTGGAAAGAAAAACAGGAACACAAATCTGTTTCTTAAAAGAAATTAACTCATGTCTGAACAACTTTGAAGCATATCTTCTGAGTGGAATGCAGTATTTCCTTGTGCAAAGACATTTGATCATAGGCTTTGCAGCGGCATATATGATATGAAAGTGTATCATATATTTATGAGGAAAAAAAAATGTCAGAGAGGGAGGAAGGACAAGGCCATTGGCCTGAACTAGAAGATTTTCTAATATATGTTGCCAGAAAATTAAATGTGCAGTATAATTATGCCTGTTCTTCTGTAGTTACATGAAGGGACCACTTTTCTAGCAGACCTCTGTCTTAGCATACAAGTAATAAACATATGCAGAACATTTATTTAAATTTTTCTTTTTTTAACTTTTCTTAATTAATCTTGTGGGTATTTAAGTCCAAAGCTCTAGCTGAGGCAACACGTCAGGAAGCCAAAGCCAGATTCTATCTGAAATCAATAAAGCCACAGGAAAATCAAGCAGTCATAGCCAACAATATGAGGTGAAAGGTTAGAATAGACCCAATTTTGCTTCAAACTGATCTTGTGTACATTCTCTCACAAGAATATGTGACCCAAGTTTAATGCAACATCCTCTGGGGTCTGCCACAGACCCCATCCCTCCATTCCATAGCATGACATTTCTAGAGAACTATTTTCTTCCTTTTATGTATATATGAAGCTGATATCACTTTAGGTCTCACTTGTATTTCAAGAAACCAAGATGTGGTAGTAGATAATGCAAAACACAGATTACTGGTAATCAGTAAATAAATGTAAAAGTACTTACAACTGGATGCTGGTATGGATTAAATACTTCATCAAATGATTGATATCAAAGAACCCCTCTTTCTTCACTGCCTCTCAAGCATTGCTTTTCTTGCTTTTCTTGCACAAAATATGAGTTTAGCCCAGATTCTGGACTAAAAAGACAAACCCTATATGTAAGTGTTCCATTTATTGTGCTACGAATATTGCTGGTGTAACATGAAGTACTGGCTTTGTTAGTAAAACACTAGATGCTTTTCAGTCTGATTTAGTTTTGGTACAGATGACAGCTCTTTTAGTTTCAGTGTTAAGGAAGGCTGTTAGATAAGTCCCTCAGCACTGAAGAAATATCATAGTCTGAAATTTCAAGCTATTCTTCGTAGCCTGAAGAATGAAAGAAGTCCACACTTACGCTTAAAGAAATCTTTAAAGTCTTGTTTTAAATCTAAACAAACAACTAATCCCTTCTGAATATGTTAGTTAAAAAAAAAAAAAGCTTAAAATGTAATTTTGACATATATTAAATGCTTTGTTTTGATGAAATGATTGATAACAAAATTCTTCATTTCAGTGCCTCTTGAGGACTGTATTACTTAGAAGTTCAGGGTAAAAGGGCTGTACGTAATATACTTTAAGAAAAAAATGTACAGAAAATACACTTTTGAGTAAGGAAATCTAGCTTGAAAAAGAGCTAGTATTTTCTGTAATTCAAATTAAGTTCTCCTAACCAGGGCCACTTCAAAGTCTTCAAGGTGATTCCTATGTGTGCAGGATCCTGTTAAATAAGTAAAAAGAGAATAGTTCGAGGGTTATATTTTGAATTTTATGGATCCTTTCTAACAATAACCCTTCCACTGCCGAGGATTTGGTATAGGAATAGTAAAACCAATGTCTTTGATCTACTTGATGTTGCTGTTCCTATCTTCTCATGGTCTTTCTCCACTGTAGTATTTTACTGCCTTTGACTGTCATGCATACAGGCAGCAGGAAGTGCTTGTCTTATCAAGAGAGCTGCAGGGATGACAACCTCTCATTTTAAAATGAATTAATAATTTCCATGTATAATTTCATGTTTTCAATATTAATAATTCTTAGGTTTTCATTTGATTATTTTTTTTCTCAGAAAATAAATTAAAATAGCATAATGGGATTATGTTAAAAAGATTGATTGGAGAAACTCTTTTCCTCCTGCCTCTTGGTAGATCATCATATCTGATTGATCACAGTATGAAGGTTTATGCAAGAATGACTTTCCTAAATGAGATGTGCAGGAGAGCTAGATTTTCATGATTCGAGTTACATGAGGTAAATTAGTGCCAAGGAAGGTCAATGAACTCATAATTTGCTTAAATTAACACTACTACTAGCTGTGAAATTCTTTATTGGCAACTGAGTGACACTCACAAGAGTGCAAAATTCTTCTTTATCTTTGAAAACCTCAAAGCAAAGGCAATAATTATTTCCAATCTAACCAGATGCAAGCTGAGATGTACACTATAAACAAGGGATAATACCAATCAAAACACTGGCAACTGGATTATGCAAACCAACAGTACTTTCATAGAAACACAGATAATTTCATTAAAATGGCATTCCTGTTTCCAGCAGGAAACAGACCATAATTGTTAGCTTGAGAATGCACTGATAACTGTAATTTTAGTGTTCTTTGAGCTTTCTAGATGACAAATGCACATGCACTCAGGAGGACATTCTCTAAAACCATGTGTGTACCATTGTCTCATACTATATAAGCAATCTTTATAACTACCTCAGAAGTGCTTGAAAAGTTATACAGATATTAACTGTACCTTGTAATAAATGTAAAGATATTGAAACATACATCACAGAAGGTATCAAAACTAGAACAAAGGAGACAACTCAGGAATCCGTTTCCAAAAATTCTGACTGATCCCTTAGAAAAATGTCCCATTTTTATAATGAGTTGATATCTAGAGTGAGAAAATAAAAACTTAATGCCTATTGCCAGTTCAGTAATATTTTCAGTGCTTATTTCATATTTCAGAGCTCTGAACTGTTATGAGTTAACAGCATTTTTGAAGCATTTCCACAATTACTTTTTTTTTCTGCTTCCAGTTCCTTTGTTCCTGTTTTACTGTTTGATTTTATAAAGCATTGCTTACTCTATGGCTGAACCCCATAAAGCTTCATTCTTTCAATTGGAATTGTTTATTTATACATAAAATATTTAATGAGTGAACAAAATATTAATGACCCTGCTGGTATGTTAGTGCATAACACACGGTTTCATAAATTTCATGTTTAGAAATCTTCCATCAATGTTATTCACATCAAGAAAGTCCTCCGCTACATAAATTAAATTTATGCATCAAAATATATCAAGTGGCCAGATTAATTGTATTTATTCTCTGGATGTACTGGTTAGTTTATGTTTACATGTTTTGCAAAGTGCTTTAAAAACATCTATATTTTAATTAAGTCATTTTGCATTTTCCATTGGTATAATAGCTAAAGATGAATCAGGAAAAGAAAAAGAAAAAGAACGGAAGAAAGAGAAGGGAAGGAAAAGATTTTATGGCTTTCCAAGTACAAAATTGTCTTACTGAGGTGGAGTCACATTTAGAACGGTTCTGAGATAAAATTCAGAGTGCACAAGCAATGACATCAGATGAAAAAGAAAGAATGCTTAATGAGAAATTACTGGATAATTCTTAATTCAATGGAATGACCACACTTTATTACTCAGAATGATGGCACTAATCACTGTGCCTTTAGTACAATACATATTAAATTCTGAACAAAGCATTCCAATAGAGTCACAGATTCACTGTTCATTAACATACAACATACCTCCTAAAAAACAAAAAAAACCCCAAAAACTTCACAAGACATTTCATATTAGATAGAAGAAAAAAGTTGGTAAGAAAAGAGAAAATCTCGCAAGAAGTTTTCAATTAAAGTCACAGGAGATACAAGCTCAGGGAAAGAAATTAAATGTTTGCAACAACATATCTGAAAACTGTTCTTTCAAAAAGGTGCCATATGGCTTAAACATTTTTGTTTTCCACTTTATTGGTCACTAAATTGTGCTGGAATTAATCTGCTGCTCTAAAAAAACCCAAAACAATTCCCCCACTCACAACCCAAGAGAAAAAAAAAAAACAATCCCAAAGCAGCAAAGAGTGAATTTACTCCTTGTGCTCAGGATATATTATCAAATTGCTCAAACTACGTCCAAGACAACATTATGGATTTGGGTTCTAGCAAGGCAAAGAAAACTGCATGGGCTACTGATGCTTATCACCAGGAGAAAGGGCACAAATAGGTCAGACACTAAAATAGAAAGACTAGTCATCTGAAACAACTTTGCAATCTTCAGCTTTTATCATCAATGAAAGCTTGCAGAAGCAAAATGAATCCAGTTCACAAAGTTAATTGTGTTGAGTGTTTGTGTAGTATAGAATCCAGTCTGTAGAAACTGAAGGAAAAAAGTGCAATTCCCCAAAACAGATGTAAACCTGTAATTTTGAAGTCTTTCCTCGACTGACAAGTTTTTAATTTACCAGAAGTTTCATTTTTTCTGAAACGAAAGCTCAAGTAAATACGTGATAATAGCAAAGAACAAAAGGCTTTATGTTAATTTGTGAACTGCTAGACACGAATATGAAGTTTCATTCAGTTGCATACCCACTATGCTAAAAATACATATATTTGCAAAACTGGAACCTTTAAAATATGTATTTCTATAATAAATTTCCTAGGCATGCCCATAATGAAAAAGTCAGCTTGATAACAAAAGTCAACTATATTCAATAAAGCTATATAAAATGTTTCCAGCATGTCTTTTTGACATTGCGGAATAATTCATTACATTTTACTCTGCCTCCATCCCCCACCCCCCACCTCCTACCCCCAAGATCAACTTGGTTGCATTTATTTCATGCGAGGTTTAAAAAAAGAAAGCACTAAGAATGCTAGGAAAAATTATGTATACAAAATTTGTACTGTTGTTACCATACAAAAGGGACTTCTTTCACCATGTCCTCACTTGGGGTAGTCACTCTGTGACTGTACATACATGTAGGTTCCCATCTATCTCTTCTACTTCCATTATGAAGTCCCAAGCTTTGAAGAAAATCTCTTATTAGACACTTCTGTGTAAGAGTTTTCTTTTGAAGTGGCACTAGTAAAATGTAATATGATAATACAGCTGACAAAATACTCTAATTCTTGTGTTTGATGTGGTCTTCTTTGGTACGTTTCCAGTCTGCCAATCCTTTGCATCATTATGGATTTTGTTAACATCAGATTCAATGAAAATATTAAACAGAATTATTTTTAATAACCGCTCCCCTGACAACTCTTAACTTTCCTGCATCTTGATAACTTCCATTTCATTTTCACATACAGTAAGTTCTCACCTCACAATTCTCAAAGAGCTACAGAATTCAGTTTTCTTTTTTTGAAAAACATCTAATTTGTCTGTTATGACTCCATTTATATGAAATATAGATTTATTTTTGCCCATTCTCTTTTCTCCACCTATGTAATTACTGTTGTCTTTCGATATTCATCTTAAGATTTTCCAGAATCCCATGTCAACTGAAGATTGTTGTGATTGCCTTGACAATCAGTTTTCCAATATAGGCACTACATACATTGTATAAACACAGAACTCCTCCACTGTTTATGAGTTTGTCCTTTCCCCTGGAATTTAGAGCTTCGTCTTTTATATTGGACTAGCCATTTTAGGTGGCTTTTATCATAAAATAACACAATGTAGATCTCTAACTAATCTGTGATGATGTCACAGACTGTAATAGCAAACATAGAAGCTGATGTAATGTTTTATCTTGCTATGTAAGCCAGATATTATGTGAGTTTTCATTATGATACCACTTACATAAACCTTGTTAAACATACAAAATACGAATGCACAAAACTGAAAGAGGGTGTAATTAAAATCTCTTCCCAAAGCAAGATAAAAAAAGAGTTGTAGCATCTTTACCTCTGCACAATGCATTTGAATATGATTCTATGGTCTGTAAAAAAGCCAACAGCAGTCGTTGCTGAGGAAGAAAGACATCTGCACCTCTTTTAGGTCCAGGAGCATTCAGTTCACAGAGGGAAAGGGATTGTGTCACCAATCATGAGTAGTCAGGACAGTTTAGAAGGAGAGGGCAAGATGGACAACTGATTTATTCATTCTGAATACCTCTTGAGTTTCATATAGACAACAGACAAATAGACTGTCAGGCAGACAGATATGCAAATATTTCTCGAATAAAGTTATTACTCAGGAGACCATCAGTTCTGTTTGGGACATGATGCAGCAGTTCCAATGTGTAACATCATGGGCAAGCCAGGCTCTGTCAGATTGTCAGAGAAAACAATCACTGTCCCCAAAAAGCAAGGCTAATTTTACATTTGTAAACAATGAGGCAGACTGAAGTTTTCAGAAGTGGTCTTCCGTGTACTGAACATCCAACACCAGTTGCGTGAATAAAATTGACTTCTCCAGTTCGGTTGAAAGGACCCCAGTGTGTGTTCACTAGGATCACTCTGTGACATGACCGGCAGCAAAGTAGATGGGATGACTAGGAGATTCACTTAAAAAAGCACTCCTGATCCAAAGCAAGTATTAGGCTAATACTTAGATTATGTGAAAGGCGTTGCTGATTCTATTCCTCTACCCAAAAGATACTTTTCAGAAGGGGGTTTCAGCACAATTGTGAAGCTTATTCACATCAGATGTTGATAACCATGCGACTTCGACTGGATTAATGCTAAACAGTCACAATGCACATTGTTTGGTCTTAGAAGCCAGTTTATGCAGGAAAATAAAGAAAAAGTACCTAATGATATGACCATAGGAAAACTGCCATTTGCTTATCCAAATATTATTTCTTCATGGAAATGTCCGTTATTTCCCATAATTATTTAAGATATTTAAACTCCAAGTTTAAAGTTTCTAAGTTTTTATTTTTACTCCAAGCCCTATTTATCTGCTTTTTTTCCCTAAAGAGCTTGAATTTCATGTTAAATCTTCCAGTCTGAGGATTTTGTATTTAAAAAAAAAAAAAAAAAAAAGGAGGAATAAAATATTATGGAGGGAGATTAAATTCTTTGATGACCAAAATATGAATGCAGTACTATTTCACTCAATCTTCTCTTCTACTACTTGTAATCTTCTATCAGAAGAAATCAGGGAAATTATAGGTTTGGTTAATAGGGGATCACAGACAACAGTTTAGTGCAGAGACACTATTTACTTTATTTGGAACAAAATTTATAAGTCTATATTTAATATTTACTGAGAGGAGTGTATTTTAGAGTATTTTGAAATTATGACAACCACAAGGAAAGCAAGCTGTGCTATTTTTCTCTTTTTGCTACTTTATGATAAATATATGGTGTTCTTTAAGATGCAGTAAAATTATTCTACATTATTCAATAAATATACTTTGTATCTCCTTTTCTTTCTATAGAAAAAATGACTGTAGGTATTTTTCTCCTTATAATACAGTAACTGCAGTTTCTTTCCCTGCTATCACATTACCACTCGTTGATATTTAAAATTATCTTTGACTTTGTAGTCTCATCTGTGTAATTTTAGTGAATATTTTTACTTATTGGTTACATTGGTAATTTGAAGAAAATGAATTAAGTTTTTCAGCATATTTTTTTGTAAAAGTTTGAAATGGGTACTGTCAGGAAAACGATGTAAGTTCTTTTATACTGAAATAAATCTGAGACTGTGCTGCTGGACAACTATTGATTCCATTTATCTGTTGTAAAAATCTAGTCTCTAACTCCATAATGACCTCATAATGACATGTGCGCTAGGCTTATATGGACACACATTAAGTTTTGTGATGTTAGATTAATGTAGAACTTGTTGAATGACAGAAGTCTTGAGCACCGGTGTTTTAACAGCTCATGACAATGAGTCACACAGCTTCACCATCCAAAATGAGTGAGGCACAAGATATATTACCAAAGACAATATATTACCAAAGAGGGTAGATTTAGATTAGATATTAGGAAGAAATTTTTCACTCTGAGGGTGGTGAGACACCAGAACAGCTGTCCAGAGAAGTTGTGGAAGCTCCATTCCTGGAGGTGTTTAAGGCCAGGCTGATGGCATTTTGAGCAACCTGGTCTAGTGGAAGGTGTCCCTGGCCATGACAGGGAGTTCGGAACTAGATGACCCTCAAGGTACCTTTCGACCCAAACCATTCTATGATTCTGTGATACTATGATTCTATGAAACAGCACCAATGTTCCACTAAATAATTTCAGTTTTAATCTAAAATGTTACTAGCAACCCAAGCAATATGTGACATCCTGAAAATTTCTGTATATTAACACAGTGGAAACTTTAGTACGATGATAACGAGACCATAACAAGTTGACTAATTGAAATATTATGTAATTAAGTATAGGGCTAAATGAAGAAACAGGAGGGTTTTAGAATTAATTTACAATACAAACCTCTTCTGGGAATTGTAAGTAGTCATACAACAAGGTAAACCAAAGAAATATGATAAGGGGTATCAATACCCATTCTGAAACATATGTGTGTTCCACTTTTGAATTACACATACTTGCTTAAAGCAAACCTCACTGCACATGGTCCCTTAATACCAAACTCCTTCAAGTAACAATGATTTAGTGTTTCTAATTACATGTGTTCACCAAAAGATACATTTGAAACAAGCAGCTGTTTACAACTTGTATTGTTTCAGTTCCCATGGAGGAAAATAAGTTTAATTTCTTTTCATTCTTCCCTGCAACTGCTGCCAATTCAGTTTGCATTTACCAAGACATCAATTTCAAATAGCACAAGTGGATATAGAAAGAAGTTGTCAGTCACTATACCCTGTACTGTCCAATTCCCACCTTTGAAGGTTTCTTCTATACCTGCAAAGAGATATAGGTCATGTTCAGAAAGATGAAAATAAGCAGCATGCTTGCTTCCCACTTCGTCACAGATGGAATTAATATTGATTTCTACTTTCTTTTACAAAGTGTCAAGGATTAGAGGAAAGCTTTTGAATCAGAGGGCTGGCCCTGCTAAATGAATGACTAAGCATACCTCAAATATATGTTTTGTAGTTGTCACAGTTAATGGTAAATATTTGTTATTTAAAGTTTCTTTCTTATATATTTTTACAACTACCATCATCGCAGTGTAATGACTTTGTCATTACTAACTTGGATAAGGTATATAAAAAGATTTTTAAAATTTATTTTACAATCAAAGATTCAGTAGACTCTACAGGTAAGTATCCCCTATTCCCTCAATTCCAAAATGAACTGAGCATCCAAGAAGAAACAAACAAAAAATGGAAGGAAAAGATATAATGATAAAAAGATTAGTTATTAATCTATTTCCTCCTTAATTATGGAGTTCTGATTTTTATGATAATTTACTATTTCCCTGCTTTGTGTATGAAGGTTGCTGCCAATCCAACTCCTAATGATTTTGTCTAAGTAATTAAAGAAAATTAATAGATTGCATTTTAATTAAAATAACTTATTCAGTAGGCTTTGCCTTATAGTGATTTCCTGATGATTTATTCCATACAGAAGTGTTGAACTTTTTCTTTTGGCAGTCTAATTTGAAAATGTTTCCCTTTCAAATATTTGCAGATAGCAAATCACCTTGAACAAGTTGTTTCATGTAACTCAAAAACCTGGGAGTATCTGGAAATTACAAATCTTAAAATGAAACAAATATTTCCAAAATTTTTGTAGAGCAGAAGAACAAGTACCAGTATATCAGTCAAAAAAAAAAAGCTGAAAAGTCCACCAATTAGTTTCTCTAATTGATTTTGTAGATAGGTCTTTTGTAGATGGCAATATCTCTGTCATGCTCTGTGAAATTAAATATCTAAATAGGTGGAAAAAAGGAGGGGGGGAGGAAACAAACAACCCAGGCATTTGGGTCGGTGTTTGCTCTGCCTAACAGAAATGTGGCTGTTATATACAGCCAGTTTGCTATGATGCCAGACAGTGCCAGTTAGTGAGAAAAAAAGATGGGTAGTCCTCAGTGGACTGCCCATTTCGATTGAAATGGCTTCAAGTTAGCTTGGCAATTATTTTGTCATGGAGCACAACAAATAGCACATGTCAAGTCATGCTAAACAGCCTTCCATATTTAGCCTCAGAATTTTATATTTCTTTTCAAGTAGTAAATGTTTAGGCTGGAAGATGAATGAGTCATGTTGAAAAATTAAGCTTTTTAGTTTGTGTGAAAAGCATGCTGTTCTTGCCTATAGTACCTGCTAAATAGTAGTCAGTTGTAATATGACTGTACCTGATAAGACCAAACATCACTTTTAGCTGAGTACATATTAGGCATCAGAAGATCTTGTTTTGTAGTGAAATCACTGGATCTTCTCAGGGTAGCAGAAGATGCAGTATTGGTTCTGCCGGTAGAACTGCTGCAGCCATCAGAAATGGGTAGGTTTGTCTGGAGCCTCTGCACATGGATGAGAAAGAGCCCCCTCTCCTTGATCACACAATCACATGGTTGTGCTTCAAGTATTTTTTGGACAACATTCTTATATATGCAATGAGTTGAGAGGTAAAAGTGTTGGACTACATGGAGAAATGTTTCATAGTCATGTTTTTAACCTTATTAAAGATTACTGGATGTTACATGGCAGCTTCTACAGGGTTTGCTTATAGCAAAGAATGATACAGAATGGTTTCAAAAAGTGCGTGTCATAACAAACTCTCTTACATCACTACTGCCAGTCTACCCTTACACTACTGATGATTTATGTGCTCTATTATTAGACACTGTGGAAGTAGGATACGTAATACCCTATCCTTATTAGTTTGTCCAATTTGTTGATGAATAGCATCCTAACAAAAATCTCTTGTACTCTTGCTTATAAGAAGGTAAAAGAAGAAACAGGGAACAGTCCATGAAACTATCAGTTAGAGAAAACACTGATATGTATGTTTTCCTATAATGCATAATTACACTGCAAAACTAATTGTCATACAATGCCATGGTAATTTATATAAGGATTTCAGAAAAGAGATAAGGCAACTTCATGAAAGACAAAATCATTTGACGCAACAGTCTGGATGAAGTTGAAGGGAATGAGTTATTAAACCTTAGGTTGCCAAACTGGGTAGGGAATGGCAAAGGCAATGTCACTCTATACAAACCCCAACTTTTATAATTTTTCTCTAAATATTCAGTGCTATCTACTGTCGGAAACAGAGCAGATGAACGTTTTGATCTCTTTCACTCTGGCTTATATTTACACTCAGATGTTTTCACAGGAGCAATCCCAATGCATCACAGCTCACTGATGACCCCCTTCTCCAGACATTCCTGAAAAAAATCTTTCCTGTTAGTCTTTCCAAGCATCTTTCTACAAAAATATTTGGTAGCTTTCTGTTTCTGCATGAACCAAACAGAAAACCTGTTATGTCTCTAGAGATGATTTTACTGTCTTCTGTCACTGGAATAAATACTATATTATAACAGCAAAGTTACATTGAAATACTGGATCATTACTCCTTGCATTTTTATGGTGCTGATAAGTGTAATTTTCTCTTTCTAGTGCTATCAGACAAAAATGTTACTAATCAGAGGCACCAGTTAAAATCAAGAAGATAATCTTACTAATGCTGACTATGAAAAAGTGTAGAACTCTTCAAAAAAGTTCAAGTTGCACACATATGGATAGTGACAAAATAGGAGGAAATAGAGCATACTGGGAAGCAGAGATAGTTGTGAAATTACAGTGAAGTCAGAAGAAGTCAGAGTTTATTTCCCTTATGAATATTTAATGGGTAAATACATTTTGCCAAAATTTCTTTAGAGTTTATCTACAAAGTAATGTCTAAGTACAACACACATTTTCACCCTGTTTTACTTCACGTGAAATGTGAATTGTTCTTTCTGTTCTAGGATGTTCAAGCAATCTCATAGGGTCATTGTTTCCAAATTTTACCTTGTGTCATGGTGTAACCCCAGCCAGTAACCAAGCACCACACAACTGCTCACTCACCCCCCCCGGGATGGGGGAGAGAATAGGAAGAGCAAAAGCAAGAAAATTCGTGGGTTGAGACAAAGACAGTCCAATAGGAAAAGCAAAAGCTACGCATTCAAGCAAAGCAAAACAAGGAATTCATTCACCACTTCCCATAGGCAGGCAGTGGCCCAGCCATCTCCAGGAAAGCAGGGCTCCACCGTACACAATGGCCACCTGGGAAGACAAATGCCATTACTCCAAATATTTCCACTTTCCTTCTTCTTTCCCCAGCTTTCTATGCTGAGCATGGTGTCATATGGTATAGAATATCCCTTTGGTCAGTTGAGGTCAGCTGTCCCAGCTGTGTCCACTCCCAACTTCTTGTGCATCTCCAGCCTACTCACTGGTGAGGTGATGCGAGAAGCAGAAAAGGCCTTGGTGTTGCGTAGGCACGGCTCAGCAATAACGATAATATCTTTGTATTATCAACACTTCAGCCCAAATGCAAAACATAGCCCCATACTAGCTACTATGAAGAAAATTAACATTATCTTAGCCAAAACCAGCACATTCTTGAACACTTATTCTATACCATTTATGTCATGCTCAGGTCTCACACTATCCAATACAGTCTCATTAACTACCACCACCCTTCCCATCCTTTGATATAATAGACAATTATCATTCCCTTAATCCGTGGACCACCATGCAAAATGCCCATAAAATGTCCATTGAGTTCATTTAGTCCATGACTTTGGACTCCTTCTGTTATGCTGGTCACTCAGGACAGAAGAAGTGGTGTGTTTTGTGGAGTTATGGGGCACCAGAGCCAGCTGAGGTTGAGTCACTCCTGTACTTGCACGCTTCTTGTAAGGCTTATCCTCCATTGGTTCAGGTAGTTCCTGTTGTAGCAATTCCCATAACTTGCAACTCATTTCCTGGGTTACAACAATTTAAAAGTATTTCTATTACAATCTCCACCCCTGGTCCCTTTGGGTCAGTTTATAGGGTTTAAGACTCCAGTGAACTTCTCCCCTTGCTCCTAACCTGGCTAACAACAATGGATTCCTGTTACAGTAAGTCGCATAACATGCAACTCATTTCCTGGGTTACAACAATTTAAAGGTATTTCCATTACAATCTCCATCCCTTTTGTTCCCATTGCAATGAACTCCTCCCCTTGCCCCTGCTCCAGCTTGGACTTATCCACAGACTGCAGTCCCTTAGGGGAGTACCTGCTCCAAGTGGAGCCTTATGTATGAGCCACAGTCTCTTCAGGGCTATACCTGCTGTGGCATAGACTTGTCTACAGCCACAGTTGCTTTGAGGTGCACCTGTTTCATCATGGCCTTCTCCGTGGGCCACAATGCCTTCAGCAATACACCTGCTCCAGTGTGGCCTTACCACAGCCACAGTCCCTTCAGAAGTAAACCTTCTCCAACATGTTTTTACCCATGGCTGCAGTCCCTCCGGGGGGGTAACTGCTCGGTTGTGGGCTTATCCATGGCCACATGCTTTGAGGTGCTTCAGCATGACCTCATGCACAGGCACTGATGCTTCAAGATGCACCTACTACAGCATGGACTTATCCACAGGCACAGATGCTTTGAGGTGTACCTTTTCCAGCGTGGACTTATCCTTGGGCCACAATCCTTTTAAAGGTATACCCGGCCACAGATGCTTCAAGATGTACCTGCTCTGCTGTGGGCCTATCCACCGCCACAGATGCTTCTGGGTGTCTTGCTCCCACATGGACTCATCTACAGGTCACAGTCCCTTTGACCTGAGTTCACACTGGACTTCCAACCTGTCCAGTCCAGTAGCACAGAAACAGCAGTGATGCCCTGGCCATCTGCCAGCCTAGGCACATCACCATTACTGTTTTCGAAATGTTCCCAGGCACAGCAGAGTAAGATGACATACAGTACAGCACTACAGCAAGAAGCGAAACCAAAAAACAGCCACTAACGAGCACTAGGCTGTGACACACAGCATGGCAAGCAAGCCCCATGGCAAGCACAGAAGTCTGTCAATTAATAGCTAAACAGCAATAACAGCTATAAATTCAATCTGGCACATTTCAATCAAATCTGTCGTTATCTCAAACACTCCAACCCCCACACTGGATGCCAAAAAGGACTGTTATGGTTTAACCCCAGCCAGCAACTGAACACAACACAGCTGCTCGCTTATTGGAGGGAAGAGAATTGGAAGGGTGAAAGTGTGAAAACTCATGCGTTGAGACAACAACAGTTTAATGGTTGAGATAAAATATAACAACAACAACAATAATAATAAAAATAATGAATTGTAATGAAAAGGAAAATAACAAAAAAGAGAGAGAAATAATATCTGAGAAAGACAAGTCATGCAAAGAAAAAAAATTGCTCACCAACAACCAGCTGATGCCCAGCCAGTCCCCAAACAGCAGCTCCCTGGCCAAATTGCCCCCCGCTTTTTAAGCTGAAAACAATGTCATATGGTATGGAATATCCCTTTGGTCAGTTGGGGTCAGCTGTCCTGGCCGTGTCTCCTCCCGAGTTTTTGTGCACCCTCAGCCTGCTCCCTGTCAGGGTGGTGTGAGAAGCAGAAAAGGCCTTGACTTTGTGTAAGCACTGCTTAGCAATAACAAAAACATCCCTGTATTATCACCACTGTTTTCGGCACAAATACAAAGCATAGCCCCGCGCTAGCTAGTATGAAGAAAATTAACTCTACCCTAGACAACACAAGCACACCTTGTCTTAAGAACAAGCCTGTTCACATAATTTCATGACTTGCAAAGGAAAAAAGTGTACGTCAGATAAATATTACACAAATTTTGTCTATGTTGCAACCTTGGATTTAAAGAGCTGTGTCCAGTAATATTTAATGCATAATATACAGACCCTTATAACAACTTTCTCATCTTGTGCTGAAAAGCTAGGTATTTCAAGGATTTGCAAGCACTTTGCTCAAAAAGTCCAGAATACTGACCATAGCCCAAAAAGGTGTGAAAATTCTTCTTCTATCATGCCTTTTTTATGCACAGAAAAACTGTTTATCTGCTTTGGAAAATAGCAGCTTTTGCTGGAAATTCTTGTGCTAGAGAGATGTAATTGGTTGGTTCCTATGGGAACAAATTGTGTTGCTCTCCTAGATAAGCAACTGTAAAAAGTCAAAAAAGAGGGAGAAGGCGGGGGCAAGATGAATGGTGATCAAAGCTCTAATTCCTTTGCATGATTCTCTTTTGAGAATCAGAGATAAATGAACAGAAAGTAACTTAGGAAGCAAATATCTGTGTCACACTTCAGTTAATACTTTCTTTTCTGTTATTTTTGTTTTCTTGTAAAGAACTGTTGTGGTTTAACCCCAGCTGGCAGCTAGGACCATGCAGCCAATTGCTCACCCCCCCTTCTAGCCCCAAGAAGGGTAGGAAAAAGAGGGAGAATTTAATGGAACAATATTAGAAAAGGAAAATAACAATAACAATGACACAAGTCACTCTCATTGCCCAGTGAATTGGCACTGTCCCAGGCAGTGATCACGGCTGCCTATGCTTTGGATAACCCTATTTATATACTGACAATGGTGTCTATGGTATGAAATATTCCACTGGTAATTCCATCTTTCTGTCTAGGCTTCTTCTCATGTTCTGTAGGAAGCTGAAAGAAGTCCAGCATCAATAATGAAACCACATGTGTCAGAAAGGGAAGTAAGAGACCTTTTCCACATGATATATTTTGAGAAATTCATAACCTGCATAAATAATAATAAAAAAATCTAAACAAAAATTAGATTTTCAATTTTCTTGAAATATGAACCTAGACATGTAAAAATATGTAAAAATTACTTTTCTTTGCAAACTGCATTTATAAAACTCTCAGATTAAGTCCTTTGTAGGGGATGAGTCAAAACGCACCACAGAAATCACACTTGCTCTTTCAAAAGTCTTCTGATTATGGCTTTAGTTCTAAGAGGTGGTAGAAAATAAATTTAGATACTATATTTTGTGGTGTTCTCAAACTATGTGGCTTCTTGGCACATGTTTGTGACAAAATAAAGTGAACTGAAGTAATGATTTTGTAAAACCATTAGTTCCTCATAAGGTACTGCGATCCTTTCCCTCACCATTGTTCATTCTCCAAGATACTCTTTCACCTCCACTAAGTATTTATGTGACTGAGTACTGAAACAAGTCAGGGAAGTGAAGGCAAGTCAAAGCATCATAGGAATAAAAACTTAGTGTTAAACCATATTTGCTACACATCTCTTTTATTATGCACTGACACTAACACCTTTTCCAATAGAACAAAGAAGATTCCAGGAATGGAGAGCTGAAGGAAATCAGTGGGGAGCTAAGGAACAGCAATGTTAGCTAAAGCTAAAGCTTCTGGCCTGAGAGCCCAAGGAAGTAAATCAACTTGGTCTGCCTGGACAATAGGGTAATCAGCCAGTGGTAAAAATGCTAGGTTAGTGAAAAATAGTGCAATACGCACAATACTCTCAAGATTTGTTGACTTTCAATGGTTCTTCTTTCATACTGATTTGAGACAGAGCCTGAAATCAGTTTGTTATGTGCAATTAAAATTTCTGTAATAAGCTTTTGTTTAAGAAGTGTTTTCAGAATCTCAATGAAAAACACATTCCTCAAGTTGGGACTGCCTTTCTTCTTGTCTAAGAAAAAGAATGGAAGAAAACATATGTTGCCTGAAGACATCATTTTACCTCTTGTAACTGACAGTAGATAAAGAATCCAAATTTTAAGCTCTCCTTGAATTAATCTTGAAATGTGATCTCTACTAGTAGCTGGTCTGATGTTTCAACACAGATTTGTGCAATTAGAGTTCATAAGTTTCATAGCTAGAACTATGAAATAGATCCCCTCCTTCTACCAAGAACTGTATCTTCATTTACCAAGATACATGTTTACATAGCTTGCTGAAGTCATGTAACCATTCGTGAAAATTGTTACTGAACAGACTATCACACCATCTTTTTAACTGGCCTGAAACTAACTGGTACAGGCAAACACTGGTAGATGCTACAGTTGTTTTTGAACAGGAAAACCAATTTTCTCAAAAGTTTGTTTGAACATACAGCATTTTAGAATATTGAGATCTGTACTTGTAAAGTTTCAGAGCCTTCTAGCATTTTACTTGTTTAAGGCTGTAATGTATTTTAAGATAAGATGAAGAAGGATCTAGACTATATGTATCACATTTCCTAAAGCATATTTAAAACCTCCTGTATTTTCCTGTAGGACATCTAACAGAATCATAAGGAACTCCTTCAAACAATTCTTGCTATTTTTTTCAATGTATCTTTAAGATTAACTCACTACATAAAAGCTTTTGCACTGGCTTTCCCACTGAATACCCAGGCATTGGGAGAAATTACCTTTTTGAAATTCTCTTTAGGTTGTTGTCCTCAGACTCATTCAGTCCCAAGTTAGTGACTATCTGCAGCACAGCTTGTCACACAGGTTCATCTCCACAGCCCTTGTTTCCACATCCATGTCTATAAAATAATTACAAAGACAATGGAGGTAAAATGCTCTAGCTGGTTCCAGACAATGCAACATGAAGCAACAGCAAAAAGTTGCATCTTGGGAAGTTCAGAAAAGATATTTTCATTATGAATGTGGTACATTGCAACAAGATTACCAAAGAGGTTATGACACCCTTGGGAATTTTTCAAGTGTCAGTTGTACAAATTCATGTCTGACTTAAACCATTATAGGCAATAGCAGGTTGGATGGGATTTTACTCAGCATATCTTAGCCTTTTGCAGACAGCTGGTGTGGAAATTCAACAATTAGAAAAAACTTCACTTTTTTTAGAAAATGATAGTAAATTGTCCAGTTCCTGAAAATCACTTATGTAGCCTTTTTTTTTGTTGTTGCATAAAATAACATATTTGTATATACATTAATATAGCATCAATTCTAAGAATCGTAATGTGAAGGGCATTACATCAAAGACCAGGAATCTTAACTCTACTTTTAGCATATCACTAAGACAGAAATCACTCTCAAATTTATATGACATGGAATTATAACACAGACAATAAAAGTGCTACAAAGAAAATAAGAATAAACTCATGATTACATTCGTAAAGTGCTAATTCAACTTCTAAAAGACAGGCCTCATCATCTAGTGTATGGGTTATTTGGAGTTTGTATTTTTTAATGTTTTTTCTTTAACAAGTAATTGTAATTTAGACTAGAATTTGTACACAATTCCTGACTTGTCTAGTATTTCCCTTCTGATCTCAAAGTTAAAAATATTCTTTCCATCACTCTTTTTTAAAACTTTGCACAGTCTCCATAAAAAAAGAATATGACTGCTATGGAGATAGATTAAGCATAAGCAAAGGACTGCACTGCAAAAAATCTTTCACTCTGAAGCTTAATTGTATAGCTACACTATACTGTGTTTGATTTTTTGTTGCTCTCCCCTGCTGCTGTGTGGCCTTTTCTGACAGCAATTTCAGTTTGCTTTATGGGTCCCTTTACTTAACTCTCAGCATAATGATTTAAACATAAGTAATTTCAAAATGAAACTTTAGTTATTTTATCATTCGAAAGTAATCTCAGTAGAGACATATGGTGAACTATGTTAAATTAAATAAAATAACATGATTTGAACCTTTCAGAAAGACTTTTGTGTTTTCTGTGCACATACATGCCCTCTAGCTGCCCCTGGAAGAACAAAACAAAAAATATGAATCCTCCAACTTTCCTGAAAGACAATTAGTAACAAGTTTTGAAAAATAAGACTATAGATTGTTTTTAAAAGGGAGAAGAGAAACCCATTTACTACCAGGTGGAATAGCTCAGTTTTTGAGAAAAACAAACAAACAAACAAACAAACAGAAAAAAATGTTTACCTGTATTTGTTAAAGAATAAAGTAACTATTAAACAAAGGGAAAAGTTTAAACTGGGAGATGTAATTTCTCAAGGCTGTAAATGCATAGTCACCTGAACATGAACCTACAATCACCTGAATCACATGAATAAGTGACCTTGATAATGTCAGTTTCAATATGATTAAAGATAGCAGATATGGAAGTAACTGACAAGATTTCATTAAGGTCACCCAGATGAAAATATTTCTATTTTTAAGTAACTTTGACACTGATAGAAAAATAAAATCTTACTGAGTAATGTAGTTGAAAGAACTTGATTTAAACAGAATTCAGAATTTGGATGACTATCAAGTTTCTTGATTAATTTTCTTTTACATGTTATCATTGGATGTATCACTGTGACATAGTGCAGATAGTTCAGTAAGTAGAAAAGGTTTCAAAGCAAATCCTGTAGCTCCTTATTCACTCAGAAGAGCTTTTGTGAGTCCTATCTTTTTTAATCTTTGTACAATTTTTGTTTGATCTCCTAATCATTGTCACCAGGGTATGGAAAGTGTTTTTTGTTGCTCTTCAAATTGTGCTAAATGTGCATGAAAAAAAAAAAAAAGAGAGACAAATACAGAAGGAAAAATACAAAGCCAAATGAATGAGAAGGAACACAATGTACATCTCTAACAAAGACTTTAAAGGATCATAATTATCCTTTAATATGCGGTCAGTTACCTCCACAGGTATTATTATGCTGATTTGAATATATTAGAATAGTGCTTCTAACTTACTATAGCTGTCATTACCAATTAGCAGTTTCATAGTAAGAATTATCCCTAGTTAACGGTATTTGCACATTATTATTTGTCTGACTAGCTGCAAACCTGATCAAAAGACCAGTGCAGCTGACTCAGATTTGAAGGGACTTTAGCACAGACCCGCTGTTAAATTCAACATTTTTGTCATGTTAGTGTTCTATCTTCTAAACCTAATTTAACTATTAATATTATTAAACATATTTAAAGGGACAAAAGCAAAGTAACACTGTGATTTCTGGTAGAAGTAAGTGACTTAGATGAAAATTATCCAAAGAAACAACTTCTGCAAAGCAGTTCTGAAAAACACCTGGGAATAAACCTGTACACAGACTCGTACACTTCAGTCTGGTCTTCATAGTTGGAAAATATATAAAGCTTGCCTCTCATTTTATACTTTCTCACTTGTGCACATCTACGATGTGCAAAACAGATACAAAAGAAACAGTCCTTCAAAAACAAGATAGCAATTCAATTCAAGTTCTTCTTTTATATGGGAGTCAGTATGTGAATGTGTGGGTTGCCAATTGAGTTTTCAAATGTAATAAACAGATATGAGCTCTCATCAGATTATCTACTGAGTAATTTGGCCAATAAGTATAATGCAAAGAAAAGCATGAGTTCACTGACCAGAGAAGAACCTCTTGTTTTCCAAGAATAATCCAACTTGTCTGCACTTGGCTCCAGAATTGCCTGGTTAAGTCATAGCACCATTAGTACAGCAGGGAGGGGGAAGACTAAAGGGAAAAACATACAATGGATAATAAAGGAAGAGAAAAAAAAACAAAACATCCTCCACCAAATATCAAAAATATAGTTAAAATAGGATTTTCCAGATATATCTGTATAAAATAGTGGTAATATGCCTTGCAGGTTGTGACTTCTTTACATCACCAGTGCTACCAGTTCATCTGTAGAAACACGAGTCAGCGACAGAGCTGAAAACAGTAGACTAACACTCTTTTGGTATCATCAGGTATTGCCTGATGACCATAAAAGCTCAAGCAAATAGCCTCTAGCAAACATACACATGTGATATACTTACACGGTTGTTCAATCTATTTAAAGGTTACAGGTTCAGACAGTTCATTAACATCCACCTGTCCTGATATTTACTTCCTCTACTAAAGTCTTTTGCAGCACGGGGTGAGTTTAATTCAGTTTCAAAGAATATTTTAAATGCAGTCAGGGCGCTACAAAATGACATGCAGAAACGAAATAGTTAATGCCTCACAGGCCTTTGCAGGCCTTCCTGGTTAAGAAACATTTGCAGTTTATGGTCTTACCAGTTAGCGTGATTAAATTAACAAAGGAATGGATTATTATTACTAAGAAATGGAGTCTGGAGCCTCCTTATCTAAAGGATTTCAGTCACTGTTGTTATTTACCATATCTTGCTTATCTAACAAGGTTTGATGAAGAACAGATTGTGCTCCATAAAGGTATATAAATCCTGTAACTGCCCTGTTTGGGCAGAGTTCACATCAGCAGAGGCTGTCATGCTGCTGTTTTGTGTTCTTTCCTATAGCTACTAGAGTAAACTGCTCCTGTCTTCATCTGATCAAAGATATATTCTGGTTACTTCCATGAGGGACAAAATAGGACAGACTGCTTTCTGTATTTCCACAGAAAAGGTATGAATTCAGTGCTCCAGAGTACAATAAAAAAAACCCCAGAAAAATAACCCACAAATAGATTTGCAAAAATACATTAATATAACCGCAAAATTTTTGGAGTTGGAGACAAACGCACCCTGAAACTTTACCTTTATTTGTCTCTTCATATTTTCATTTTTTATAATTTGTTTTGCTCATCCAAAATTTGTCCTTTGGCTGGTCAAAGATATGCATTTTAAGGTTTTATATTAGTCATATCTAATAACTTCAAAAATTATTTTTTTCTTCATGCAATGAGAATAAAGTGAAGTAACTGGTTGTACCTCCCTTATTTCCAAAATTTTCTTCCTTTGTATTTGCAAAATTTACCTTAATGTCATCAACTTTCTGAGGGATCATCCACACTCCCTGCAAAAGTAGGATTTGCAACAGTCTGTGAAGGAAATATGACAAGGCCCATTACAGCAGTCGTGTAGCTGGGTATTTTGTCTTTACTTTCCTTCTTATTCAACAATTAATAGAAATTTACAAGATTCCACAAAACCTTAACTGTTCCTGTAGACTACTTTAACTATGATGCCAATATGACTGAGCATTCCCTGTCAGATGCTGGTGTGGAGTCCTTAGTGCAGGAGGCACTTCCTTCCATGCACCTTCCTTCCCAAGAGCTGAAATCCACGCACAAGTGTCAGGAAATCACAACAGCTTTCTGAAGGGCACAGGTCTCATCACTCAGTGGGGAAGGATATGAAATAACAAAAGAGTTTTCTTGGGAACCGGGTGGTCTACAGACACATCAGTCTGGTGCTATATCAAGCCTACCAGGACCCTACCTGACATAGGCTGTTTCTCTGTTGTGTTGTATGTAGCACGTGGATGAATGAATTCAAGTCAGTGCTGGATCAAATGCCGCAAATATACTCCCTAAATAATCTGCCTGGAAGCCAAAGCACACTTTGAGTTTATCCACCCTTTTATGGGGTTTTCTATATAGATTTTGGTTGGGACCCCCAGTTTACACAGCATAAACTAAAGAATTAAAATCATTTAAAGTCAGTTAAGTCATATAAGCAATACAGAGTTAAAAGTGTGGAGGAAAGAAAAGTCATACATATCGTCCACTGGCAATGGTATGTGATGCCAACACACAGAGCTTAGGTCTCATTCTCTTTGCATACCCCAGCACCTATCTTGAAAACTGCAATTGCCTTATTATCATAGTCATGGCTGACACATTCCCTACTGCTACCAGGTACATTTATACCTGGATCAGATAGCCACCATCTCACTAATGCTCATGAAGAACAAGTGCAATGAATGTTTGTGTTATGCTCACCATAACATTTTACTCACTCTTTGCAGGTATTCAGACGATCAGAGAAAACAAAAGGCGGCAAAAAAAGACCGGAATTTTTGTTGTGACTTTGCTGACAAACAGTCTAGAAGAAGTGACCTTCCCTTCCACAGCATAGTAGATGGTTACTGAAATTACTGTTTTCTGAGCATGGAAATACCTAATCTATTTGTCAAGTACATTTGTATATAATGATAATCAACTGAAAAACCTTAAGTTTATACAGTCAACAAAATATCAGATGTTATAGCCAAAAGGAATTTTTATAGGCTAGACTATGGAAATACTGATGTAATACATTCTTTTTAACTAATTTCACATGCCCACATCTCACAGAATAATCTTGGTATGGTAAAAGATTTCTAAAAAATATTAACTAAAGAAAAAAGTACTTTTCCCCTACTATTCTGTTTTTCCACACTAAAGAATATCTTTTCATACACACAGTCTGCACTGTGCATTCTTTCCTACTACATCTTCCTGAGACACTGTCCATTATTCACATTGAAATACAATTTCATAAGAAATTTTTAATAGTTGCAGTACAGTGCAAGTACTCATAAAACTAAGGATGCCATTAAAGTATGTCCTCAGGATTACATGCTGTATTATGCAGTCGTGAACTACTGTGTTAATGTGTTTTAACCTATGGCAATATTAGTCTAGAGAGGAATGTTAGCATTTCACGTGAAGGATGATACACTGACTTTTAGAAAAGATGGACTGTGATATTTGTTATCAGTTCTGCTGTAAATGGCCTTGGCTCAGCTACAGACCACTGTCTTCTACATCTGTAAGCCTTTCCAAAATGTACCGTAGCAGAAGTTTGCAAGTGCTTTTATATTACAAATATCTCCTTAGGAGGGATTTCCTTTCAAGAGCCATCATTTCTCCTTCACAGTTCTCTGACTTCCAGTTTTGACTTCAACTTTGCTAACTATAAGAAGAGACTCCAAATAATTGCAATTGAAAATATCCATCAAAGTTTTGAAAAAAGAAGATATGAAGTAATTTTCAAGAAGCAGTCTAGAAAAGTAGTAAAAAAAGATTAAATGAGTGGAAGATATCATTGTAATAAAAAAATGCATCCCTCACCCTCTGATTTTTAAACATAGGCATACATAGGCATGTGCACACAGACAGGATGTGCTGAAAAACATGAAACAGGTATTTTGAGACACTTAATTTACCACATTTGCATTTCGAGTTCCCTTTGAAATCACCTGAAAATTCTTGTGGCCTGATCTTAGACATGCAATATGTACTGTAGTAAAACTGTACTCACTTACCAGTGTCCTGAGTCAGACTCTGAAATAAATAAATGCTTATGGTTTGAATGAGCAACCTTGAAAAAACCTTTAACCTTTCATGTTGTAAGTTATGATAAACCCCACAGCAATGTGCTATCCAGAGAGAGTTTAATAATAAATTTACACTTAGTTGAAGTCTCAGGGTAATTCAGACTAATTTTCTTAGTATATTTAGAGTCCTTTTATTCTTCCCTTAGTTATATTTTAAGAACTATATATTCTAACTTCCGCTTGTAACAGAACATGACTCATGTTATCAAGAAATACTAAAAAAGCTTATCTTTTTTTTCCCCTTATTTCTTCCAGGAAGACACAAAGCACTATATACAAATAAATTTAGATCTTCTTGAAACAATAAATTAAGCCCAACATTTGGCAGCTAGAAGAATCTTTTCTGTAACAAGTAATTCTCCCCGAACATGTGAGTTTTAGAATATACATGCTGCAAAAAGAATGCACTGTAGAGGCCCATAGAAATAATGGGAAAAGTATTTTCTTAGTTTCCACAGGTGTATTTTTTTCTTGTTCAATTCTTTTCCTATAATGGCTGTCACCCTCCTACTAAAGATTTCAGTGCCACAATGACCAAAAAGAATTCAAGCCAACTCCATGGAGTACAGACTATGGATATGTTATAAGTTTACTCGCCGTAAATCCATATGTCTAAGCAGGGCAAGAACAGCTTTGCCAGCCTGGTGAGGCCTTTAAATTGTTTTCTCAAGAGACAGCAGCCCACGCCAGAGGAGAAGTCGAGGAAATGAGGACACTGAGGAAGTGTCCAGACTGAGGGAGCTCATGCACTTCTTTGTGAAAGAAATACCACTGGGAGTCCACCTCAATTGTTTGTGCATGAAATCACACAATGTAGAAAACAAATTGGAAGAATCAGTTTGCTGTTGCATTTGCACAGATACAGTTTCTTTGGAACTGCAGAAATTCAGTGGGATTGTCCACATGACTAGAATTCTGCTGGTGATGCACAAAGGCTTTTCCGAAGAGAAACATCAGGAAGGAAAGGAGGGACTGGAGTTCATGAAGCTTTGTCTTGAAAGGGTGACAAGCTAATCCACAGCTTATGGGAAAGGGTCACAAGACAATTGTCTGTTACAGATCACTTGATCCCAAAAGGAAAGAAATTAAGCACTCTCTAGAGAGCTGGAAGAAACTTCATGATCGTATGAATCTAACTAACTAACCTGGTAGTTATGGGAATTTTAACCACTTGAAATCTCCTGGAAGGGCATAGGGCTAACTGTAAGAGGTTCAGGAAGCTTGTGGGTGTGTTGAAGATAATTTCTTGACATAAGTGATCAAAAAGCCTTCTGCTTGCTGCTGCTTCACAGAGAAGGAAGAAGTGGTTAAGGATGTGAACGTCTAGTGTAGCCTTGGCAGCAGTGACCTTGAGACTACCTAGTTTAAGATCCCGTGGGATGTGAGCAAGGCAAATAGCAAAATCTCAGTCCAGGATGCCAGAAAAACAAATTTCTTCTTGTTGAGGAATGTGGTTTGCAGCTTCTTATGGAAGATTGCCCTGGATGACAAAAGACAAAATGGCACAGGGTAGCTGGTCATCTTCACAGACAGGCTCTTCAAGCCACGCATACAGAAAGGTGAGCACTCATGGCAGGGGCTGTCATGGATGAACCGTACAGTGAAAAGGTGGAAACACCTTTTCGTATACAGAGGTGCAAACAGCGATGTGTTACCCTAGGGGAACACACAAACGTTACTTGAGTTTGCAGGGCTGGAGTTAGGAAAGCCAAAGCACAACTGGAGATGAAACTAGTATGAAGGGCAATGAAAAGACTTCTGTAAGTACACTAGCAGCAAAAGAAAGGCTGAGAAAAGTTAAGAATCCTGCTTATGGGATGGGAGACCTTGCAACCATGCACATAGAAAATGCTAAAATAATTTGTGTTTTTACTCTAGTTTCTCTTGGTGAAGACTGCACTCAGGCCTCCCAGACCCTTCAGCCCAGTGGCATGTTCCATGGTAACATCATGGGTGAGACCAAGCACAGCCCACCCTGTAGTGGATCTGGATGCTGGGGACTATTTAAGCACCTATGAGAACTGAGCTTGTACCTCACCTGATGGTCCCCTCCACTTGCTCGCTTGCTGCTCCCAGCACTACAGTTACAAGGTCCTGACTGCCTGTTCCCTCAAAGGTGTCACTGCTGGCACATGAAGACTGGGCAAAAAGTAGTGGGGTTTTTGCTATACAGTTGCCTGCAGGCACCAGCTCAAGCGTCACTGGCTACTGTCCCTGGACTTGCCCCACCACTCGTCCCCACGCAATTCTCTAATTTCTGGTATCTTCCCCACTGCCAGTGTTTTTCCTCCAGCCAGTGCATTCACCTTCCTCTGTCTGAGACTCCTTCTTCTCTCTAAGATTTTTTTTCTTTCGAGACCTTACTTCTTGTCTGGGAACCCTTATTTGCAGACCCCAGGTTTCCCAATCTAAATACTCAGTGTGCAGAAACACAGCTCATGGTCAGCCTCCTAACTGCTGATTCTTTCTTGTCTCTCTTTATCAGTTGGGACATTCAGGATGTGCCTAGATGTTACCAAAATTTACCACCAGTTCATACTGGTTGTAGCTAGCAAGCAGCAGGCTTTGAGAGTTCAGACTTCCAATTTGGGATATTCACTGCCCATCTTCCTCATCCTCTATTACCTGTCACCTCTCAGTGTCCACAGTTTAAAGGTATTTCTCACCTTTGACAGTTAGAAAAGCATTACCTACAGTACAGAAACATTGATATAGGAACCACATAATTAAATTAGACATATACAGCAAAGAGGCTGGAAAGGTGCCAGTGAAATGACTGATAACTCTGCAAGGCCTATCTCTATTATTTTTATAATAGAATGGCAATTGGAAGAGTATCCTAATGATTGGAAAAAAGTAAATGTAACACTCTCTTCAAGGGGGAGCTGGGGAACTGCTGACTAGTCAGCTTCATCTCAGTTCCTGGGATGACCACTGAGCAAATACGCCTGGAAACCACCTCCAGAATTTTAAGGACAAGACAGTGTTACAGAACAGCCAGCATGAATTTATTAAGAGAAAATTGCACCTGAGAAAGCTGACGTCATTCCGTGATGACATGACTTCCTCAGTAGATAAAGGGAAAGCAGTTGATGTTGTTTACCTTGACTTGAACAAGGCATACAGGATAGTGCCTATAGCATTCCAATAACCCTGAAAGCACGGATAGGTATCCTGGGAAGACTATACGGACTCTTCCAGGTTGTGTAGAGTTGGGGTCAGGAAGGCTAAGGTGTGGCTGGGGCTGATCTTGGCAAGGGACATGAAGAATAATAAGAAGAGATTCTATGGGTATGTAAACCAGAAAAGGAAGGTCTAAGAAAGCACACCCTCCCTGATGAGCAAGACTGGCAAACTAGTAACAACAGATGAGGAGAAGGCTGAGGTACTCAACAGTCTTATTGCCTGTTTCAGCGGAAACCTCTCTTCCCACACATCTCAAGTGGATGGACTGCAAGGGAGGCATTGGGGGAGCAACTTAAATCTCTGCTGTAAGAGAAGATCAGTTCCAGCACCACTTGAGGAACCTGAACAGACAGAAGTCTATGCGACCTGCCAAGGTGCATCACAGAGTCCTGAGGGAATTGGCTGATGTAGTTGCTAAGCCACTCTCCACGATATTTGAAAAGTCATGGCAGTGAAGTGAAGTTCACGATGATTGTAAAAATGGAAACATTGCAACCATTTTTAAAAAGGGTAGAAAGGAGGACCCTGGGAACTACCGATCTGTCAGCCTCACCTCTGTGCCTGAGAAGATCATGGATCAGATCCTCCTAGAAGCTATGCTAAGGACATAGAGGACAGGGAGGTAATTGGAGAAAACCAGAATAGCTTCATCAAGGAAACGTTCAAGATCAGGTTGGATGGGGCTCTGAGCAACCTGATCTAGTTGAACATATCCCTGCTTATTGCAGAGGGGGCTGGACCACATGGCCTTTAAAGGTCCCTTCCAGTCAAAAACATTCTATGATTCTGTGATTCTATAAAATTAAGAGATGCAGAATGAGTAAGTGGATGGCAAAATATATCCATCTATGGAGACATCCAGATCTCAAAGGACAAGGCCCTGAGCAATTTCAGCTAAACTGAACTAGGCAGTTGGAATGTAAGATTGGATTAGGTGACCTCCAGAGGTTCCTTCCAACCTACAATATTCTATAAGTCTGTGATATCTTTGTTTTTCCTCTCACAGCAATTTAATTTCCAGAATTCATCAATGCTGGTGAGTTGATAGAGTTCCTTGCTGCCCACAGGCATTGTGTTGCTAATCCTAGTTTTAATAACAGTGAGTCTGCATGCATGATTTTCTCTTCTAGCCTGGAGGACACATCTTTTCCAGGGTTTTCAAACCTTTGTTAAATTATCCATTGAATTTCTGTAAAGTGCTGCTAGAAATGGAAGATCTATACAATCTGAACATAAATAAATGTGTGCCTGTCTATATATAAAATACAGACATGAGAGTCAGGACAATTTTTAAAACAATCACGATAACTGTCATCCAAATAAACACAGACTATCACAGGAAGATATTAGTTTAACACTACATTACAGTTACACAAACATTAAGGAAGTCAGAAACAATGAGATTATTCTTAGAACAGCAGTTTCCAAACAAAGTCCAGAGACTGAGCAAGACAAGGTGCTCACAGGCTGATAACAGGAAACTTCTGTTTTTCCAAAGCTCAGTAATGGATCTGAGGATACCGTTGAAGAGGCATTCTCATTCTTTTCTTTCAATAAGTGTGAGGTCTTGACCAGTTATTAGGTAGCAGGAAATAAAGTGTCCTCCCCCTGACCCAAACCAGGTGCCACACTTGAGGGAATTTTTCTTATGTGTAAAATTAATCATCATCCAACCTGACCTTGAATGTTTCCAGGGATGGGGCATTTACCGCCTGTCTTGGTAACCTGTTCCAGTGTTTCACCACCCTCATTGTAAAAAATTTCTTCCTTATATTTCATCTAAATCTACCCTCTTTTGGTTTAAAACCATTACTCCTTGTCCTATTGCAACAGGCCCTACTGAAATATTTGCCTGCATCTGTCTTAGAAGCCCTTTTTAAGTAGAGAAAGGCTGCAATGAGCTCTCCCTGGAGCCTTCTCTTCTCCAGGCAGAACAATTCCAACTCTCTCAGCCTGTCCTCATAGGAGAGGTTCATCAGCCCTCTAATAATTTTCATGACCCTCCTCTGGACCTGCTCCAAAGGGTCCATGTCTTTTCTGCACTAAGGCTTCAGAGCTGGACACAGTACTCCAGGTGAGGTCTCACGAGAGCAAAGTAGAGCGGCAGAATCACCTGCCTCAACCTGCTGGCCATGCTTCTTTTGATGCATGCCAGGATATGGTCAGCTTTCTGGTCTGCGAGGGCATATTGTTGGCTCATGTCCAGCTTTTCATCCACCAACTCATCATGAAAAAAATGTACTTACTTTTCATTCTGAATTGGTTTTGCCCGTGCCCTGTATGTACCTTATGACTAATAAGTCATTGATTTGAAGTAGAATTGAGATAGAAGAGTAAATAGAATATATTTGACTGGGAAGTAAAAGACAATTTTAATCAGTGACTTTATTGAAAGTATGTTTCTTAATTGATGTTTTCCTAACTGTGTATGTGTTACTTTTCTCATCTTTTTTTTTTTTAACGCAACATTGACAGAAAATAAATTTTTTCCAGATTAGTTTTTTTCCCCCAAAAAGGCCAGTTCATGACTAACCCTAAAAAATTCTAATCTGCTTGTTAAGGCTTTTGTATTTCAACTTATATCAAAGTCACTGAGTGGATGATTTCTCTAGGGGCAATGTTTTGGGGTTTTCGGTTTTGGTTGTTTTTTTTTTTTTTTTTTATATACATTTCTGTATAGTTTCTCACATTGTTTCAGGATGAATACAAGAAGGAAAAAAAAAAAAAACAACAAAAAAATTACCAAAAAAACCCCAACCTGAACAAACAAAAACCTGCTTCCTCTGAGAACACAGTATGACCTGAATAAATAGAAAAGCTTCTGTGTGTTATTTTAGTGAGGTCTAAAATGATACAATCAAGAAAGCATCAGAGAGTAGTTGGTATGGTAATGAAGATGCCTCTGCTGACTCATTTCATAAATGTATAGAAAGTAAACCATGTCCAAATCCAAGTGAAAATCAAAATAAATGCTTCATTTCACAATCTGTCTGTCTGAATGTCTATTTATTTATAATAGGCTCATGTTCTTATCACAAACCCAGCTATCATCTAGGTAGCTGGTAGGAAAAACACCATCAAAGTGAAACTTCAACAACAGATAAATATTTCTGAAAGTTTTTGCAGGAAAAGATTTTCCTTTTTACTCACCAAATTTACAGCAGATTGGAATCTGATTTCAGCTGCAATTTCCACACAAAAAGGAGAAAAATCATGGAAGTCTTCTCCCTGTCATTTACTTGCCCTTCTTTATCCAACAACTGGTGAAGTGAAATATGTCTCATGCTGGATTACACAAACCATAAGCTAGGCTGGAACGGGCTTTTGGGAGGGACGGCGTTGCTTTGTTTCTTAAGTAGATAGTGGTAATGGCAAACAAATAGTGATAATTTTTAGACAGATTTCTTATGCTTACATGTAACCACAACTTTCAACTGCCCTTTAGATTTTCATTATGTACGATGTCACCCAAAGGGCCATACATACAGAATTCATATCATACTGGGGACGATTGTTTCCTTCACACAGCTTTATTTCATGCATATAGGCTAGGATGCTTGTCATTCAGAATGTCTGGAATACATTTTTTCCTGCTAGAAAATGGTTATGAATCAAAACTGCACAGAATGCACAGCTCTCTAAACATCTGTAAAAATGCACTATATTTCTGTGGAACCAACCATGGTCAATGCCCTCTTATAATTGCTCCCAAAATAAAAGTAAGTCAGAGTAAAGTTCCCATTGACTAAAATGAGAGAAAATAAATCATTCCTAGTTCTCTTTTCTTCTGTGAAAATATAAAAAATACCCATATCATTTAATGATTTTTATTTCAGCAGTTTCTATTTATCTTCCAAACCAAAAAGCCGGTTAGCTCCAAAATAACTCATGTTTAAGCAGTGTGGATCTTCCTGTTCAGTGAACAAGCTATATAAAGGTTTAACTGCTGTTTAGTACTTTATTTCTTGCATGATCCATGTGAGCTGGTAGAAAGGTACTTGCACTTCTACAACTGAGATCACAAATTACAATTGTCTGATTTTTTGCAGCCATCCATGATATATTTGACAATTGTTCTGTCATCATCAGACTTCCTTAAGTAAAGTAAGCTCAGTGTTCAACTCTCAGTGTTTCATCTGGATCCTCTACAGTTATTTAGCATCCTTCTTAAATTCTAAAGCCCAAAATTTCATGCAGTATGGTTTTAGCCATAACAATAAAGTTGAAAAAATAGCTTGTTATGTCTTACAGACAGTATTCATCCCTAAGTGCAACCAGCTGCTCTGCAACCTCTGATTTAGGTTGAGTTTATGTTTTGTTTAAATCCCTCAGATATTCTCTGTGAAATGGCTATTATCAACTTGTTCCCCATCCTATGTCTGTGTTCACTTAAGCAACCAACACTTTGTAATTTGATAATGGCTGAAGCCTGAAACTTTACTTGGGCTTGCAAACTCCCCCAGTGTAGCTTGATTTGTGAATTTAATTAACAGTTTACATTCCATCTTTCAGAGTACTAATGAAGAATATTGAATAACAGTACTCACTACAAGACTTCTGTTTTGATTATGAACCACTGATAATTAATCTCTGCAAACAGGTTTCTAGCCAGTGTTATCCGTCATGTATTCTGCACTGTGCTCTCCAAGGTCATCTGTCAGAATGTGAAGTCTGAAACTGTTAAAACCGTGACACAAGTCAGGATATCACACCTACTGCTTCTCCCCTATTCACAAAGCATTTTACCTCGACACAGAAAGAAATCAGACTCATCTCATGCACTGTGTTCTTTGTAACAACATGTTACCTGTCACTCTTTGCTTTCCCACCCTTACTGGGTGCATTTCAGCATGTTTTTTATTTGTAAGTATTAGCAAATAAGTTCCAGCACCATTCTGGGATATGTGATCAGGAAGACAGGTCTACAGTTTATCAGTTCCTCATTTTCAGAGATATCATTATCTTTCACAATTTTGTCAATGTTTACTCTTCTAACTATGACTCTCAATAGTGTCCACTGAAGTTTTTTAAAGCTTATGTTTAGCTGGCTATGTATGAGTTATGATAAACCAGATACAGATTTATCTGTGATACAAGGAACGATAGAATTTTTTTGTAGACCTATAGCTCTCTCTTCCTCTCACCAAATTCAGACTAGCACTGTAGATGGGCTGCCTTCTCTCCAATTTTTTTCCATTTTTGGAGAATGGAGGTGAGTCATTGAAAAAAAAAAGAGCTGATAGAAAGCCTTAAGAGAAAAAACAAAAGTATACTTTTTCACTGCAAACCCGCTGTGAATTTCTATAACCATCTTTTATGAAAATATTTCTCTGAGTTGAAAAAACATTTTTGTCTCAGTAAAATTATTGAATGAAAATGTAAACAAACAAACAAAAAAAAGGACAGGGAAAAAATAAGTAAAATAAAACATCACCAAACATCTCTCTTGCTTATACTTACAGTAACCTGAAAAAGAGAGAAGTCCAATGACTTGCCAAAGGTTGCTTCACATTACTGACAGACTTCACTGCTACCGGATCCTTCTGCCTCATAGAGAAATGGATATGATTTCTAGTGCTCAGTTACATTATGCAGAGTACATCAACTGCAAACAAAAAAATATTTACGCCCAAGCAACAGTCCTTTTAAAGTTTTCCTATGTAACATCTATTTTAAAGCTTTGAAAACAGAACTTAAAATATCCTAGCAACTCTAATCATTTACTTCCAAATATCAGCAACCCAATTTTTTTTCTTCCAATTTTTGTTAAGTAATTAATAAAAAAAAGAAAATATATTTACAGGATTTCTCTACTGCTGCTATGAAATTGTGCAATTGTCTTCATTCACTCTCACTAGAGCAGCATAGAATGAATGACCTGCTTGGCTTGTCGTCTCAAGGCATGAAATGAAGTTTAAGCAATGAAATAAAGAACTCTTTCTTGACAAAGAATACTTACAGAAAACATTTGACATGATTCATATTTAATATCCTGTCTAGTTTCAGAAGGTACTGCAATTAAAAGTGCATTAATGGCAATGATTTCTAATTCATGGCAAGAGCCTAACAGAGCATAGCAACTGTTAGAATTGATAGACAATTGTTAACTGTCAGAAGATAAAATTCTCTTCAATGAGATAAGCTTTGCAATATTAAAACTGAAGTTAGATGAATGTAAAACAGCTTCCAAATATTACTGAAGCAACGACATTTTTATGACTTTACTTCTGGGGCATATAATGGTAAAACTACACAGAGAAAAACAAAAGAGTTAGACATGACATGAGCAATGTTTTTCATTTATGGGTTACCCATTGTAACACTAAGTTGATAATTGAAGTTCTGAAATATTTTAAATAATGGCTATAGATTCCCTTTTTGAAGTACACCAACCATTTTGTTAAAAAAAGAAATGTACAAAAAAAAGTTCAGCACCCTAAATAGGTGTAAGTTGGAATGAATAAGGCAGGCAAAGCTTGATTCTGGGAACAGAAGTAAGGAGGGTCCTATGGAAGGAGACATTCAGATGACGCAATGGCCTTGTATAGGAGTACAGGAGAAAAGTTTTGATGAGGAGCAAAGATATGAAAGACTGAAAATGCTGAAAGGCTGTGGTAGCACAAGATAAAGGTAGATATCTATCTCCTATGGATATTGTTTCCCAAAATGAAAGAAGTAGAACAGAAATCTTCTAAACAGAGGCTACAGGGGCAAAACCAAACAAAATCCTAGTAAGTGTGATAAACTCACAAAAATGCAAGGATCACATTGCTGTCTTCCCTACTCTTCCTATACTCTACTGCTAGATTTTCCTACTCATGTACTAAGACTCTTGAAGAGAAACTTTGGAAAAAAAAACAGTGACCATCCCACAGCCTTAGACAAAGATACACAACTCTTCAAACTGGCTCTAAACAAGGATATTATTATTTATAGAATCATAGTATACCAGGCTAGAAGTGACCTCAGGGATCATCTGGCCCAACCTTTCTTGGCAAAAGCACAGTTTAGACAAGATGGCCCAGCACCCTGTCCAGCTGAATCTTCAAGGTGACTAAAGTTGGGGAATCCACTACTTCCCTGGTGACATTATTCCAATGGCTGTTTGTTTTCATTGTGAAAAATTTTCCTCTTGTGTCCAATCGGAATGTCCCCTGGAGTAACTTGTATCCATTACCCCTCATCTTTTCCATGTGACTCCTTGTAAAAAAGGAATCTCCATCTTCTTTGTAGCCAAGCTTTAAATACTGGAATAATTATTATTACTCTGTGCTAAAGAAGAGCATGTAGTCTTGAGGCACAGAAAGAAAGTGAACGGAGTAAGCAAGGAGGCGAGGTAGACTGGAAGGGCACACTCCATTTCACATTCTGCTTCATTCCAAAGACAGCAATGTATCCCTTACAATTCACGTGTGGCCTGTGAAAGGGATAGATAGAAAGAAGAAAGCAAATGTTTCATACTCTGCAGAGCAGAAGGATTAATTCAAAAGAGAGTTTAAAAGGAACCCATTTTGTAAGGATTCTGTTGCAGGTCTCAGAAATAATGAGTCAAGTCCCTAATTATCATGAAATAGATTTGAAAGGAAAAGGGGTTCCTGGATAATACAAAGGTTTTTGTGCTTTATAGGTTTTAACCATGAGACCTGATACAAACCATGGTCCTCAAAGGAGAAATCCACAGGGTAAGCGTTCCCCTCCACCAGTCCTGCATAGTATAGACAAACCCTCTGAGTTTATAAAAGCAAAGGTGTTGATAGTTACATACCCTGCCTCTTCAAGGTACTCTCCAAGTCCTTCCTTGTCTGCACTGGAGAGAAACAGATTAATAGTGATAAGAATAACATTCAGCTTCCCATTCAAAGCTATCCCAGTTATTTGGTGTTCAAAGAGTTTGTGGACCAACCAACAGTCTGACTATAAGATCTGACTTTACAATTGAGCTGCTTATCTGCTTCATTGACTTTATTTACAATTATGAATGGTAATTACAAAGGAATTTAAAAATAGTCATTTTCACAATATTTCATTAATATTTATGTTAACGTTTACAAAAAAACTTCTGCTTTTAGCTAACAACTAAAAAGTTGTTTATGAACTTCTGAGTCTTATTGATACAACATGCATTTAAGTAGTTGTAGAAGGTCACTAGGAAAATTATGAAAATATTCACTGTAAGGGACATTTAGAGATGCAATTCCTTCCTCATGTATTTTTTTTTTTTTTTGGCTTTTCTCTCTCCCCTCCACTTGCACATGCACACATTTCCCCCCTGTACTAAGTTAAACAAACCAGTAAGCACAGTTTATGCTGCAGCCAATAATTAACGAAGAAAACAATAACTGGCCAGTCTTTCGGGGTGGAAGAAGAAAGAAATCTTAAAAAAAAAAAGAAAAATACACTAGCATTGCCAAAATTTTTAAAAAGGAATAGCAAAAAAGGAAAAGGTAAACCAAACAAACCAGCCTATAAAAAGAAATCACAGATATCCTCAGAATCAGATCCTGACTGCTGTGAAGAAGACAACTTCAGCAAAGGGCGGTGCAGCATTTTTTCCCAGCCAATCCTTCTAGGCAAAAGAGAAAAATGCCTGAGAGTGGATTAAGAGTTTTCAGAAGTGTACCATTTACATTCAGGAATGTTTCTGATCTCACACCTCTTCTGCCACTTTACCTGTAGGGCTTTGGTTCAGGAGGAGGACCCATAGTGAGATTAAAACATTGTCCCACAGGGGGCAAATTGCTGCAGAAATTCAACAGAAATCCCCTCTTAGGTGCAAACGCCGTTCCTGTCTATCTCTTATAGACAAATGAAATACAGATAAAGAAAAGCATAACAGAAAGTGTATTTTAGAACCCAGTATGATAATTTTAAAAGCCGTACTTACGCTATCTCCCTAAACTGGCAGGATTTATACAAGCTTTAATCTTTACGCAATGGTCTTATTAAGTGTACCATCTACTTAAAGCTGCTGTGCCAATAAGAATTAGTATTGTATTTGCCTGCTCTGTTGATGTACAGATGAAAGCTGGGCATGATTTGGATAACAGATTAGTATGGAGTAATCTTTCAAAAGATATTCTCAATTTGGAAAATCATCAAGATATCACAAAAAGCATATCTTTCTGTCTAAATTAAGATGATGATTCTGAAAAGTAGCTCATACATATAAGCAAGCATCCTGTGAAATGTGATTCAGACTTTGCGGTTTAAAAATCAGATACAGTAATGAATAAGGATCACATTACCAACATTTCATAAGCAGTACCATATCACAGTTACCAACTTGGTGTACTAGCAACTAAACATATTCTGTAGAAACAATGTTGACAATGCAGAGCTTTAACAGCTGATGACTTTCTGGTATAGCCTGAAATCAGTAAATAATAAGCAACAGGCAGTAAGCAGGAGACTTCATTTTTAAAATACTTTGGCACTAATCTATGAAAAAAATAAAAATAATTGCATTATTAATAAGTAAAGATAAGGAGATTATTCTCATCCGGTGGGTAGTAGATCCATGCATCTCCTTGATGAAATATGTTCAGGGTGCAAAATGTCCATGTGTTCAAAAGGAGACTGAACAAATGCTTAGAAATTACTGCTAACCCATTAAGAATTACTAAACTAATCTAGGAATAGTTGAACCTGGAGGAAGTATCATATGCTTGTACTGGTTTTACTCTTCTATATTTGCCTGACTATGCGTACTACTTCACATCTCCCATCAGCACCTCCCTAGCAACGTAAATATTCCAACCCTGCAGCTGCAATTGAGCCTGGTAAAACCACCTTCCTGGGTGCAAAACATCTACCCTAACAGGCAGATAAAGGGTTTCCCTGTAAAATAGGGCCATAATTTCAAGGCAGGATTTCGACACAAGTTGGAAGAGTGAGGACCACCCTTTATTTGGTGGCCTTCCATGATGGCATGTCCTGGTTCCTGCAGGGGTGGGGTTAATTTTCCCAAGGAGCCAGCAGGGGACACAGGTATTCTATGCCATGTGACCCATGCCCAGGTTTGGAGCGGGGAGCTAGCCGGGGGAGGGGGCAGGAAGTCACAGCTTGGAGTGGCTTCAGCAGTCCAGGTCTGGTCAGTGAGCGGTGGCACTGTAATCATGTTTGTATATTTCTTTACCTCTGTTATTGTTATTGTTTTATCTTCCTTCTGCTGTTTTGTTAAACTGCTTTTATCTCAACCCACGAGTTTTTTGCCTTTTTCTTCCAATTTTGGCCATGGCTGCGGGAGTTGCGTGAGCGGCCACATGGTTCTTTGTTCCTGGCTGGGGCCAAACCATGACATGGCGTTACAGTGTTGGTGGATAAAGGGAGAGCAACAGATGTCCTCTATTTGGACTTGTGCTAAGCATTTGACACTGTCCCGCATGACATCCTGCTCTCTAAATGGATTTGATGGGTGGAACACTCGGTGGATAAGGAACTGGTTGGTCAGTCACGCTCAAAAGTTTGCGGTCAATGGCTCCATGTCCAAGTGGTAAGCAGGGCCAAGTGGCATTCCTCAGGGGTCAGTGCTGGGACTGGTATTATTTAACACCTTTGTTAGTGACATGGATGTTGAGATTGAGTGCACCCTCAGCAAGTTTGCCAAGGACACCAAGCTGTGGAGCAGTCAATACTGGATACAACTGGAAGGAAGGGATGCCACCCAGAGGGACCTGGACAGGCTTGAGAAGTGGGCCTGTGCAAACCTCATGAAGTTCAACAAGCCCAATTGCAAGGTCCTGTGTGTTGGTCAGGGCAATCCCAAGCACAAATACAGGCTGGGTGGAGAATGGATTGAGAGCAGCCCTGAAGAGAAGGACCTGGGGGTGCTGATTGAGGAGAAGCTCAACATGAGCCAGCAATGCTCAATTACAGCCCAGAAAGCCAACTGTATTCTGGGCTGCATCAGAAGTGTGGCCAGCAGGTCAAGGGAGGTGATTCTGCTCCTCTACTCCACTCTGGTGACACTGCACCTGGAGTACTGTGTCCAGCTCTGGAGCCCTCACCACAGGAAAGACATGGACCTGTTGGAGTGGGTCCAGAGGAAAGCCTCAAAGATGATCAGAGGGTTGGACCACCTGTGCTATGAGGACAGGCTAAGAGAGTTGGGGTTGCTCATCCTGGAGGAGAGAAGACTCTGAGGAGACCTTGTAGCAGCTTTCCAGTATCTGAAGGGTTCTTATAAGAAAGCCGGAGAGAGACTTTTTACAAGGACATGTAGTGATAGGACAAGGGGCAATGGCTTCAAACTGGAAGAGGGTAGATTTAGAATAGATATTAGAAAGAAAGTTTTCACTATGTGGGTGGTGAGGCACTGGAACAATTTGCCCAGGGAAGTTGTGGATGCCCCATCCCTGGAAGTGTTCAAGGCCAGTTTGGATGGGGCTTTGAGCAACCTGGTCTAGTGGGAGGTGTCCCTGCCTATGGCAGAGGGGTTGGAATTAGGTGATCTTTAAGGTCCATTCCAAGTTAAACCATCCTATGTTTCTAAGAATTATGAGACAGGACTTCCGATAACCGTGCCAGAGACAACCCAAACACAGTCCTGCACAAATAATGCAACCAAGATTTCTGTATTTAAGGAAATTCCAGAGTTCAGTACACTTAAAAAGTGAGGACTGAACTTTACCAGAGAAAACTACAATCCTGATTTTGGAGTGCCCCTTGACAGCTGAAGGCAGGACACAGGACAAGAGAGATCGTTGGTCTGAACTCACTCAGAAGTCCCATCTGTAACAGCATACTATTACACCAAACACAGAAGTGTGAAGATGCAAGATATAAGTATATATATACACATACATAAGTGTGTATATATGCAAGTATATAAGAAAGGACATTAGGCAAAACAATGAGCTTGGGCTTTCTGAACATAAGGACTTTGTTTCAGAACAGTAATACATCTTAACTGGGGGCAGTAGCAGCTTCTTTCACTAATCTGTGTTCTCTGTAACTACTACAGCTATTAACTGTAAGGTATTAGCAACTTCAATTTTAATCAGTGTTCTTTCATAAGCACTACAAATTACTGTCCTTTCTGTAGGAAAACAGGGCTCGTGGAAAAGGCAGAAAGGCTTATTCCTCTTTTACCTGGATACTTCTGAAAGTACAGAGCTTTTTCTATGCAAAGAGCTTCAAGAGTTCCTTCAAAGAAAAGGAACCAACATTTGAAAGGTCTCTAACATCAGTGGTCCATGGACTGCAGTATCAGAAATGTAGCCCTGTGGTGTTTTATGAGGGGCCTTACTGCAAGCCTTACTCAAGGAGGTTCTGAAACAGTATTTAAAAATTCTAGTTGCAGATAGACCCCAGAAACAAACGTGAAGTTCCCCATATGTGTACATATATAAAAAATGAACTAATATTGTGAAATAGAAATGGAAGTTATATTATTTGCTTGTTTTCTCATCCTCTATAATAGATACAACAGTGCATTGGAAGTGTATGTCTTAGTAACTAAAGTTTCTAGAACACAGCCAGTCTTCTTCAGTGGAATTCTGTGTACACTATGGTAACTGCTTTTAACTCTACTTAAATGTACACTACAATACACAGTACAAATTGTATTATCCCAAATCACAGTATTGCAGCATGTAAAAATCCACATCAGATGTGAAAAGATCTGTCAGAAAGCTCTTTCTATTAAAGAGATGTATTTCTTTATGAGATTAGCTCTGTCTTTAAACATTATCCTTCTCCTACATTTGTCTCTCTGCAAATATTAAATTTCATTATAGTATTTCTGTCATCTAGGTGAAAAAGACAGCTGGAAAGCAGAGTCAGTGCAGATCTTATAAAAAAATTCCATAGAAAGCAATTTTTGTGAAAAAAAAGGAAACATCAGAAAATTACCCAGAGGAAGTAACTGATCCTCTGAGCTGGTAATGGACTAATTTTAAACAGGTAAACAAATTCTTCCATTTTGACAGGGAAAATAACGTAGCCAATATTGAAACAACATAGGAAGTATTCCTTGATGCTTTTCATATCAACACAAGGCCTTTTACTTTCACTTTGGTAAAGTTAAACTAGATCTGTGATACATAAAGAGAGAGCAAGAGAGAGATGTGGCTACAAAGGTGCAAGCAGACAGCTATACCAAAATTACTACACCAACAATAGCGCTGCTGCAGGAAGAAATGTTGCAATACATTTGCAGATAATTACTCTTTAAATATATATACATCAAAGACAGCAAGAACAATTTGTTTGCAAAGACAGGGTGCTGAAGCATAAGGAAAACTTCTTAGAATTGTCATTGATACATGGTTTTACAGACTTCCAGCAGAATGTAAAAGGCGCAGGACAGGGACATCATTCCAAACCCATAATGAATTTTCTTGTTGCTTACGCCCACAGTTAGCTGAAAACTAATGAAGTATCAGGATTCTGTAAAAGCCTCCAGCACCTTTCCTTGTCTCTTTCTGATGTGGAAGGTTTCTTTCACAATGAGATAATTAATCAGGTCTCCAAGTATCAACATAATTTTACAGTCCCTGCAAAATTATAAGCTATGCATCTATCCACTGAATCCTAAACCTTTTAATGCTTTTACTCATCAGTTTCCTGCTGGTACAAATTAAAATATAAAGAAATCCAATCTCCTTGTAAGTTCCCTGCTTTGAGCTTCTCTAGCCACACACTGACATTGAAGGGGATCAGCAGAGCATTCCCCGAGCATGGAAAGGTCCCACCCCATCTCAGTACAAGCAGGCAGAGGCAAGAAGGAACATGCCCAGGTTTCCAGTATTCCACAGCTAGCACGTGTGCTTTGGAGGAAAATTGTTAATTAGCAGAGATCTGCAGGCGACAGCAGTCTCTACCAAAGAACAGTGGAGGTGAGGGGAGCTTCCTTACAGGTTACTTTTCTGCTTTTATTCTGTCAATAGCCTGAGTCTTGGCAAAACACAGTCTGGGCAATGAGGTTTCACAAACAGCTGTGTGCTTCCACAGGTTCCTCAGTTTTTGCAATCAATGTCAGAAAATGAAAAAAATCAGTAAATTAGGACACAACTATCACTAGATAAGACACTGAACACAAAGTAGCCCAGAAGTTACAGTGTTTGCTTCTGACTCAAAACAGTCCTTTTCAACCCTTTCATACACTTTCCACATACGAGCTCAGGCTGGTCTCTCTTTTCAGGTCAGGTTTCTATACTAAAGGGAGCACATGACCACCATTGCTCATGCAAGTATTTATTGTCAAGTTTGCTGCCATAACAGGGGCCAACAATATGAAGGTTAAAATAAAATTAAAAGTAAATCAGAATTTCACAAGTAACGTAAGTTTTACAGTGAAATACTGCTGTGAACTTAGTAAACAGCAGCATAAAGACAATAAAAAGAGGTGCTTCAGTAAACACAAGCAAGTTGTAATTATTTAATATACCACTGAATGTTAACTTTTTGTGCTTAATTAAGAGAATCTTTGCCAGCTTTAGGTCAAATCAAATGGATTTTCATAAACATGTCTGTAGCACAGAAGATATTTTGTACTTTAAATAAATTCCTTAACATAGTCCACAGTAAGCTCCTTAGTGTAGCAAACCCTTAACATTTTCTAATTTACTCATTGCAATACTGTCTACAATATAGAACAGAAAAAAGAGAGAGACGTTATGGAAGCAGTAAGAGAAGAATGAAATAGCATTTAAAAGGAGGTGGCAGTATATTTTATGCTAGAAAAAGATGATTTGCCAGAAGTTGATATTTTAATATATTATTGTAATTAACTGCCTTTTTAGCAACAATAAATGTAAGACAGAGCTAACACTGTTTACCAGATATGTAGGAAAAACTCAGCAAACAGTGCTATTTGTAAAAATGTTTGTATTAGAGAAGCACATAGAGGTGTTTTTGAAAGTTAGATATCTGGTTCCCTAAAATATAGCAAATAAGATATGCCTGTGCTTGTTGAATGTGTGAGGACTACTTATTAACTCTAAGGCAAACAAAATTACTTGTCAGCCAAATGCAGTTATTGGAGTTCTGAACAAGACAGTCATTAATATAAAAAAAAAAAAAAGTTCTTCTTTCCTTCCAGTTGATTAGATTTTGTGCTGTTTTGTGAAAAGGAAGCAATAAGATGGTTAAACAATTAACTTACTTTTGATTTGCCAATGTAACCGTGTCATTTTATACACATATGTGGTCATAGGTGCTGACTTTTTGTTTTACAATACGTGTGCTTAAGTGCCAATGTAGTGAATATTATAAGTAACTGCACAGACAAAACTTGTATAAGCTATAACGGCATTCTGAAGTTTTCTGAAGGATTCAAGTGATTTTAAACAGATTTTTCTTATTCAATAGAACAATTTTCAATCCGCTTAACCGTTATGGAAATCTTGCCATGATAAACCAACATAAGCTGACTGTCAAAGTTCAGGTAGCCTGTGACATGTGTGTGCTTTCCTCAGAATACTTGTGAAATCAAATCTTCCCCATAATTTTGGCGGTTTATTATAAGTCAGTCATGAGAGAGTAAACTCTCTTTTGTCTCATTTTCACTAAGGAAAGTTCTTCTGCCACCTAAGACAAATGATTGGAGTTACTGCTTGGTCATGTGCTGTGTTTATAGTTATTATATTCTCCTGAATTGTGGGGAATGTAAGCATTGGGAGGGCTCATGAGTTTGAAATGTCCTGAGCTTCCTGAATCAGAGGGATGCCTAGGATACAGAAACAGAACAGATGAAGGCGCAGTTTCGTGCTCAATATTTTTCATTAATGATGCAAGCAGCTGCCCACCAAGCTGACAAGTTTGTTTAGGGTCTTGCCCCGAGGTGCCTCATATTTTTTAAGCATGATCTAGATACTTAACACAGGAAGCTGAATTTTGCTCCCAGCATCAGAGCCATTTGCATATAAATGTCTCCTACACAGAATGATGTTTCAAAATTAGAGAAAAATTTTGCATTCTACATGAGTAAAAACCTTTCTTCAGTGGGACAACACAGCTCCTGCTTAAAAATCAGGAAGACCTTATCCTTATGGATATCTACCCATTAAGTCCACTGAAGAATGTAAATGATCTAGCAAAACTTTAATATTCCTTGGTAGTTTTGCAGCATTCTTTCATTATCAAAAAATTAAATGGAAAAAAATGTGGCATTGTAGAAATGTGTTTTCTTTGGCCATATTATTATTTGTGACCTGGTAACAGGATCTCCTGGTTTGAGAGACCCAGGACTAATTTCTTGTCTAATATTTGGGAAGTCTGCACTTTTAGAAGGCTATAGTGACTTTGTGCAAATATTTACTTTATAGCCAGCTATGGTGAATGGGTTTCAATGTGTTTTCAAGCTCGCCAGGTTCAGGGATGAGGAGGAGTGAGACCCGGGCACTTGACACAAGCTGGCCAACGGGGTTATTTCAAACCATCAGTGCCACATTCATTATAATTTAGGAAGTTTGCTGCTAAGTTCTCTCTCTCCCTTGATGTCTGTGATCCTGAGAACTTCATGCCCTGGTGCTGGACCCCTGAGCCCTTCCCTTCCTCCTGAAGCCACAGCGCTCACAGTGACCAACATCTGCTGTCACTGCTGGGATTGCACAGCTTCCTACGGATAGAATTGGCTGAGTATAATCTTTGCATATTTTGTATTGGTATTGGGATTAATATTGGTTCTTTAGTGCTATTAATGTTAATAATCTAATTTTGCTCTATTAAATCTCTTTATACTTCAACTCCCAGGTTTCCTTGTTTTTTCCCAATTCCCTCTCCTGGGTGATAGAATGGAATGATAGGGTTCATCGGGTGATAGAATGATTGTCTAAATGAAAATAAATTGTTACGGGTTTCTCAAACCATAACACAAGAACAAGAGAAATACCTATAAACAAGATGTCTCTCTTCTTTGTCATCCAACTTTACGAAATATCATCATACTCTACTTATTCCCATTCTAAATAGGGAGTAAGGTCATGGCACTAACATCTCAGAAGTTCCTTAACCTTTACTCATTCATGAAGAAAAATAGCATATCCTTTTATCTATTTATATATGTACGCAAAAAAAAGGATAGAGGGAATACAACGCTTTTTAATTTAACAGTAACAGTATAGCTGCCAAATTGAATACACTTGTTTTCCTGGCAGTAATACAAATACAAACCAATGCAGTTAATCCTGAATTCAAGTTATGTTATTGAAGAATGAGGATGAGTAAATAACATGTTTCATTTGTGGCTGTGCCTGTACGTTGAATGTCAAAGGATGTGTTGCTCTGTACTATCTCAAAGATAAAGCCATTTGCATGCGCATATGTTTCAAAAACACAGTTCTTGAAAAATGTAGGTTTATAGTCTCTCCTATACAAGCACCAAAAGAAGGAAATAACCAGTGTCACAAAAATGATGAAAAGACGAAAGCTAACACATATATAGACCTAGCTTCTCCCACAAGGTTTGGATTTTATTTTTTTTTTTTTGATGCTTTCATCTTTTTTGTTTTAGTGTGAATGAGCAGTTGCTGAGGGGTTCAGATCCTATCTATCATCCCAGAGAATGATACTGAACGAAATTCTTTAATAAATTTCTTTCCCAAAACAGGATTTATCTCCAGATTTTTGTTCTTAAAACATCTGCACAGATGTACTGATGTCATTAGGACAGGACCTTAGAAACCCAACTTCAGGCTATGTATTCTGAAGGTTTCAGACTAGAATGGATAATTAAACTTTCACTTCTGACTATGGTAAGTTAGTGAATTTTGTTGGAGTTCTTTAGCTGTAAAATGCCAGGAACAGAAGAAATCCCAACATTTCTTAATCACGATATTAATAATTTGTCTCTTTTTTCTTCTGTACTGACTCCCTTTTTCATCTGCTGTTTACTTGGCAGGTGTCAGAAAACACCCATCTGCACTGTTCATCGCACATCCTGTCTTTCAGTCCAACACTGATAAAATCATTCCATGCCAAACTTCAACCTAACTGGCCATTTTTAATAAAATTCAAGTTGTGTGTATCTACCTGCCTTTTTTTTTTTTTTTTAAGGAATTATTACAGGCATTTTCACTTTACTACAAGGTTTATATCAGAAAGAGTTATCAATTTATTGTCAACATATCCAATCCCATGTCGATGGCTTCTGTAAACACTTTCTTCCCTTTCTAACATGCCCAACCTGGAAATAATGAGCAATGCACATCATCCTCGAGGCACTTTTGACCTGAAGTATGGTACAATAATGTCTGGGAGGGCAACTTACAATATTGAGCTCTCTTTGTTGCTAGGGGTTTCTTTTGTAATTAACATCCTCTGTGGCCTGTTCCTAAGGAGAACAACCAGTCATTTCATCACTCACAGATGACAGGACAGCTCTGGGTCCATTTCTTATATGCCTATCTTAGTCAATAAGTTTAATATGACGTGCTAAAATTATACTTCAACTGCCTTTAGTCCCTTTCAAGCTTCAATAAATAAAATCTTCTAAAAGTTCAAAACAAGACAAAAAAATCCCTCAAAATTTAGGCTGAAACTTTCTGAAGTTCTTAAGTAATTATAGAGGCCAAAAATCACCAAATTAAATCAAGAACCGTACACAGGCTCTTTTAGGAAGACTTTATTGTTACAGTTAAGTGAGTGGGATTATAGCTGAAAACTTGTGGAAGCAATTATCTAGCCTAAATGGCTAATGCTACTTAAGAATTTCAGTGCCACATTCATTCAGTCTTTAACTACACTCCACTGACAGTTAAAAGAAAAAAAAAAAAACCCTTTCTCTTTCACTTCTTCTATCCTTCACTCCTATCGCTTCTTCTTCCTGACCTACCTATGACAGAAAATTTGCAAGAATATTTGTGAAAGATGCAAAAAGAATAGACCTCTTTAGATTCCTATCAAGGTTTAGCAAGTTTCTTCTTATTGTTGAAACTTAAGAATGCTAAGCACCTAATTTACAAATATACTCAATGCAAAATCTATGAGAGCCAAAACATCTTTTGAAAAACTGACATTAAGCTACCTTTGAAAAGACAACATGTTCTGGTTTCAACTGGGATAGAGTTAATTTTCTTCCTAGTAGCTGCTATAATGTTGTGTTTTGGATTTAAGATGAGAATAATGTTGATAACACACTGATGTTTTAGTTGTTGCTGAGCAGTGCTTACACTAAATCAAGGATAACTTCCCATAATGCCCTGCCAGCAAGAAGGCTGGGGGCACACAAGAAGTTTGGAGGGGAAATAGCCAGGACAGCTGACCCCACCCGACCTAGGGGATATTCCATACCATATGGTGTCATGCTCAGCATATAAAGCTGGAGGCAGCTGGCCAGGCTGTGGCAACCACTGTTTGAGGACTGGCTGGGCATTGTTTGGTGGGTGGTGAGAAATTGCATTATGCATCACTTGTTTTGCATATTCTTTTATCGTTATTGTTATTTTCCCTTCCTTTTCTGACCTATTAAACTGTCCTTATCTCAATCCCTGCGTTTTAACTTTTTTCCAGTTCTCTCACCTATCCCACTGGGGGGTGAGTGAGCAAATGTCGGTGTGGTGTTCAGCTGCTGGCGGGGTTAAACCATAACAGTATTAAAAAAAAAAAAAAAAAAGTTATGCTTCACTTATTGTTAGCCTATTAATTAGCTGCTTATTATGATTGAGGTGTCAGAGATTAAAGATACTCAATCTAATTGATGATTTTTAAAACAATGGGAAACTTCATATAAGCGTAACTGTTATAGGAAGTAACTTAGTGTATTCCCTTCCCTTCCCTTCCCTTCCCTTAACAGATGAGTGCGGAGGTGTTGAATAGCTCCTTCATAAAGCCAGAATTACCTTCCCTTCCCTTCTATCTTTCTTTTCCTTTTCTTTTCCCCTCTCAATTCTGTTGTGTTCAGAATTGCAAAAGCTTGAACGTTTAGAGATTTGAAGTTTTTTTACTAAACTAGTTTATGTATATGCAAAAATTCTTGATCAGCTTTGAGTCATGTACCTATATAAGCCAGCATTTCAATATAGAATCATAGAATCACTGAATTGCTGAGATTTGAAGGGACCTTTAAGATCATCAAGTCCAACCATTAACCTACCCTGACAAAACCACTTCTAAACCATGTCCCCTAGTACCACATCTACTCTTTGTTTAAACACCTCCAGGGATGGCAAATCCACCACCTCCCTGGGGAGCCTATTCCAATGTTTAATAACCCTTTCAGTGATTTTTTTTTTTCCTAATATGCAATCTAAACCTCGTCTGATATAACTTGAACCCATTTCCTCTTGTCCTATCACTTGTCACCAGGGAGAAGAGGTCAGCCCCCACCTCTCTACAACCTCCTTTCAGGTAGTTGTAGAGAGTGATAAGGTCTCCCCTCAGCCTCCTCTTCTCCAGGCTAAACAACCCCAGTTCCCTCAGTTGTTCCTCATAAGACTTGTTCTCCAGCCGTCCAGCAAAACCTTGTGAAACCTGTGCTAATTGTGCTTACCTTTCAATAATTCTAAATGGGAACGAGGACGTAGGAAGGAATATACTATAATTCTGAAATATGTCTGCTTTTTCATGTTAACTTTCATAGTACTGTATGATCATAAAATGAATCATCAGGAGAAAAAAAACAGAAATATGAATTTTTCAGTGAATCAGATGAACATGACAGGTTTGATTTTTTTTAGAATTCAAGTAATTTTCTGGAGCTGAGAATGACTAAAAAAAGAAATATCTTTGCTAAATAGGAAAAGCTAGATAAATGTATATGTTTTTCATACTTGCATAGGTCTGCCAGAAGAATGCATAGCTCTAGTCATTTATAGTGTCTCAGAGACACTATCTCAAAATAAGAAGCAGCAGCATAGGAGAAGCATCACTGACCTTTAACTCCCCTATCCAATAACAATACATTTTTAAACATTTATCCTTCCTGATTAAGCTCAATGATTCTGTCAGCTGAGAGTTCAAGGCAAGCATGTATCAGACACAACATCAAAAAGCAGCAGTTACAGCCTACCAAAGTTATCTCATTGTCATGCAGAGCTTAATTAGAAGATTAGATTTAGCAAAAGGCATCCAAGGTGCAAGCACAAAAAGGCCAGCTCTGTGTGAAATTGCTTTTCCTGGCACAGGCGATTCTCTAAGCATGGAGCTGGTGACACTCTGCAAACCAGCAGGCAGCTGTAGAGGGACTTTTTTCAACTGCAGAACAAAAGATGTGTTCTTTACCTGCAGTGCCTTTGCTTGATAGTATTGCGATTTCATTATCTTTTTTAGAGTGATGACTAAATTTAAACTCCCCAACTATAATTAGGAAAACTTAGAGTAATGAAGAAGTTAGACACTGTAAGTTTTCCACAGTGAGACTCTTCCTGAATGAAAAAAAATGACCCAGTGCCAGTGTTACGTTTGCAGTTTACTTTTAAACAGTGAGGAGAAAGGCAGATTAGACTCATCCGTTAGGTTTTTAGAAGTTGTAGACTTGAGTCATCCTGTGCCTGTGTGAAAAACACCAGGGGAACATTTGATGAGCATGGAAGGGTCACAGTATTTACTATGCGCTGTAACTGGAGAAGATTTTCACTACAGAAAGAAGCATGATTTTAAATCAAAGAATTACATCAATGTATACACTTAGTAATTTGGAGGATGTGTTTTGGAAAAACTGCTATTCATGCTCAGTGCAGTCCCATTCTATTCTCAAGGGTAGGGCTCCTGCTGAGGTTGTGTATCTTGTTACACCCTCTCAGGGGGTGGTCAATTGCTGTTTGGAACTAGAAAGAACACAGCAGCATTTCTAAACAGAAAGCAACTGAACCAAAAGTATGTAGCATTTTGAGTGACTGGTTTAAAAACACAAAAAGCATCAGCTATGTTCAAATACAACGATTTTTCAGCAAGACATTAAAAATACTCATCTTTGATGTATCACAAGAATATTTTTTATTTAAAGTTTCTCGTCCAGCATTGGAGGCATGCCAGAGAAAACAATTAGTTAATGATTTCTTGAACAGTGGTAGGAGCACGTCCAATCCAAGAGCAGGCTGGAATATGGGCCCAAACAGGTATGAGTGAGACTGTTTTCCCTGGGAAATATGTGTATGTTGTCATGTAATGAAGCAGCCGAAATGTGCACAGTTTACCATAAACAGGGTTTTGATGCTGCTCTAAGCAGACAACAGCTCCAGAGAGAGCGAGGGGCATCTAAGAGAGAGTATCATGCAATACAAGAGGAGCAAGGAGGAGAAAGCAGTGGCAGGAAAGAGGAGACAATAGGGTTTTGTGGAAGAATAGGTAGATGATTATTAATAAGAAGTCTACAAGCAGTGCTGTACTTGGCTGGTTTGAAACTGGTATAAACAAACCCAAAGCAACTATTCAGAATATGAAAGTTAACCGTCAGAAATTATTACCTCTTTGCTGCCAAATGTTTAATAATACATAAGACCAATCAAATAGGAACAGTTAATATAAAAATACCGTTGGCATAAGATCAGGACACAAAGAAGTTTCACACTTACATGTATAAGGCTTCCCTATCAATAAAGAACTAACAAACAATAAAGACTTAAAGATGGGAAAAAGTTATTACAAACATTTGGCAGTCATAGAAGTCCCAGTAATACTGGTGTAAACAGACTTTAAAAGGTTTCAGTGTTGACTAAACACTGAAAATCCAGGCTGATCCATGGTTCAGATTACATTTATTGTTCCCTTTAAATACAAGTTTCTCATTCTGAACATGACCTGTGTCATGGATTTTTAATGTTTTTTCTATCAAAGTCAAACATATACTGGCATGTCTTCTGTGATCTGTCACCATCTGACTCCGCTAAAATTAGAAATAACTTGAAATAAAGATGTGTTCTCTCAACCAGCAAGTGCAACATATAGAACCAATATTTTGAAGTGTGCATCTTCATAATTAAACTGGTTTTATTATTCAGCAAGATATTTGCTTTAAATTGTAGGGATTCCTAACAACTGTAGGTGTGTTATTACTGTAGGAACCTAATTAACACATTATTCTGTTCAAGTTAAGAAAAAAGTCTTTGTACAAATATTTCGACTAAAATATTTAAATTTGCTATTACTAGTTATGAGGACAGAGGATGGTGTCATTCACATTAGTCTGAAAGAATTAAAGAATTTCATGCTTTGGAGAGCAGTACTAATGCATGGTCAATGAAACCATTAGGAACTTCTTGATAAAATTTTCTTTGCAGACATGGGCTAATAAAATGATGTACTTTAATAGTTTATTCTTTAAAGAGTAGAAATGTACCACAAAAGTCACTAGCACAGACACTTTGCAGGGTTATACAAAATGAGATTCTGAAAAATCTTAGCGTGGATCCAAATTCTTTTACTGTAATGTTCAAATGAGCCACAAGGTCATAAAGCTAGCCTGTGAAGTACTTGTAAAAGGATCACAGTACTTATGTTCAGATGTATGCTGTAACCATTAAAAACTGAAAAAATTAACCATTAAAAATACTGAATTTCAAATATAGGTATCTTAGTCAAGGAAATTCGGTATGCTTTCCATAATAAGTGAATGTGCCCTCTATGACAAAATGGTTTAAAAAGTACGACTAAGTTACTTTTTCAAGTAACTTGTATTTTGTCATAAGAGGATAGTAACAGAGGGGAAAATGTCAGAGCTGGCCCATCAGCCTAGTCCTATTGAACTCAAAAACCTAATTACATCAAACTAATTGTACTGAACAAAGCAAGCACGACCAAAAGTTTTTCAAAAGGTTATTTTTTCAAAGGCAAACTATGGAGAAAGAACTCCTAATTTTCATTCTTCTCCTTCTTACCCTGAAGGTCTATGTGAATTTACCATTTGCAGTTATAACCAAGAAAATGAAGTGAGTTGTGGGAGAAATGTTTTGCTTTCCCATAAAGCATGAGGGGTATGTTATATTTCTGAAACCTGGAGCTGAATTAGTAATTTAAGATTCTGCAATTTTTACGTAATGATTAATTAGCATAATTACAGTAGCAGAGTTTGGGAAAATAGAAATCGCCATCCCATATCATATTGACGATTTGTCTAATCCAGTAGCGTACCTCTGATGGTAGACAGTGTTTGTATGTGATTGAAGGAAGTGCAGGACAGTGCTTATGGGATTACTGCTTACAGCTGCGTGGGTACTCCAGCTCTGCTGGAAGTTATACCCCTGAAGTAAAACAGTTCTGAACTGCTCTGATCTCTTCCCTCACCCCTTCGAGCTAATGCAACTGGTGATGTTTTCATCTTTAAAAAGATTTTCAGTCCTTGATTTTGATCCCAATAAGCCCTTAGCAACAGTCATTGCTAGTGTTAATGAATTAGTTCCACAAGCTGATTTCATACTTAAGTAAGAAGACACTTCCTTTTCCCTGCTTTAAAGGCGTACTTTTATTTCCGCAGTGTACCCCTTTCTTGACTTCTAATGACATTTAGAAGAAGGAACCAAGATACTGCTTGTCTGACTGAACACCAGTCTTAAGTGATATGAAACAGATACTATCTTCCTCATCCATGATCCCTTTCCCTATTTCCACAAACAGTTCAAGGGGACACCCCAAAAAATCCCATCTGCATTAGGGATTGGCTGCAAGTCATTCTAGAGCACACATGCGCTTGCCTCCCCTTGAAGGCATTAAATAAACATTCACAATACCAACACCTTAAACTGCTGGAAAAGTTTTCTTCAACCAGAGAAGCAAGGCAGCTAAAGCGTCATCAATGATGTTGTGACAGATATACATTTGATTTGGTTCCCAACTTGCCTCATGCTTATTTAACAGAAGCAAGTCAGGTACCTGTGGATGGAGGGTAAGAATCTCTGTCTTGGGTAAATTGTTCAGTGGAGAGAAGCTTGCAAAGACTCTAATGCATGATGAAGAGGGAAACCAAAGCACAGAGCTTGGAACCTAAAACTTGTTCAGGAAATGGAGAAAGACCCACACTGGGACAGAGGGAAACTTCTGAAGGAATCAGAATTTGCTACAGCTCAGGAATTGACTAAGTTATTGGAAACCAAACAATTGCAAAAGTGAGAGCTTACAAATAGAAATTGCATATAAATGTTTATGCTATGCCTTTGCCAAGTATTAAGGTTTTTCCTTCATTTAAAATTTGGTAGCACTAATTCAGAATTTTGTTAAAATGTAGCTTTGTTTTCCATTTAAGAAATCTCTGTCTATTGAGTGAATGTCATTGTGTATCATAAAAGGAGAAGGTGAAGGAACATTTGGTTGAAAGTTTTGAGTGGTTTGACATCCCACCACAGGTGCAAAAACCAAATTAGACTACATACTTTTTTTTTTTTTTTAACATTCATCAGATTTATTGGATGACCTTACAAAGCAATATCATCATAAATCCATTTGTCCATCTTCTAAATCAGCTGAGGGACATGGTCTTCTTGTCGTGGGTGAGGTTCTGTGGTTTTGAGCAAAGAAATGATGTGAGTGAAAAGTTTAAGCTTTACTTTTCTTTCTGGTTTTGCCCTCAAAGTCAGAATGGAAGTGGACGGACATGCCAGGAGTGGCCTTCTCTTCCACTGACAAATGATGATTGACATAGCACGTCAGTGATGTGTACAAATTCACTTTGCTACTTATGTCCACAGGGTATCTTAATTGCTTTCTTGTAGAAGCTAGTGTATTCAAAACACTTTTTTTTCATTTATTTAAATCTACCAAACAGCTGAAAGAGGTTATTTTTTTAGCATGATTATAGCAAATATCACCAAGCAATGATGACATAGGAACTTTTGAAAAGCAAGCCATGCATTTATGGTTTTTGTCTAACACGTACTGAAGATAAAGTAAAGTAAATCACTTGAGTGGGACACAATTGAAGTTCAGATATCCAATGTGAGAACAAATGCTGAAATTAAGTCATCTGTATTTTGAAAATTGTAAAGTTCGGGGGCAGGGGTTTGGCAATATATACATTAGCATTACTTCTTTGTAGTACTTGCATCTGAAAAGTCAAAAGTCAGTTCAAAAAGATTTAATTTGATTCCTCTTCACCTTTGAATAGATGTATAAACTTGAGAAAGAAGGTACTTATCAGAACTAACAGTACTGTTCAGGTGTTATTTCTGAAGATTTTAAAAAGTGAAGTGGTATCAAAACCAGAGTAGAAAAATTGTATACATATTGTGAACTATTTAAATAAAATGGATAACTTTTTTTTTAAACTAAATTTAGGTTTTTTTGGCCACCTACAGTCTGATAGATCGTGAGTGTACAAACATTTATTTTCAGAACAGGAATTTACTGTTTACTAGCATCTTACCAGTTCTTACAGACGTAAATTATGGAAACAGGTAAGCAAAGATGCTGTAGAAGGCTGTTACAGCTGTTCCTAGAATTTTTGGAAACAACATTTTGTAAATTCAAAGCATTGTAAACTTCTTCACTTTGGCTAAAAGAGAAGTGAAAAAAGAAAAATCTACTGAAGCTTCTTTTATGCTCTTACGAGGTATTTGTAAACCAAGCAAAATAAATGTTGCAACATAATGATCTAGTGTATGAAAAATGCAATAGAAAGTTTAGCCATGCCTGTTTATTTTCCTAAAGACAAAACAGTCATCACTCACAATGGGTTTCTTTTTCTGCTTGTTTAGTGTGGTTTTTTTGGAGAGTGAGGCACATACTGGAGATTGCCTGCAATTTAGTTAACACTCGATATTCCTCTTGCACATTAATTTAGTTTTGTAACATTCCTGCCATGTCTTGATCAGAGCTTGCAAGCCACACCAAATTTTATATCCCAAAGCACACATATTCATTCTTAAATTATTTATCACTGAGGTAGTTCTTCAGATCCTGCTTCATATACCCAAATGCCTTTCAGAGTTTGCACATATAGACTGAGAACATTGTTTTAAATAAAAATTATTAAATAAACAAACAGATTTTGAAACAGAATTACTTTATTAAAAGTCACTCGCGGATACAGCATCAGAGTTGGGTATGAAATCCAGAGCGGCTAAGTCCCAGGGCGATAAATTAAGTCTAAGACATACCTGTAAAATAAATAAAAAAAATTTGATGAAAAATGTTCACTCTATTATAATACCCTTAATTGACTTCAACTGAGATTACATAATCAGAGGTTAGAGGGAAATGTATATGTTTTATTTTACAAAACAATGCAAGCATTAGTACTCAGGAGTAACAGAATTTCCTGAGTTTTAAAATTCAGTAACTTAAACCTGGGAACAAATGAAAAGAACATTAAAAAAAAAAAAAAAAAAAAAAAAAAGAAGTTAGGAAAGAAGAGCATGATTTAATACGTAGTACCCATATAACCAATTCCCCAGACAGCTCCACAGAAAACTATGAAGAAACCATAGATTTGCATATGTGGCACAAATACAACAATGGAAAGATTGTTTTCAGGTTTGTTTCTTGTTTTTTATAAAAAAGAAAGAAAATTTCAAACTTAAAAAAGAACAGAAAACCAGTCACGCTGTCATTTTGCCTGTGCATCAGGGCTGTTATCCTGTATTTGAAATTGTCCAGCAGAAGAAAGGTCTGGAAAACAGAGCTGTTAACACTTCCTTAGAAAACTCACTCACCCAACAGTTCGAGTTTCAAGAACTTCCCTGACACTGAATATTTATCAGCACTGAATTTTCTGTTCTTGCCATAAGAATAGGCTTACCACCATACACGCTTCAAGTATTTCTGACACAATGGCTAGTGAATAATACAGTCTCCTGACATTTTCTCTACTTCCAAATGAAGTACTTTTAAAACTGGTTACATATCCACTCAAATAACCTTCACGGTGTTTTCATCATATGAAAGAAACTAAGATTAATGCAGAAAGCTGCATATCTGTTTTCCCGTTCACATGTTTTAAATGTGATAGTTATAAACAACAATTGTCCAATGAGGAAATAGAAATGTACCTTTAAATAGGAAAAATGCAGGTTTAAACTTTGTTTTGGTTTCAGACTTGAAACATAGGATCAAATCTAGTGATATTTCAGTGGAATTATGTCAATTTATGCTGCAGAAGAATCTGGCCTATAGATAGCAAAACTTTCTTCCATGTTATATGCTGGTGTGAAGAGAACTTTGAAGCTGGTATTCTAAAAAACCTTCTTAACTTGAAGTTTCAGGAATTTCAAAACATTTTAACAAGAAAAAAGTATTTGTTTATATCCCATGGACTTTTCCTCAGCAAACTGAATATTTTCACAAGAATGTCAGTTAGCTTCTCCGGAATTTTTGCAGTTGTCTCTCCCACCCCACAGTGTTCTCCTTCTTTTGTTAGAGGGACTCATTTTTCTCTGTCCTATAATAGTTCACGTAATGCAGCAAAAAGAAGTAGATTTCTCTAACTTTTTCTTTTTTTCAAACTTTTGAAAAGGTATGGTCCTTAACTAAACACTTTTTTCTTTCACTCTCTGTGTTATTAGATCCAGTATACTACCATCAAAACAGCTCTGAAATACTGAACCATTTAAGCAAATTTTGTTTTCTCTCTGTAGCACTGTAGTCCTTGATCAAAAGGAAGCAAAGAGAGAAATAGAATGGCTTTAGCAATAAATTATGTTCTCTCAGTTTCTTGTTCTTTGGTAGCAAAACATGATTTTGGGATTACTGACCACTGCCATGTGGTGCACCAGTGCCCATTCCATCGTTCTCTGCACTCATGGTATTGTAGAAATCTGCACTGGCCTTCCTCAGGAACGAGAAATGAAACAGGCAAGAAGTACAAGCAAATGTGCTCATTTAATGAATAGGACTGGTGTGAAAAGAAAGCTCTGGTCATAATGATTATTGTGGACTTGACCAACAGACATGCTACCGAGTGTATGTAGGAAGAGGAAAGGTCAAGAAAGATCCAGTTAGTCTGCAGGAAGCTCATACAGATATGCCCTAGATGAACATTTAGTCGCTCACTATATACACATGATTCCACATTAAAAAATGTAGCAGTTTTAAATGCCTGTTTCATCCTGCTCCATGTATTACCCATTTTAAAGATAAGGTTTTAACTATGTTACTATTTTTTTCTATACTACTTCACAATGAGATGTGATGGGATTCCAGGGAGCATAAAATTTTGTTGATAAAGAAAACTCAATTTAAAAAGGTAACAAAGTATGTCTCTGCTCCTCATTTTTTCTCATTTGATTTTTTGTCCTTAATTAGAAGTCTATCTGCATAATATTTCCTGATTTTGACAATATTTTGCATAGAAATAAAATAATTACATCTGCAAACATAACAAATGGTCAGCCACTTTGCTATCTTGCACTGGTAGTGTTGAATCTCACAGAGAAGTAGACTAAATGGTCTCTTTATTTACAGAAGACTTCCATCACGAAGATCTCCAATGGTATGGGATGATCACTTCAACACTCTCATGTTTTTAACTTGGAAACATTTTTATTTTCTTCTTAGTATAAGTCAGGTCTAGAAGAGCTAGACAAAAAAAAAGGGAAGAGTGAAAAAAGTTCTCCCCCATGCCAGAAATAAATAATGCCTATTTACCGCATTAATATTAATCTCTCTAACTCCCAGGCATGGGGGGAAGGAAGAATGCTAAGAAATTGGATGATCACAGAAAAGACAGTTCCAAGAGCTGGGCTCCTTTTGCTGCTCTAGTGGTTATATGCATATAAAATAGAATCACAGAATCATAGAATAGTGTGGACTGGAAGGGATGTTTAAAAGCCATGTAGTCCAACCCTCCTATAATAAGCAGGGAAATGTTCAACTAGATCAGGTTGTTCAGACCCTCATCCAACCTGACCTTGAATGTTTCCAGGGATGGAGCAACTACAACCTTTCTGGACAACCTGTTCTAGAGTTTCAGCACCCTCACTGTAAAAAATTTCTTCCTTACATCTAGTCTAAATCTAACTTCTTTTGGTTTAAAACCATTACCCTTTGTCCTGTCACAATGGGCCCACTTCTCAAGCCTGTCCAGGTCCCTCTGGATGTCATTCCAGCCCTCAGGCGTGTTAACTGCACCACTCAGCTTGGTGTCCTCTGCAAACTTGCTGAGGTTGCACTTGATCTCACTGTCTATGTCATTGATGAAGATATTAAACAGTACAGGTCCCAGTACAGACCTCTATACATATTTATACTTATAAAAAGGCATTCAGAAATTTTCAAAATTTGCCCCCTTTACATAATATCTTTCCAAAAAAAAGTAGACTACTCTGTCCCACTTTTTTTTTTTCTTAGTCTTCTCATCATATTTAGGACAAGGAGATTCAATCCATATTTTCACAGAATCACAGAATCTTCAGAATTGGAAGGGACCTCTAGAGATCATCTAGTCCAACTCCCCTGCTAAAGCAGGATTGCCTAGAGCACATTACTCAGGACTGCATCCAGGCGGGTCTTGAAAATCTCCAGAGAAGGAGAATCCACACCCTCTCTGGGCAGCCTGTTCCAGTGCTCTGTCACCCGAACTGTAAAGAAGTTTTTCCGTGTGTTGGAATGGAACTTCCGACGTTCCAACTTGTGCCCATTGCCCCTCATCCTGTCACTGGGAACCACTGAAAAGAGCCTGGTTCCATCCTCCTTCAACCCACCCTTTAGATACTTGTATGCCATAATAAGGTCCCCCCTCAGCCTTCTCTTCTCCAGGCTAAAGAGTCCCAGCTCTCTCAGCCTTTCCTCATAAGGGAGATGCTCCAATCCCTCAATCATCTTGGTTGCCCTTCGCTGGACTCTCTCCAGCAGTTCCCTGTCCCTCTTGAACTGGGGAGCCCAAAACGGGAGAATGCCCTCCCTCGACCTACTGGTCACACTCTTCCCTATGCAGCCCAGGATTCCATTGACCTTTTTGGCAACAAGGGCACATTGCTGGCTCATGGATAATTTCCTGTCTACCAGGACCCCCAGATCCTTCTCCTCAGAACTACTTCCCAGCAGGTCCACCCCTAACCTATACTGGTGCTTAGCATTCTTCCTCCCCAGGTGCAGGACC
>NW_009647211.1:3416067-3459271 GCF_000708025.1 Charadrius vociferus
TGCCTTCTCTGTGTCTTCCACCACTAGGGCACCCGTCTCATTCATCAGTGGGCCTACATTTTCCCTAGTCTTCCTTTTTCTGTTGATATACTGAAAGAATCTCTTCTTATTGTCTGTAACTGCAGTGGCCAAGCTGAGTTCTGACTGAGCTTTGGCCCTTCTAATTTTCCCCCTACATATCTTCGTTATATCTTGATAACCCTCATAAGATGCCAACCCCCTTTTCCAGAGAATGTAAGCTTTCCTTTTTTTCCTGAGGTCCAGCCAAAGCTCTCTATTTAGCCAGGCTGGTCTTCTTCCCTGTCAGCTTGTTTTTCGAGCCATGGGGATGGCCTTCTCCTGTGCTTCTAAGACTACCTGCTTGAAGTAAGACCAGCCTTCCTGGTCTTCATGATACTATATGTGCTTCCCGGTATACTTCCTCGTATACTTCCTGTATACTTCCTGTTTTTCATGATACTGTATGTGCAAACCATACAATGCCCTGATTCTAGGCATACTTGTACATAATTTATTCAGAAATCCCTCCATGAAGGTCTACCATTAACCTGGTATGAATTTAGGCTCAAAAGAAAGTGAACATCCAGTCACATCCACTGATCACAACAGCAAAACATGTATCTGTGAATAGTTGTAGAGAAGTATAGTGAGACGCTGCAGTAACACTACCAAGTTTTTTTCTTTGTCCTGTAGGGAGGCAGGATGACAAACTAAGGCTATCTAAAGAACACATTTCTATGTAGTGAGTCAGAAATGCTGAATGAAGTATGGAAATGGTGGTAAAGCACAGCAAAAAGACTAAATGAAGGCAGAAGTAAAGAAAATGCAGTACCCATTGACACCTATCTCACAATGCTATTCCTTCTGTTATGCTAACATCAACATACATTGAAATCATTGAACAGCAAACTCCTTTGAGTGGCAGGCCATCACACTACAACTATTTTATGGTTTGCTGTAATGTCATTTTGCAACATAAAAGTCTTTAAAACCTCTAAATGTGAATACAACTGACTGAGCCTGATAATACCAATGAGAAAGGCTTATCCCACATTTGCAAGGGTGATGTTGCTATTGAGTCCATTTCTTAAACCGCAAGTCCTTTGGTAAGAAGTATTAAAAGAAGACCAAAAAATGTTGAAAAAAAAAAAGCTGACAAATGAATTTATTTTAAAAAATTAGATTATTTTTGCATATTACAAATTGTTAAAGGAGCATAGAAAAAATCATGCACAGGAAATTCCAGCGAAGGGGGAGATGAATTTATTTAAAACTTCTGAAGTTCCTTCTGTAAGAAAGCACTAGCTGAAAGCAAGCAAAGAACAAGTGTCATGGTCGGGAATTCCACAAAATATCTTACTGCTGGCAGAATTCTGAAACCAAACCAGTAATTTACCGTGGTTCCAAGGTAACATTATTAGTGAAAGTGAAATGTGGAAGACATTTAGACAGGTGTAAGAAAAAAAAACCCAACACTGTATCACCCTGTTGAAAAAAACAGTTGAATCAAAAGTTGTACATTGACTTTGCACAATGATCACCAAAGAAAACAAGCATTATTAAAACCAGACCTGTGACAATATTGCAATTCAGCAGTCCCTTAGGAAGCTGGCAATATAGCACTTTATCCGTGGTTAACTGGGATGTTAAATATCATCTCTGGATTGAGCTGATAGGATTGTCAAAAGCACACAGCGATTAGGATAGAATTCACAGGAGGCTGAGTTGTTTACCCCATGGTTGGGTTTACCCCATGAGTGGAGCAAACTGCAGGCCTGGTACATAGCTTACATAGTTATGTAGCTTACTATGTAGCTTACAGTAATTGCTCTAATCAGTAATTGCAAACATTTTCTTTCAAAAAGAATTAGTCAAAGAAAATTCTAAAATATTATACGAAGTCAAATATTCTAAAAATATTTAGAGAATTTATACAAGTGAAAGAAAAAATATGAAATGTGGCATTGGTGAGTTCTGGAAAAGGGATGACTTGGTCTAGTTGAAATGAAATTGAACATCAGGTACTGAACATGAAGCACTGCTGGTTGAAAAGCTGTAATGTTTTCATAGCAGTGGAGAAAACCAAAAATTATCAGCCCCATCACCCTCAGTCCCTTTGATATTCTTAATTCATACCTCTCTATGTCATTCTTGGGGTAGAACTTGGTAGTTAATCAATGCATGACGCAAAGACAGCACTTATATAGCTTAATTTTTAAAGTTCTGCTGCTTGTTTATACATCCAAGTCAGATTTCAATACCTTAAGAAATGTTATACGAATCTTTTTTCTATGCCATAATTTTCTTTAAGTAGACATGCTTATCTACAGGATGGTAACTTGTTTCATTTTTCATTTTTCTGGTACAAAGTACCTAGGAAAGAAAAAAATTCTATAAGCCAGGCACGGACAGGTGGGCTTAGATTTGGGAGCAGAAAATTTTCTGCATGGTGTTTGTGATTATTTCAGTAGTAGGGCTTACATAGAAATGGAAAAACAGGAAATTACACATATCCAGGGGATATTTAGTCTCTGTGTCAACCCCCTACTGGAGGATCCTCTTCTGTTAATGTTCAGTATGCAGTTAGGAATAACATATAATATATGTAGAGCCTCTTCTCATATTCTAGGCAAAAGATTTTTATGCAAAATAAGTCATGCTAAATCAAAGGGAAGTGTCCTATGAGACTCTTTTATGCAATAAAATTAGAGACTTTGAAAGTCTGGAGAACACCTAACAAAGATATTATGTATTCTAGTCATTTGAAAACAATGCAACATCTACATCCCCAAAGGCAATCTGTCAATACAGAAAAGAAAGCAGTGAGTTCTGAACTGAGTCATCCATTTTAATCAACACCATTCCGGGTCACATGCGCCATTTCTCCAAGTGTTGTTCTGCCTTATCAGCTGCATGTATGATCCTCAGTTAGACAAAAATAACTGTGTCTTTCAGACAAGGCATAAGCATGGAAATTAAAGACATGAACTGTTAGTTTAAATGTAAATAAAGCTGAAGAATGCAATTAAAATAAACATTTTTCAATTAAATTTACTTATTCACCAGAGTTTCCTTAAAGCAAAGGGTGTCTCAAAGTACACCCAGCCTCAGGGGTCTGACTTTCAAGTCCTTTTTATGTACTATAGGGCAGAATTCCTTAACAAAACAAATGAACAGGTATGTTTACATGCATATGATATCACCAGCTTGCTGTATAGTTTAGCACTTATTTTGACAGGATATGTGTTAAATGAACCTACTATGCACTTCTAATTGAAGGAGAGCAGTTGAGGCAACCAAACTGTCTTATTGTGGATAGTTCTTTAGAGCTAAAACAACCTAAGCAGCTTCAGGCAGTTGTTTTATTAAAAAATAATCCTTCAGATAAAAAATATATTCCCAGAGATTATTCATAAAAGCACAAAATCACACAATTATTGAGAGGGAAAGGCACTGGTCTGGAGGTCATCTGATCCAATCCCCCTGTTCAACCAAGGACACATAGACCACATTGCTTGGGGCTGTATCCAGTCAGATTTTTAATATCTTGAAGGATGATGACTTCACAACTTCTGTGGGCAACCTCTTCCAGTGATCAAACACCTCACAGTAAAAAACTTCTTTTTTCTTATGCCTCAGTGTAATTTCGTCTATTTTTTTGTGCCCATTACTTCTTGCCCTGTCACTGAGCACCACTGAAAAGAGCTTGTTTCTGTCTTCTTTACACCCTCCCATCAGGTATTTATACAAATGACAAGATCCCTCTGAGCCTTCTCTTCTCCAGGCTGAACAATCCCAGCTCTAAGCCTTTTCTCATAGGAGAGATGCTTCAGTCCCTTCACCATCTTTGTGTCCCTTCAATGGACTTGCTTGTGTGAGTTCATGTCTTGTACAGGGGAGCGCAGAACCGGCTCAGAAATCCAGATGATTCTCACCAGGGCTGCTGGTAATGGTCCTCCTGAAATAGCCCAAAGGGCTGTTGGCCTTCTCTACTGCAAGGGTGCCTTACTGTCCACCAAGACACCCACGTCCTTCCCTGCAGAGCTGCTTTCCAGCCGATCAGCCCCCAGCATGTACTGGTCCCTAGAGCTTTCCCTGTCCTATGACAGGAATTGGTATTTCCCTGCATTGAGTTTTATGAGGTTCCTGTCAGCCTGTTTCTCCAGTCTCTTGAGGTCCCTCTGAATGGCAGCAGAAACATCTGCTGTGCCAATCACTCCTCCCAGTCTTGTGTCATATGCAAACTTGCTGAACGTTCACTCTGCCCCATCATCCAGACAATTAATAAAGATGTTAAACAGTATTGGGCCCAGTATCCACCTCTGGGGCATAACACTGGAGAATGGCCTACACGGACTTCATACCACTCATCATAACCATTTGAGCCTGTTAGCTCTGTCAGTTTCCAGACCACCTCACTCTCTGCTTATCTATCATGTACTCCAGTGATTTATCTTTAAGGATGTTTGGGATGCAGCCTTGAAAGCTTTGAAAAGACAAGGTAACTAGCGTGCACTGTTCTCTGCTCATCCATGAAGCCAGTATTTCATCACAGACAGCTATCAGGCATGTTTCATCCTCATAAATCCATGCTGACTAGTCCCAATCACCTTCTTATCCTAATGTGTTTGGAAATGGCTTCCAGGATTATTTTCTCTGTTGAGGTGAGACTGATGGGCTTTTAATTTCCCAGGTACTTCTTGAGATTCTTGAAGATAAAGGTGACATTTGCTGTCCTTCAATCTTGAGTAACCTCTCCCAGTCTCCATGAACTTTCACAAATAATTGAAAGTGACCTTACAATGATGTCAACCAACTCTTTCAGCAATCCTAGGTGCCTCCTGTCTGCTCCCACAGGCTTATGTATCACCAGTTGATGTACGTGTTTCCCAACTTGATGCTCTTCCACAACTTAAACTGCGGATGGGCTTTGACTTTCTTAATACTGCCTGTACACATGTGAACAGGCCCTGAGCTTTATAAGAAGAGGCAAAAACTGGAACTTTAATGAATTATTTTAGAATACCTTAAATCTTTCAAAAGATCGCTTGGTGAGGGGAAAGTTATAAAATACAGCACAGCTGTCAATTCTAGTTATATGAATCCGTAGTAAGGAGAAAATCATACAAAATAACATTTTTGCATTACTCAGTTAACATGGCAGCACTACTCACACATAACCTCTCCACTGGTGAATGAAAAAGGTTTTTCAGAGACAAGAAATGTTATGAATAGGATTACAAAATCTTTCAGTGTTATTTTAATCCCTTTCCCTGAAGTCTATGACACAGCTAACATCAATGACAACAGAATGAGAACAACAAAGAAAACTTTTGAAATATTTTGGCTTCTTACCATCATGTTTCTCTCGCATACCCTAAAACAAATAAATGAGGCAGCCACCAAATTAGACTATTTTCTTCTTCTTTCTCTTCTCTGTCCTCACTCTTAAAAATTGTAAACATGTCTGCAAAGTAAGAAATACAATTCTCATTAAGGCTGTTCCAATGCCAATGTAAAACTAATCAACTAAACCAACAGACTGAGAAATTTCTTTCAAAAATCTGATCTTTGACAAAACCCAGGCAATGTATTACGTGGACTTTACTCTCCTTATGAGCTCCATAATCTTTTCTTTCCTAATGTTTCATCTGATTACACAATGTTAATATAATTTTCCTGAAGTCAAAACTCCCTCACATGATAACCAACTTAATAAAAGACTAACGAATTATTTTATTATGGTTCTGCTGTTACTTCATTATTCTTTTTTTTTTTTTTTTCCAGAACACCAGCCTCTGTAGTCATCTGTAAATCAGCTGTTACTTTTGATGCTTACAATCAGATCCCTGCAAGCCATGAACAGCCTTTGAATTTGCTCCCACCCCTTTTGGCTTTTTTTGGTGTGTGATGTCACAGTATGTGTAAATGTTGTGGAAGTGAACTGAAATATAAGGGCAACGCTGAAGTACAAGTGTTCAGTGAGTGCAGCCTTTCTGCTTCTGAAGGAGAGTGAGACAGGCATTATCAGATGGGTTTGCTGAATTTGTTTCCTGGTCACAGGGCTTTCTTATTAGCAAGGAGGGCAGCATCAGAGTTTGTTAGGGAAAAGATGTGCAAAATCTGGCAGTAATTGGTCTGTTTCAAAAGCCTGGTGTTCTAGAGGTTGTCTACCTCTCTATTGAAAGCATATTTCTTAACATTTTGGGAAACAGATACTTCACATGTACTGTACAAAACAACATTCGCTAGCTGTCACTGTTCAGTATTCACTTTCAGTGATGGAGCAAGACTGAAATAATGTAGGTGAACAGTAACACTGGACAATATTCTCCTACAATGTTTCACACACAAATTTGCCTACTAACTGTTCAGGAACACAGACTCCTGTCACGTACTCTGTTTTCTTTTCATGTCTCCATTCTGGACCCTGCATTGTCCCATCACAAAATGCTGTTCAGCATCATATTTTATATGAAGGTATACAGCATTTGAAGCGTATAATACCCATACTGTACTGCTCTGACAGCTTGCTTCATCTATTTTAAAGAAGAAACAATATGCTCATGGGTATCAATGCTATCTCGTCTCTACCTACACAAATGAAGATGTCAACAGATACAGCTATGTTAGTTTGTAAAGTACTTCTCGGATGGTTTCCAAATAATCAATTATGTCTACCTAATAATTTCTCCAGTTTTCCCTCTATCAGGTTGATTCCACGGGTTAGTTCACATAACAAAAATTCATTCTTTCTAACCATGTCTTTAGTGCTTCAGCCATTTCATTTAAGGCTTTTGGATTAAGCTTGTGCCTTTTCTTTTTCAGGCATCCTGATCAGTAATGTGCATAACATCAGCAGTAGATACGCATGAACTTCAGATTAACAAATTTTCTTTTATGCAAACTCACTTGGTACCAGAATTTTCAGAGATGGATGTTCAAGTGATATTAAATCATTATAATTTTTTCACAGTAAATGTAGCTACAGTGATTTACATTAGCTGAGGTTCTGGATGTAAATAACAGACAAGTCATTCTTCTGACCTAGTGTAACATTAATATAAATTCAATACCTCCTTTGAAATAAGAAATTGTAACAGCTTAAAATATACATATGTTAAAAGATAATCAAGTCACTTATTTTACACCATTGCTGATAAGTGTTCTCTTGCATCTTCTGGGAAGAGGATCAAGATCTCTCTCTTTCTCTAAAATTTGATTTGTTTTACTTTACAGAAAATAATTAAATATTCACTGACTTGGGTTGCAGTCTGTGGTGAAAGAGGTTGTCTCTTTGTATGTTCTTTTATTGACAAAAAGTCCTAGCAATAGAAAGAAATCATAATCCAAAGAAAAGCCAACAAGTTGTTGATGAAAGCACTAAATTCAGACAATAAAGAAGGGACTCAAATCTCAGTCTCTGTGTTATGGGTGCTTTCCTGGGGGAATGCCTGCTAGCTTCCGACTGCACAACAGAGAAGAGCAATGAGCTCCTCTAAAGCAAACCCAACTAAAGTAAAAAAAGACTAGGCTTCTGAAAATTTATTGTGAGGAACACAATGGTTGACTTGATGACACAATGGCCACTTATTTCAATAAACAATAAAACCTAAAATATCAGCATGAAATTTGAGACTTAGAAGATATATGAGTCTACATCCATCCCTACGTGGAATAAAACTAAAGGACAGAGTGTTTCAACATGGTGCACAGAACAAGTAATTCCATAAATCTGAGACAGTAGAGTTATGTTTTTCAAGTTATCTTTTTAAAACTGAAAAATTAAATAAGTTTTGTTTTGTTTTGGTTTTTTTTTAATAAGAACCTATAGGGAAGTAATTTGGGACTGAATTAAACGTGACATCATGACTCTCTGGTCCATCATGGTATTTATGACCTCCTGAACTGTTTGCATTTTCTCACTTCAGAAAGAGTAATCAGATGTGAGAGATTTATTTGGGACTACAGGAATGAGGCAAGAAGGAAATGGAAGAAGAAAAGCCATCCCTGAAAGAGATGGTAGAAGGAAACTCTTCTGTAGCATGTTCCCTCTACTGTCAGACAAAATTGCTTCTGCTTATGCAATCAGAGCCCAGACACTTCAAAAAACAAGAGTGACACACAAAACAATTATTTGTATATCACAGTTCTGTTTTGTTACACTCTTCCTATTACATTTCAGGCTTCAAAATTTTTATGGCCATTAGAAAAACACTTTCTTCAGAGAGGACCAATACCTGACATCTGCTGGTTTTAGCAGAATGCCAGATGGGCAACCATCAGGAAACAGTGAAAGACTTGTTTTAGGATTGATCCTGAAACAGGTGACAAGAAAATTTTAATCACTGTATATTTCCCCCCTCCCTCCTTTTTTTTTTTAAGCAGAAATTGAGGCTTAGTTGTCCATTGTATTTATATGGTATTTCTAAATTCTCAAATAAAAGAACAGACTTATTTCATTGAATTTTTAGCCTGTGATGCTTAGACTTATCTACAAACTCTTTAAGCTGAATTCTGAATCTTAACTTTGCACAAGTATCTTCCTTTGCCACTTCTTTTTTCACGCAGGGGTCTTTGGAAGAAATTTCCAGGAGATCAGGATGCAAAGTCATGTGTCTGGGAGATGTGTATTGGTCATCTCAGAGGTCCAGAGATATTTCCATGGAAAGCTCATACTGTCCCTGGCTACCTTTCATGTGTTAGATGTTGCAAGTATTACCAACAACAAAACTAAGTCTCAAGGGTACTGCGCTTTCCTGGCAAACATATTGAAATGGAGTATTTCTTACTAAAGCTATTTTTATGTTATTCTTTCCTTAAAATGAGCCTTTAAGGCCATACTTTAGAAGAATATATATCTGAGTCTTCAAATCCTTAATAGCATTTTACTAGGAACTATATTATCTTTCTGATCTTACAAGATAATGACCTAATTTATATTAACCGGGTATTAGAAAACTAGGCAATGTTGGTCTGTCCTTGTCCCCCTCTGTATTTTAGCTCTCCAGATGTCTAGCACAGGATCTACCATAAACAAAAAGTTACTGTTCATTGAAGTTGAGCAAAAACTAAGAGAAATTTTAATAAGATTTATGCTAGGTACACTAGAATTTTCTCCCACACTGCTATTTTTAATTGCAAAACACTTCTTCCATCCAGCAGTTGTACAGCCAAGGCTTTTAAAAAGATTTCCAGAACTCAAAACAAATGTATATAATTATTACATGGTTTCTTAGAAAGTGCAAATAATTCCTGCTTTGATATGTGTTTCCAATTAATATTGGAAAATATCCAGCTGTATTTCAAACAGCTCTACCTTTCATAGAAAGCCAAAAAAAGAAAGAAAAAACCCCAACCCTAAAACCAACCAAACAAACCAACAAATAAGAGAAAAAAAAAAGGATAATTCCGGAGGTCTCCCTTCCTTAGGTGACAAATGATCACAATGTGTCATTTAGATACAAAGCATAATACAAGCAAGCACAGTAACTGGAAGGCATTTTTCAAATTGTGCAATTATGAACTCACATTATAGAGGATATACTATCATTACAACTGGAAAAAGATCAGAGCATGTTTATTATCTCCCTGAAATTAAATTGCACCAGAAGCTGAGCTGCGTATTACATAATGAAGATAAAGTCTACAATTGAAGACTGTTTTTTGGAATTACAGCAATCTTATAATTGATTTTTAATGAATGTTTACAACATGACCAAGTAAAAAATTGTGGAACAGGTGCTTAGAGGAGCCAATTAATCAACTTTTTCTTACTTTGGTTTCTTTTGTACTTTTCTAGCCATCACTTTTTTTGAAAAAAATGTTAACACTTCAGTAACCTGAACTTCCTCTTAAAATTGAATCTATCAACTACCACTGAAAGTAGAGAGGATTGTCACTGAGTGAAACGTGCAGCGATTTATAAAACAGAAGCTAACATGCCAAGATAATGAATTAGAAGATATTTTCTTTCTTTCTGCCTGTCTCCTGAAAGCCAGTCCTCAAATTTATTTTTATTTTATCAGATTCACAAAATTAACCTCTAGTAGCAGTTCTGTTGTACTTGTTTGGAAAGAAAGCAAATCTGCTGCACTGTAGAAGACCATTGTAATCCCTGCTGATTTCTGTATGTTTTATTTCAAATTTGCAAACATTGTTAAAAATTACTGCAGCATTTTTTGGTTAATATTTCAAATGCAGAAATCTCTATATTTTCTAGCCATTACTGAGGGGCTACGACTGACAATACCCTAAAAATGTGTTGTTTAAAATGTAAATATTAAAAAACATGACTCTGATTGTCATGAAACCCAGTCTGTGAAAAAAAAAACCCAACTTTCAAAACAAGTTAATTTCTTTCAAAATTCTGATTTTTTCTCAAGTGATTTTTGTTAAACTGACAGAGTCTCATTACTGAACTGTACTAAAAAAAAAAAAAAAGAAGCTAAAATAGTGTTTCAATAGGTGCTAAGTATCAGCTGCCCTTTATCATTTTTAAAGCAAAATAAACTCCAAGTATTTCAAGGCCCAAATTGTGTCATAAAATGTTGGAGTTAGCACTGAGAGATGTAACAAGAAATACTGTGAATCATACACAATCACACACTTCTGAAAGAATACTTTTTCTCTAGAACTTTTGAATTTTTTATAGAAATTAAAATATTTGGAAGTAATTGAAATTATATGATATGTGGGCTTTTGCCTATGACTTAAAAAGGATGTGTGTTTTTAAACCGATAAAACAGTCTCACGTAGGATTTTAGTTTACATAGAATAGGTCAAATCAATAGAAATTCCAATATAACAGTGTAAAACTCTAAAGCAGAAATCAAACATCTGAAGTTTTCATAGATAAGGGAATTTTAGATGCAACATATTTTCTTTTGGTGAATTTTCTCTTTTACAGGAGATGTTGGCAGAGCTTTGCATCATTTGCTTCAATATCCTTGAAATGCAGAAGAGATGGTGAAAGCTAAATAAATTATTTTGTAGCAAAAAGAAAATACTTCAAATCATTTTTTGCTCCAATAATAATTTTTATTTTCTTTGTCTTTCCCAAAAAAAAGCACGTTTTCAAGATGTTCTGCTACATTTAGTGTAGGTGCATTACCTTTAGAAAGATGTTAATGAGCTTAATGTGGCATGGAACAGAGAAAGCATAGTGAGAAAACATATAAATAAAGAACAGCTATACATTTTAAATCTTTCAATTAGTGGTACAATGTCAGTGCCTTAATACTTTCCACAAAAAAAAACCCATTTTTTTCACAAAATTTCCTTTTAAAGTGACACATATTTCAGAGTCCGTGTTGTTTACATAATTCCCCTGGTAAAGGGATGTCAAGGTCAATAGGAAGGGTTTATTTAAGTACATAGGAGGCAAAAGGAAAATTAGGGAAAATGTGGACCCACTGTTGAATGAGACAGGTGCCGTGGTGACAGACGGTACAGAGAAGGTGGAGATGCTGAATGCCTTCTTTGCTTCTGTCTTTACTGCTCGGGTCAGTCCTCGGGAGACCCAGACTTTGCAGGTAACAGAGAAAGTCTGGAGGAAGGAAGACTTTCCCTTGGTTGAAGAGGAACAAGTAAGAAAAAAATTAAGTAAACTGGATACCCACAAGCCTGATGGGATGCACCCATGAGTGCTGAGGGAGAGGGAGCTGGCAGAAGTCATTGCTGGGCCACTCTCCATCATCTTTGAAAGGTCCTGGAGAAGAGGTGAGGTGCCTGAGGAATGGAGGAAAGACAATGTCTTGCCAGTCTTCAAAAAAGGCAAGAAGGATGACCCAGGAAACTACAGGCCAGTCAGCCTCACCTCCATCCCTGGAAAAATGATTGAATGGCTCATTCTGGACATCATCTTCAAGCATCTGGAGGAAAAGAAGGTTATCAGAAGTAGTCAACATGGATTCACCAAGGGGAAGTCATGTCTGACTAATCTGCTAGCCTTCTATGATGCCATGACTGGATGGGTGGATGAGGGGAGAGCAGTGGATGTTGCCTACCTTGACTTCAGCAAGGCTGTTGACACTGTCTCCCACATCATCTTCACAGGCAGGCTTAGGAAGGGTGGGTTAGATGAATGGACAGTGGGTAAGACTGAACAGTGGCTGACAGATAGAGATTAGAGGGTTGTGATCAGTGGCACGAAGTCTAGTTGGAGGTCACTAACAAGTGGTGTACCTCAGGGGTCAGTCTGCATCCAGTCCTGTTCAATATATTCATCAATGACCTGGATGAAGGGACAGAGTGTACCATCAGCAAGTTTGCTGATGACACAAACTGGGAGGGGTGGCTGACACACCAGAAGGCTGTGCAACCTTACAGTGTGACCTGGACAGGCTGGAGAGTTGTGCAGAGAGGAACCTAACAAAATGCAACAAGGGCAAGTTCAAGGTACTGCATCTGGGGAGGAATAACCCCATGCACCAGTACAGGTTAGGGGGTGACCTGCTGGACAGTAGCTCTGTGGAAAGGGACCTGGGAGACCTGGTGAACAACAGGGTGACCACGAGCCAGCAATGTGCCCTGGTGGCCAAGAAGGCCAATGGCATCCTGGGGTGCAGCAAGAAGAGGGTGGCCAGCAGGTCAAGGGAGGTTATCCTCCTCCTCTACTCGGCACTGGTGAGGCCACATCTGGAGGATTGTGCCCAGTTCTGGGCTCTCTGGTTCAAGAAGGACAGGGAACTGCTGGAGAGGGTCCAGCAAAGGGCTACAAGGATGATTAAGGGATTGGAGCATTCTTCTTATGAGGAAAGGCTGAGGGACATGGGTCTTTTTAGCCTAGAGACATTAAAACTGAGGGGGGATCTTATCAATACTTATAAATACTTAAAGGGAGAGAGCCAGGTAGATGGGAAGGGTCCTTTTTCAGTGGTGCCCAGTGATAGAATAGGAGGTAACAGGCATAAACTTGAACATAGGAAGTTCCATCTAAACATGAGGAGGAACTTTTTTACTTTGAGGGTGGCAGAGCACTGGAACAGGCTGCCCAGAGAGGTTGTGGAATCTCCTGCTCTGGAGACATTCAAAATCTGCCTGGACACTGTTCTGTGCAACCTGCTGTAGTTGACCCTGCTCAGGCAGGGGGGTTGGACTACATGATCTCCAGACGTTCCTTCCAACCCTGACCATTCTGTGATTCTGTGTATCTCTCCCTGATTTAATACCTTTTCAGTTGCAGAATTCAGTCTTAATTGTCTCCTGCATTGGCAGAGCAGTATCTGTCTGATAATGCACAACTATGTTTGTAAAACTTGCATTCAGCCAATGAGTAATCCAGGTACTCATTTCACAATCTTACAGAGGCTTCCTCACTTGTTTTTCCCTGGTCTTGAACATGTAAAGGTGATGTAGAACTGAGAGAAAAACATTCAGATCTTGCACGAGAACCAGCGTTTGCTTTTTGGCATTCATTCTAATAGGTTTTCTACATGCATTTTCAAAGGTACTTGTTAAATCTAAGTCATTTTTTGAGAACTCTACATTCCCAAAAGCATCTGATCTATTTTCCTTCCAAAATGTTACTATGGGTTGACTGTGGCTGGATGTCAGGCACACCAAACCACTCTATCACTCCCTCTCCTCTACTGGACAGGGGGAGAAAAAATACAGTGAAAGGCTCATGGGTCAAGATAAGGACAGGGAGAAATTGCTCAACAACTACCATCAAAGGCAAAACAGATTTGACTCAGGGAAATTAATTTTTTTTATTGACAATCAAATCAGAGTAGGGTAATGAGAAATAGAACCAAACCTTAAAATAACTTTCCTCCACCCCTCCCTCCTTAACAGGCTTAACTTCACTCCCCATTTTTTCTACCTCCTCCTCCCCTGTCCCGAGGGGGACAGGGAATGGGAGTTGTCATCAGTTCATCACACATTGCCTCTGCCTCTCCTTCCTCTTCCGGGGGAAGACTCCTCACACTCTTCCCCTGCTCCAGTGTGAGGTCCCTCCCATGGGAGACAGTCCTCCATGAACTTCTCCAACATGAGTCCTTCCCATGGGCTGCAGTTCTTCATGAACTGCTCCAGCGTGGGTCCTTCCACAGGGTACAGTCCTTCAGGAATAGACTCCTACCCACAGGGTCACAACTCCTGCCAGCCAACCTACTCCAGCATGGGCTCCTCTCTCCGCAGGCTGCAGCTCCTGCCAGGAGCCTATTCCAGTGCAGGGTCTCCAAGGGATCACAGCCTCCTTCAGGCACATCCACTCTGGCATGGAATCCTTCACAGGCTTCAAGTGGATATCTTCTCCAGCATGGACACCCATGGGCTGCAGGGGAACAGCCTACCTCACCATGGTCTTCACTACAGGCTGCAGGGGAATCTCTGCTCTGGCACCTGGAGCACCTCCTCTCCCTCTCTCTTTCTTCACTCACCTTGGTGTGAACAGAGTCGTTGCTTTCACATATTCTTATTCCTCTCTCTGACTGTTGTTCTGCTATAGTTCCTCCCCCACTCCTCCCCCCCTTAAATATGTTGTCACAGAGGTGCTACCACTGTCAATGTCTCCGCCTTGGCCAGCAGCAGATCCATCTTGGAGACGGCCAGCATTGGCTCTATCGAACATAAGGGAAGGTTCTGGCCTCTTCTCTCAGAAGCCACCTCTGCAGTTCCCCTGCTACCAAAATCTTGCCATGAAAACCCAACACAGCCACCTTAGCTTAGTCTGGGTGTACAATCACTGTTTGCAGTTATCTTCTGCTTGAGAGTCTAAAGCTCAATTTTGGACCTTCACCCACACAAACTCCCAATTAGATGTTAAATTTCACAGTTTAAGCTGGTTTTCTCCTAAAACACACCAATGCAGTACTTTTTTTAATTATTATTAAATAATTTTATAGACAGTATTTCCTCTCTACAGAGAGCTGGATGTAGCTCATTTCTGTGCTCACAAGGTGCAAGGATAATAGTTTTTTTCATCCATATGTTTTCTGCTTCACTGTGCACTCAGCTTGCAGTATCGCAGGAGCAGGACTGAATGTCTTTCCTAGACTGGATCTCAATATGAATGGTAGTGGCTAGAAGATTACAGCCTCTGCCCCAAGACATAATGAGCAGCACCATCTGACTTTACCATCTGGACTCTAGAAACTTCTGAGAATTTCAGGAAGTGTTTGAGGCAGAAGAGACCTTCCTCCATGCCCAATCTCACCAAACTAATTAATCTAATGTACTTGATAAATTAATATCATTCTTTATGGTCAATAACACCCAGGAAAACATAATGCCAGTAGTGTTTACTTTACTGCCTCAGAGGATAAAAGTCTTGCAATCAGGAGAATTTAGCTTTGTCTTTCAGGAAACATAGAAGAAGGCAAAAGAAATATGTGGTGAAATATAGAAAAGTATTTTTTCTGTCATGGATATCCTCATAGAATTTCTGAACCTTAAGTATAGCTTACAGTGTTGGCTGCTGAAGAAATGGGAAAGAAAGAAAGAGGAAAATAATATTTTTTAGTAAAATTCTACAAATCTGATTAAAAGTTTGACAGAAAAACAACTGTGCCATCTGAAAATGATGCTGTTACTCATCAGCATGAACTAGTTCCTCCTTAAAATGTAGAAGCCCTCAAAAGCATTTGTTAAAATGAGAGATCCCTATTTCTTGCTGTTATTTTTTTAAGATTAAATAACAATATTTTAAAAAGCCAGCAGTAAGTACGCTAAGCAACTTGCCAAATTACACTAGCTTTTAAAATCATATAAATTGCAAAGGCAGATGCATGATGTTCTGATTCCATTAAGGTAGGACATTAATTTTACATGTAACTTCTCAGATGCAGCTCATGACAAACATGATGTCATCGCAAATTAACTCTATGGAGATGTTCTGAGAAGGCTAGAAAATAAATTATTGCCTAAATACCTCATTAAAAATTTGTCTTATTTTGGGTTGGGTCTTTCTTAGTCTGTTCCCTGTATCACTCAGTCATGAAAGAGTAAACAGCAAAACCAGTACAATAGTACCAACAGAAAGGTCTTAAAGACACAAACAATTCCCTCAAAGACTACCCAGAGGAAAAAAAAACAAACAAACAAAACAAAAAACACAGAAGATCATCATCAATAAAGATGTGACAAAAAAGTAGAAGAAACCTACAAAATACCAAGAAATGAAAGGTAGAAGAGAAAAAGAAATTCAAATAAGATGCTGGAAATGAAAAACACATTTAGAAAAGAAATGATGAAATATGGGGAATAATCTACAGTCATTTATCAAAAAAAATAATCTACCATGATGGAAAACCTCATCCAGAAAAGAAAAGAAAAGAAAAAAAAAAAAAAAAAAGGAAACCATGAAAGTAAATAGGTGCCCTGCTAACTGCCAAAGTCCCTGTAAGCCGCCTTTATCTCTGCAGTGCTGCTTACCAGCTGAGTAAATAGGTGTTCCCACAGCAGCCAAATGGGAACAATCTGCAGTTACAAACATTTACAAGCTGAAGAACTGTAGCTGTTGTTTCATGTTTCGCTTGCAAACATAGGACTTAAGAAAGAAATCTGAATTTCTTCAAGGAGCTTAATGCTTTAAGGTGTACCATTTGCAAAAGAAAGAGGAAATAAGTGACTTTTTCTGTTTTGTTGTTTTACTACTAGCTTCAAGTCCAACCAGGCTACGGAAATCTTCAGAACAAGCACGTTTTTTCTCAGTAGAGAATATTTTGATAATCACAATTCTCCTGTATCACATAGCTCCGATACTGAATCAGATACTGAGTTTCATTTCCCTGGGTGTCAGATTGCCTATTATCTGTACAGGAGTGTGACTCATATGTCAGCTAATTCACTGGCACCAAATCACAAAAATATCTGAAGACAGGCAAACTGGATGGAAGAGCTGAAGATACAGTGGAATTAAACTGTCTTAGCAAATATATACATTGCAGCTGTTGCATTCCAGCTCAGAATTGATGGGGCTTTTTTTTCTGTATTGGTTACAATCATTTCCCAATGGTTGTTTTTAAGCTTTACTTTCAGATATGGGGTAATCTTGGTATTTCTCTTGCTGGACAAATTTCTGTGGCATCCTCTCCTCAGTGTCTATGGGAAAACATATTTGACACCAGCTGCCCTCTGTTTCATTCTACGGTACTTTCCACAGGTCGCAGATTGCTGTGGGTCAAGCTGCATCAACGCAAGTCACAGTTTGTTTCCTACTCCTTTGGAGAAAGAATTTGCCCGTACATTTTCCATACAGACCCTTGATCTAATGGAGGAAGGAAAGGGACATCTTTGCCTTAGCAGAACACAAAGGACCTGGAGAGCTGGCCCCTTTTCTCCTCTTTTTGTTTTCCTAACCTGGAAATCACAGCACTAATAAACAGCTCCTTCATTAAATTTAGAAAGATTTCTGTTAGGGAAGAATTTGAGCTGCAATACTTAATATAACAAAAAGTTACCTAATCTTGATGCCTTCTAAATATGATGTTAACAGTATACACCCAGTTCAACTTTGAGCAATGAGGAGGTATGCAATGAGGAGTATTTAATCAGTTAATCCATATTCAAAAAAGCTTTTTGTGTCTGTGGACATTCCCACTAAAACACATGCTAAAATAGCTCTTCTGATATTCACACTATACTGACGTTTTCACACCTTCTTTGCTTTCAGAACAGATAATAACCCCAGTTTTAGTGGGCTTTGGAGATCACATACCTGAATTTTCAGCAAGAGCACCATCACTTAACAGCTTACTTTGAATATATTACTTGCGAGTTTCTGTCTTACCACTGAATACGCTGGTGGTTCAGTGCTGTACAAGTCTTTCCATGGTTCATCTGTTATTAGCCACAGGCACAGCACGGACATTACCTGCGTATGTAATGGGCAGAAAAGAAAAACTAAAAAATTCTGCCGTTACTGTTCTCGAGTATCAGTGCAGACAAATAAAATGTTTCTGATTAGCTTGGACAGTCTTAAAGAAGATGTGAGATGAGAATACATAGATAGAAAAAGCATTCCCCTATAAATAATTTTTCTACTTGTTTTGATTTTCATTTATGTTACTTCAGGAATTATTTTTTTTTTTCCTATTTGTGTCAAAGTGTTTACTTCAATGACCTGGCCTTGTTCAGCCAGGATTTCATTTTAAAGCTTCATCTTCATGGCTGTAAGAGATAGCAAAAAACAGCTTGTAATGTCCACAGTATTTCTGAATAATTTTATGTCATAAGTAATTAGAATAGTTTTGGGGAAAAAAAAAACTTTCTTAATATATTTGCATTTCCAGATGAAGTACTCAGCCATTTGTTGCTCTGTCATTTTCTGCACATAGAAAAAGGAATGTATGTACTGAAATTGTAATGAGAGAGGAATAGGATGCAGGATATGCCTCAATTTGTGAGTTTTTATTAAAAATACATAGGGAAACACAATAACATTAACTATGAACTGTAAATGATTTTTGAACTAGTGTAATGTTAGAAGTAAAGAAAAATAATACAGTGTTAGTATGCATCTTCATTCAAGAACAGAAAGGTCACATTTTTTTTTTTTTTTTTGCTTTTCACAAAGAACTGAACTGAAAATGTGTGGTGTACAGATAATATCAGTAACAGAAGATAAGAAAGATAAGTATTATCTTTAAGTGCAGTCATTCTTAGGATCTTGTTCTTATGATACAATGCCACTAGCAAGAACCACGAAAATTTATATGACAAGATGATGTTGAAGTGCTGTATACCAGAATTATGATTAGTTTATTTATTGTATACTCAGTTTATATATTGTAGTTATATTTATCATGTTTGTTTAAATTATGCTTACCTATATGTATATATGAAAACACAATGAAAAAGACACCATCGAGCTATAGGAGCTGGAAAGTTACCAAATGAATGTACAGTACTGATACTGCATCTATTATGTAACTATTATCTTAATAACATCACATATACTATATACTATCAAATAGTATTAATATATCTACAGCTGCATATACATATTTCCTCAGCTCATAATGTGTTCTTTTAGGTTGATTTTTCTTAGTGTAATTCCCTAGTGTAATTTCCCCACTCAAAGGTGAAAAATACTGGCTTGTCTCCTCTGTTGGTAAATGTACGTTTTCTATATGGTTTTGCTTCCCTGTTGTCCTAATCCATAAATACAACTTATAGGCCCTTAGCAGTGGAGTTAGATAGGATATTTTCAGTGAAAGAAAGTCAACATTTTTGACTGATCTAAGTAACTCTAACAAATAAGGTTCAGTAACACTATAATTGCGGATACCCAGTTCAAGCACAGAATTGAAATAAAGTTATTTTACTGGTACAACAAATAAGTAAACTAAAGCTTAATTAGCTTTGTTAAAAGATTTTTTCCAACAAACAAATGAACATTCATATATTACTGAATATAACAGTATCTTCAATATTAGGTTGAAGATTTAATTAATAGGTTCATATTTACAATGCATACCGCTTTACTCCACAGAAGAAGGAAAAATCACGTTACGCAGTTGTGAGAACATATGTGGTGAAGATGTAAAGTGATAAAGTAACAAGACGAGATTTTATTTAAATAGTGAACAACAACAGAAAAACCTATAAAAGCTGTAACAGATTCAGGAATAAGAACCAACCCCACACAATATTGGCAAGTTAGATGAAAGAATAGAATATCCTTGCTGGCACAGAAAAATCCAAACTATTTTTTTCAGCTACTAGCCCAACAGCTCTCAGGTAATTGTTGCATGTATTGATCTAGTACACAAACACCTCCGAGACATCCTTACAATATCCACACAATCTATTTAAAATATCCACACACCCTACTTAAATAAACATATTAAGAATATTTTCCATTAGTTTTCTTTGATTGTCTTTACCAGAAAAAGACCAACAGTGAAAAAAGTTCATAACATTTATAGCAAAACATGCACATTCATGCTTAATTAGAATTTTGGTATTCACTGTTGACACGAGCATGAATAATCTCTAGATCTTATTGTCACCGTCAATTAATGACCTGGTAAAGCACACAGCATGATAAGTCATTATTAGCAAATAACTTGGCCAATTACCTTAGCTGCTGCTCCTTCTTTTTTTTCTTTTTTTTTTCCTTAATTTGTGAAGTATCTACAAATCCCCTACGATTTGCAGACCATGTATGTCATTCTAATTTTACTGTTGTGTAATGATAACAGTAAAATTACAATGCTAAGACTGCCCCACATCTCGTCAAAGTCAACATAATTACCAGTAACACTTACTTTGGTGAGACTTAGATTTTGTCCACTTAAATCATAAAAAATCCAGTCTCACTGCTAGCAGACCAGAAAATTGGGCAATATGAACAATTGTCAGTTGTTTGAGGGCTAAATTCTACTACCTCAAAAGCTGAGCTTCCATTAAATGTTTCCAGAGTTTGAAGGTGAGTCTGTGCCCGGACCTGTAGGTGACAAATAAAAGGAGGTGAGCAGCAGAGATCTCCTGTTGTCCCTGGGGTGCAGATGTAGAAAGCCAGTCACACAATTTTGCCTCCTGCAGGGCAGTTGTCTGGAGGCTGCAAGATGTCTCACGTCCCTCGCTGCCGCTCTGCCCTGCAGTCTGCCCGACCTGCCTGACCGGCATCAGATGTGAGGGCTCCATGGCTCAGCCACTTTCCAACCCCTTGTTTTCTCAAGGGAAATTCACTGACTTGGTGCGAGAGTCCTCTGGAAGCACACTGAGTATGAGGGAGTTCATACACCCAAGAGCAAGTTTTTCCAGAAAACAGACTGCAGGTCAGGCCTAGGGCAGGCTGTTTGAGACCCTCATAGCCTTTACAGTACAATGCAGGCCCCTCCTGAAGGATCTCAGAACTTGTGCTCTACCGTATATGTGACTTTTAAAATTTAAGGCAGGTCCCTGATTGATTTTTCTATTTCTCTCTGTATTCACAGGACGCAGCACCAGTTCAATCTGCAGTAGCAGTATAGTCTGTATGAGAAAATGGAAGCTGCATGATATGCTCCAGAATATTCCCTCGGGACAGAGAGTCACAGCTAATAATTGCCTCAAATCAGTCAGAATGAGGACACCCTTTTCCTCATAAATGAATCATAGTTTCTGCACAGCTCTTTCTCTTGTAAATAAAAGCACCTTTCATTGTATGTCCTACCAATGAAAATTAAAAGCTGGTCCCCTTTTCCACCCTGCTTGACACTCTTCCAGGGTAACCCTGTGTGGGACTGGAGGCCTGGGCTTTGCAGTGCTGTTTCTATGAAACATAAACATTTTCATTGCATATGTCATTTCCCCTTACAGATTCTATGGTATGCATCTATTCACAGCTTCAGATTAATTTATCTTATATGTAATTGCATATTTGGACAATATAATTAATATTTCAGAGAAGTACAACAATTTTGCAACACAAATCCACTGCTCAGAGTATGCTTTTCCAGGTTTCCAATAAAAATCTGAGGGTGACAGGGAAAGTTTTCCATATCGCCTATTTATTTCCGTCATTCATTTTCACCTTAATTTTTACTGCTCAGTTATAGCACTGAACTCTCACGCATGATAAGAATAGATACTCCCAACCGATGTTGAAAATAAGCACAAAAGCTCTTCTGGATGGGTCACAATTTAGAAACACCATTTTATAGAAGAGGAAGAAGTAGCTGGAAGGAATATTCCTGTAGGAAGCTCTGGTAAATTTTTTTTGTGGAAAATAGATACCGTGTGGTTCAGAGATGAAAGGAAAACAGTTTTTTTAAAGACTTCACTCCATCTTGAAAATAAACATAGCAGCTAAAGATGTTTAACACGCACTTTGAATAGTAAAACAAAATCCTGTGCGCTGAGTAATTTTGAAAACCTTGCTTCCTATAGCATGATGCAGAAGAAGTATTTGACACAGAAAGTTGGTACTGGAATAAAATACAATTTTATTAGGCAATGTCTGACACCACTCCACCAAGCCCCTTCTGCTTCTTTTTCACAGCCTTTAGGAATTTTTGCAAGCACCTCTCACAGGGACATGAGGTACCTGAGCAGGTACTAATTGAGCATCCTAAGATCCCTTTTAAGTCTTAAAATTATAATGGGACAATTATTCAATAAATAGTCAAAAATCTTGCTGCATAATTACTTAATTATAGATTACGATTTTATAATGTAGACATTGCCGAGTTATTTCAAAATGTTTTATCTAACTTAGATTTTTTTTGAAAACAACACATTATGTGATTGTAAGGATTAAGGATAATAATTTCAGAAACAAGAAGTGTTTCCTCATACCCTTTTAAAGCTCACCACTTGGAAGATTAGGTTACCTGTTTCAGAAGACCACCTGGTTTTGGTTACAAATCAAAAAAAAAAGTTGAGGGAAAGGCAAATGGCATCCTGCACTTACTTGCCAGCCAATGACCAGCACAGGTGCCTTTAAGCTGGCTTGGGCTGCCGGACTCTTCACTAGTGAAAGGGTCCTAACTAAGTGTAGCAGCACAGTGATTTCTGCCTGCTCTCTGGAAAACCTGTCAAGGTGAACTCTGACAGTGCAGAACTCAGCATCTTCATTAAAGAAGTTGGTCAAAAATTCCACCGGTCCCTCTCACATTTTCTTTTATCACTTGCCCTAACCTCTATATGAGATTACGCCTCACAGCTTTCATCTTCACTCCAAGGAGTGCAGGAATGGTAGATGAAAAGGAAAGGTAACAGGAGGCAATGCCAATAAACAGACAACTGGAGATTCATCACTTGCTAGAAGGTGAGCTGAATTTTCAATTAATAGAAAAAAGTATTGTTAAAACATGGATAGAATTCCAAAAACCATGAATTGGTAATCTCTTCATAAATGATACAGTGCATGTGTTTTCTATATGAACAGTCTTATGAAAAATTTACAGCTAATACCCGAGCTTCAGAATTCTTGCTGCATTGGCAAGCTATACAAGTTGTACCCTTAATACCTTTTTCTTACTGGTATATGCATTTGTTACTATTAACAACTGCAGACCACAGCTCAAACTGGACTCCACTGAGGCAGTCATTATACACACAAACCTGCCTATGCAAGATGACATGTCAAAAGGAAAAGAGAACACACTAAAATGAAAGCTTTTGCTTAAAATCAAACATGTTCACGATCAAAATGTTAGAATTCTGCATTCTGGCACCCTTTTACTAGAATATATTGTCTCTTTATTCTACCAGTACTGACGTCCTATTACAATTTTGCTTCCAGCTCTTTTTAGCTTTCTTTTTTCCATTGAATATTAATGAATATTGCAACAAAAAGTGTTCTTGCTTTATGAAAACAGACACAGAGCAATCATGGATTTGGTTAAATTTAAGTTTCATTAGGACTTGGACAGAATAATCAAAAGTAATTATCACTGATTTTCCACAAAGACATATTGTATAGGAAGAGACAGACCTGGAACATACATACTGGACATCATAATGCTTATATATTTCTATTGAAAAGTTGACCCAATGTCTTTAAAGTTGGAATGAGAGGTAAAAGTAGGTAAGTTATAGTGTCAGTATGTCTCTGTGAATGAACCGTAGCTATGCTCTCTTCTGCTCCCCATTGTTCTGTTTCCCAAGTGTAATAAGTAGTTTAGCAAAAGAATTTTGCTTCAGCTAAAATGGACGTGTGCTTTCTATGACTTTAGCTAAGATAGGTATGTGCTTGCTATGCGGTTGTAAAAGGGATAGTGTTAGACAGGATATCGGAAGAAAGCAACAGTTGAAAGTACCAAACTGTTGCAAAACAAAGGGTGGTGTAATTAGCTAAGATAACCACAGAAGTATAAAGAACAGAGAAGCCACAGGAAGGACGTAGTGATAAAGACTTCAAGCCTTCCTCTGACAAACACCAGGAAGACCTCTGAGGAAGGATAGTGTCTGCACCACTAGAAGGGAGGGGGCGTTCGGGGGTGGGTTGCATTCTAAGAACTCATTGATTATGTAAATTGGGGGTGGGTTGCGTTCCAAAAACTCATTGATTATGCAAATTATTTTCCAAGAAGAAAACTTGAATATGTAAGTAATAAGAAATAAAAACACGCATTTGTAAGAAAAAAACAAGCCACAGGAGGAGAAATCCCCTGTGTAACTCCCAGCGCTGTAATATTCTTTGCTCCACCGAATTTGTCCCTGACTAAAATTCAATACAGTGAGCGTGTTTCTTACACAAAACATCAGAGCTGAGGACTTCTTAGACCACGCATCTTCTGCTCAGCCATCCTTCCTTGCTTTCCTCCACAAGGAAATCTGGGAATAGTTGGGTTGAAGTCAATTTGTATATCCAAGAGCCAAGCCTGCTCTCCTCAGCATGTAGCCAGTCTTTACCTCCAAGTTTGTCTTGAGCAGCTAGTAATACTACTGCATGAAAAAAACCCATCACGATTGGACCCTAAATCTGAAATAATATATGAAGATTTTATATGTTTTCTAACTGTTCTTTGTTTCATGTTCATCAAGCATACACCTTCTATCTCTGCTCTTATTTACAAACAACCTAAAGCAAAGGGAAACCAACACAGAAAGAATTGCTGGGTATTAGCATGTTTTTTCCCAGATTTTACAGTTTCTTTACTTTGTACTGAATCAAACTGTTAATTTTTTTCTGTAAATTATCAGTTAGGTAGCAATGACAGATGGTATATCCACCTGCTTCTTGTTCCCTTAGTAACATCGATAATATTATACAACTCTATAAACCAGCTTACACTAAGGGATTGTTGTCATCAACCATCAATGTTTACAGGGCCAGAATACTAATGAGGTCTTACTATGGACAATAAAACACTCACTAGATGCTTTCAGTAATGCAGAAAATCCACTTAAAAAAAAAAAAAAAAAAAAAGACTATAAGCTAAAGGGAGTGCTTTACCCAGTGCTAATTTTCAGTGTCCAATAAGTGGAACGACAATATTTATGATGTATTCTAGCAACCAGGTCTGTTTCACTTTAATTGCAAACCAGAGACTTTGGACAGTAATGTATTCCCTTTCTGTTTGGCTTTTCTGCTAGATTTTAATCTTAAATACTTTCATGTTTACTTATTCCGATTACTAATACAGATTTATGTACATGGGTTGTCATGTGGGGATTATGTGATCGGCCAGCTAAACATTAAGAAGTCAATTTAACCATCTTGAAATATTATCTTCCCTGAGCCATTCTAGTTTGCCTCTTGATAAAGTGTCTAGGGTGCAGCACAGGTCAGCACAGCGTACAGTAACTCCTTTCTGGCTTTCTCCGCACCTAGTTTTCAAAACTGCAATGGATTTTGGGAGTATGATTTATAACAGGTTCCTTCTGCTTAAGTATGTGAGTGTCTCTGTCATTGCGTAACATCTGCCTTGTTGTTTCTGCACCCTAGCCCCTGTCCTCCTGCAAGATAAGGCTGTTGCCCCACGTCTGTGTCCCAATGGCCATCCTGTGTCACCCCACTGCCCCATCATCATGTTCCCCCTGCCACCACCTCCTCTTTTTCATCTTCCCAGCATGCAGATTCAAAAACTACTGAGGTCTCCCTGCAACGTGCTTCTGCTTTGCAGAGCACTGTGCAGGTTTTACAAAATGACACACTGGTGAGCTGCACATCAGCCTTCAGAGATTATTAGTCTGCATGTTGCATGTTTGTATGTTTTAATTAATTGGTGTGACTGCACTTTTGGGTGGAAGTATGTGTCCCCTACACAACCCCCATTAAACCATAGTGGCTGAGGAATCTCATGCTTTTTGTCATCTGCAGCAGCACTCCAGATGCAACTGGGACCTTCCTCTTTCCTTTCTGAGTATTCATTCTGACCCTTATGGCTTCAACCTGCAGTGTTTCGCTCAGAGTCCTTTTGAACCGATGTTAATATGTTTTCTATTGCAATCTTATAGTAGGGAGAACATACCCTGCACCCAAAAAGCACAACAAACAAACAAACAAAAACCCAAACTCCAAACTCTCAGAAATGCAACAAGAAAATCATCTTGTAGTGTGTCTGGTACAACAAACAGAAAATCAATTGTGTGCACTCCATATATTTAATTAGAATTTCTCCGTGATCAGCTGGACACCTGTGTCCTTCAGGGTGTATACCACCAACAATGGTTGTCTACACTTCTGGTAGTTTGTGTATAGAATATTAAAGAGACATAATAAAAAAAAGTGAATTACCTTTCTTCCCTGTATCTACTTCAAAACTTAGGTGGCAACAACAGTTACTAGTAAATTAAGTGTGCTATGGCATGGCAACACAACTGGAATACTATGGTCTTAGGGAAACAACACCACATACCCAAACTCTTCCTATAAAATTTCATTCAGTTTAGTCCACGGTATTTGTCTTACTAGTAGTATTCCACAACTGCAGACTTTTATACAAAAAGAAATGCAAGAAAATGGAGGAAACTACCCATTAAAGGCATTCTTTAGAAATAAAAATGTCCTCAAATAACTGTTATCTTTTTTTGAGAGGTGTTTGTCAGACTTAGTTTCAAACGGGAAAATTTGGTTTTATCAGTTACTCTCCAGCACCACAACAAGGACTCTTATGAAGTATCAGGGATAAAGATAAAGGATTTCTCTCATTACATCAAGCAACTGCAAGGAAAGATTTCTATAACATATCATCTAATAAGCACATTTATTTTTATTTCTCCAAAGTTTATTTCAAGAATAATGAAAAAAAAAAAAGAAATTAGTCACCAAAAATAAAACCAAACCTTTATTACTCAGACATTGTAAGATACATTCATATGGTTAAATACAGGTTTTGGTCATTAATATTTCTACATTTCTGATTGAATTTTAGTTCTCATCAACAAAGAGATGACAAGGCAACATAGATTATAAGATTTACTGAAAAGGTATCTTTTTATCCTCTTGCATCTAACATATTTTTGGATAGAATAAGTTATGACAGAGTAACAATAACAAAGAAATCATAGTAGGATTTGGTCTTAATATCCATCTTTTCTCATGAAACGATGATTTGCTTTTTTAATATATATATTGTTTTTCCTTTAATGAAACTCAGCTGTCAGCTCCTGATCACAACATCAGTACCACTACCTCTTCATGACAATCTGTTACAATGCATTACGGGCTTAGAGTATTTCTATTTTAATTGACATACTGATTAGACCTAGTCAGATTTTCACAACCCTGCAGAAAGTGTTAATTTTTGTCCCTTTCCCCTACAAAAGAAGTTCAGTTACTAAAATTTAAAAATATTCCAGTCTTATTTAAACTACTTTTTCTTTCAAATTACCTCACAGATGAGAGAAGGTAAAGCTGTCTTTGGAACTTTATTATAGAAGCAACCTGTATATCATTAGAAAATAAGGCTGACAAACAACAAGTTGATCTGTCCTATTGCAGTAAATTTTAACTTATATTCTTTATTTAGTATATTTTGGCCATATATAAGCTTGCCTTTTTGTGCTTTGAGCAACTCACAGTCCATATGGACATATCCTGATACTAAACTGAACTAATAATGCTTTTACAGGCACATATTCTTGAGCTGAGCTCCTGACTATCTTGACTACAGGGCTTTTAGTTATCTTAAAGCAGAGACAAGACAATCCACATATGCTGAGAATATCTATGAAGAGATCATTACCTCTGCAAGACTGCAAGGACAGTAAAATTTGTTGAAAAGAGAATTTTTATCCTCATCAGCTAACATGCTTAAGGATAGAGGAAGCCATGAAGAATAATAAAAGTCAAAGATTTGATCTCATATAGCTAAAATATTGGCAGTGTCACTTGGTAGCATATAGTGTTGTCATCTACCTGTAGACCTCGTGAAAAATCTGGTCAGTGGAGTAACATGGCTCACAGGAAATAACCAAAGGAAGACCATTTCTCCCCACCTCGATTTCCTCCTCATGCCAACATAGCTTTCACAGGGAGTTGCATGTTTTGGGGAGAAGAGAGCAATGGTAAAAAAATTCCTATTAATTTCCTTATTGCCATTCCTTAAGCATAATAGAAAAGGTCAAAGGAAAACCAAACTCTGCAAACTATTCTCCCTTCTTTTTGGGGCTTAGAGCACTATTTAAATACAACTACTTTCTCCATTAGTCTGAAGAATGAATAAAACTGGAATCTCAAAAACCAATTAGGAAGCTAGCCTGCCATTATTTTTTCACATGAAAACATTGCTCTGTATTTCAGAGATCCAATTTAGTTATATTCTGAAGAATCACAAATGAAACTATTTCCCTCTTCATTCTTACCCCTTCCAGTTTATTTAATATAACAACGTGGAAAAATCAAGTTGTCTTTAGAAGAGGGTGGTAGGATGGGAAGGGATGGGGGTGGGACAGGAAAGAGAATAGCTTTCACTTTACTTTGTTTTCCAAAACAATTAAATCTTTTCACTTTAACCTAACTCAGTGTAGTTTCAGATTTTTCCCTCAAGCCACAAACTCTTCAGAATGGAAAGTAGGAACTAAAGGTGAAAGAATTAATTACGCTTACAATAAAGTGGCCCGGATTAAATGTTCCCCATGCATTGCCCTATACTTCAAAATGTTAAGAAAATGCCATGCTTCATTTTTCAAAATTCTTCCAATTAGCTATTAACTTAGTATTTTTGTGTTGACAGCTCCATAAGCCAATGAACAGTGTACAGTTTTTCAAGTTTTTCAAGTTTGGCAAAGATTATTAAAATACTAATGAAAATGCATTATTTTGAAAAACTAAGTAATAATTTCATTTGGAAGAAAGAAGACATTTATCAGACTTCAGAGCACAACTGAAAAACATGTGCAAAAGGAGCTTGCCTGATCCTGTGTCATTTGCTAATACAGCTGAAGAGAAGAAAAAAGATATATATACAGAAAGAAGTTGGCTGAAGTAAATTTCTGTAATACTACAGAGGCAAAGAAAAGTGCATTTAACACAGTCTATTAAACTTTCTTTGTCCTTTTGCAGCAGTTTTGCTTTTGGCTCCAGTACTCCAACCTTTTCTATTTGATACAGATTTTCATTCTTCATGCCTCATGTATCCTAGTCTTAATTCCCTTTTAGCTAACCCCAAGAGTTGCTTGCTAGAATAGAACAAACATTAATGTTCTGTTTATTGTGCTGTACAGAAAACAGTTCATATCCCCTGTCCCCTGTAGAAAATATCATTATTTCTACAGCATCTCTCTTTTTCCAGCTTTCTTGCCAGGGAAGTACAAGTTCCTGAATTACAAAACAACAGAAATGATATGAGATTCCCTTGAGAATGACTCCACCACTCTGGCACAGGACCCCCTGTTGTGCAGACTGTGACAAGGTGGCCACTGGCCCGCAGTGATGATGTGAGGACTTCCTCTCTGCCCTGCTTCTGCTGGAAGACTTCTGCTCTGCACCACCAGTTGCTGGGATCAACCAGAGTGCAGTCCACAGCAATTTAAACTCCATAGTTTTAGACAGAGGTTGGTATAAATCATCCTGTGTATCTGAGCAGACAATACATAAAAGCTTAAAAATCATCCTTCAGGGCCTGATGTATTCATCAGCAGGACTCCCAGACTGGCAGTGCTCAAATGAGTATAATATGTATAATATGGATTTTTGTTGATGTTAAGTTCTATCTTATTTCCTCAGCTGAGGTCAAATAAACTGAATTAAGAGAAGTACAGCAATATGAACCTTACACTAGTTTTCAAAAAAAAATCAATAAAAGCCCAAACCATGCTGGCAAAACTTTACCTGCTTAAACTTTTAATACCTACTTTTAGTATTTTTCCTACATAAAATAGTGGCAGGATGGATGCAGGGTATTATTGGCTAAGTCTATCTCCAGTACAAAGCATCAGAAAGTTTTGGATAAGATATATATTCCATTCTCCTGTCTGAAATATTGGGGTAAAATAGAACAGGATCAGCTATTCGGCCAGCTATACATTTTTTCTTATATAAAATATGACTGCAATAAATGGTGAAATAGGAAGATTGATGGACATCCATGCGTAGTGAAGACAGATCATTTACAGAGGAAAGCAAAAGTCTTCTGCAACCACAAAAGTACAGAATTGATTGCTATGTAGTATCGCATTTTTGTTTCATAAAATTTTTGCAGCATTCATTGCTCGGTCATTGCAATAGAAGCAGATGAATGGTTATTTTGAGGTTCTCTGGCAGTGTAAGAAATGTGTCATGAACTGCATTTTTCAGAAGCAATTTAGAACTTGAAGTCAAAACCAGAAAAAGGCACAAGTATATATGTGAGTGCCGGCACAAGCTTCAGGAAAAATATTCCTGAGGTTTAGAAAGGTAATGGAACAAGATTTCAATATGTTTTCTGTGTAGCACTAACAACTGAGTAAATTTCAGCTCAAGTAAAAGGGAGCTTTTTGTGCCAAATATGAATTACTTTTTCGTTTCTTCTCTCCCTGTCCTTCTTTTGAAAATCATACCTATTGTATGTGTCATTTTTATTCTGCAAAGTACTGAAAGCTTCTGCTCCCACTTAACACCAGCAGACAACAGGTTTACGACAGCCTTGAAAGAGGTACATTCCCATACTCCTCTCATATGTGGCACCTTGTAGTATGAAGCCCAGTACTTCCTTTCTTTCTCAGTATCTCTCAAAAGCAAAAAGCTTCTCAAGGTAAGGGTGACATTCATTCAGGTTGGGGTTGGGTAGAGGGGGCAAAATGTAGATCTAATTCCTGGTGTCATGGCACTGCATGTCAGAAAGAACTTATAACTCAAATAAACCTTTTAAAGAGGGAAGAAGGAGAAAGGGAGGGAAAAGAAGAGCAACACATTCACAGCCAGACAAGATATATTTGGTGATCTGGGAGCAGAAACAGATCTCAAGATTGAATTTAGTGTGGAAACGATTAGACTAAAGTCTTAAGCAGTGTATGGCATAGACTTCATCCTCTAAGAATAATTACATGTCTTCAATTACCAGGACTTAACAATGGAGTAGTCAGACTTGTCTGGGCGTTGTTCAGGGAGGAAATAGATGTATAGTCATTCTTATCAATTTATGTCTTTTACCGTAGGTTCCCAGGTGTGAACAGTGGCATGGATTGCCCCTGCCTATCTAATGAAACTCCTCTACCACCATCCTAGCAAGATAAATCTGCCAAGGTTAAAGAGCCTTATCAAAAACCTAGCAACTGTGCCCCTGTCACACTCAACCATAAATGCAGATGTGCGTATGTGCTGTCTTTTGAGTGTTCAGGCTCCATGTTTCCCTATGTCACCAAGGTCAAACTTATCTGGGCAGGAGTACAAATTCTTGGAAGCTCAAAAGAGAGATAGGTCTCTGCACCCTCTGTACTGAAAATTTTCCTTTACCAAGCTCTTTGAGTAGATAGTATGCTTCCTGTAGTGACACTCTTCCCTGACCTCATTGAACCAGAGAGCCGTTCTGTGGGACTGATGGAAGGTAGCCAGAGGTTTACCATATTAAATTGCAAACAAGCAGAGAAAGCATCCCTCGGTGGGCAGAAATCCATCCCATAAGCACTCTAGCTACATTTATTTTCATTGCAGAGAAGCTGCCAAATAATATTTATTTGTTTGTTGTTTTGTTTTTAATCAAAAGCACCAGAAACAAAGCCTATAACAGAAGATATTGATTTTGTCACATTACTTCCAGTAGAGAAGATGCTATAAACTCCTACTATCAAATTCACACCTACCAGCCAACAAAACAACGTTTTGAGGTATGATTTAACAAATCAGTAAATTCCCTCAGATAGTACTGTCCCTGAAAAGAGATTACATGTTATTCTTATTTACCCCTCTTTGGAAGAATAAAGGTGAACTTATTTAAGACCTATAGTCCCAGGAGTCAACAAAACAGTGGTAAGAAAATGAGAGAAAGGGATAATATAAAAAAAAAAAAAAAAACAAAAAACCAAAACAACCAAAAAACTATTTAGCCTGTAGGAACATTCAGAGTCCATTCTTGAGAAACATTTTTCAGGGAAAACGAAGCCCTTGTTTTGCCCTTCAAGCGTGAGTTGATGCTGAGGAGCTGGACCTTGATTTGGATTTGTAATTTGAATTCTGTCTGAAATCCACAAAGCTTTCAGAAAGTGCTTCAGATTTACTCTCTTCCTTCTACAAGATAGCAATTTTTTTTTATTAACCAGCATTCCTGACTGGAAGTAAGAATTAAATATATTGCCCATAGTCAGAGCTCTAGCCAGTAGGTGAATTAGTTGTCTAACAAATTAAGAAATAAAAGAATGCCATATTAACTATTAAATAAATAGTGAAATTTCTTATGATGTTTTTTGTTTGTTTTTAGTCATTAAAAATAACATTTTTGAATCTTAAACAGTTTCTTTTCACTGTCTTGCCTTAAAGTTACTGCAGCTTTGTATACTACAATAAGAAATATCTATTAAAACAACAGTGACAAAATCCCAACTTACTATCTCTCCCCTTTGTATGTTCAAGAACTTGAAAGTAGAGGAGGCATTTTATTACCACGTTCCAAAAGCAGACTGAGACTAGCAAGCAGTATTCTGGAATTCTACAAGAGTAGCAGTGCCACATGAGCACTTTTTCAGTAATACTAAGAATTCTTTAAAATTTAGGTGTAACAGTTTAGAAGTGGAAAACACTAGGAAAACCGTGAGATTAGTCAGTAGCTTTTTCTAGAGAATTTTTGTTTTCTGACTTCATTGCAGATAATATGTGGAAAACAATACCAAAAAAGACAACCAAAAGAAAGAAAAAAATTCAAAGGAACATGGAGGATAACAAAGAACACTTCCATTTGTAGCCACATCAAACACATATTTTTCCAATTTAAGAACTTATTTTAAAAAATAAAGATCAGCTTCTGATTAGAAGATATCTTTGATCCTCATAACAAAAGAATATGCATACACATATCTGATAAACAAATTTATATCCAGGCATCCACACAGTGCCTGTAACAGGTGTGTATAACAGGTATTTACTTCACACAATGAGTTGACTTTAGATCTACTTGAACTCTGGTAGTCTCAAATAGCTTTACCCTACCAAATTACTTCACTAGAAGTTAATATATAGGGTAAGACCGGCAGGCAAGTCCTTTTATATACTACAACTTCCAAACAGTGCATTGATTCAATGAGTTCTCCTAGATAAACGGTTTTTATAAGGAGCTTATCACCTCTGCTTTCACTGGCTACCATCAAGAGCACACAACAGCATGTGAAAGGGAGAAAAGAACAAGTCAAAGATATAAGGGAATCCACAACACAAAAGTGATGAAAACTGTAGATCTTGTTTCAGTCTATTTCAACCTGCATAATAAGAATACATACCACATGTGTATCAACTAGGAACTGTGGATCAAATATGAAAGGGGCCAGGGACTCAAAAATTTGAGAAAAGTATCTAAGACAGGCACTAGAAACTAATGGAAAACATAGGCATGTTTTCAGAAATTTGTGTGGGAAAACACAGTAGCAGCTAACAGTTCCTTACCAGCACGAAAGCTGGGCAGAAGCAACTAATGCAGCTGAAACACGGCCTCTTATGCTCTATAACTGATGTCTTCAAAAACAACAGGACAAGAACATAACAGCCCTGCAAAAGGTTGTTTATAGAAATTGGCAGTCAAAGAGCAAGGCACAAACCAGTTATCCCCACAGCTAAGACAGCTCTTTATGAAGGACCTTCTTCACCTCCACTGTGCTTTAAGTTAATTTAGCAGTGCTTGGGCACATCTGAACACCAGATGCCCTGCAACACTGACCAAGGGACATTCCAGGCCAGCAGGGATCTAGTCCAACCCCTTGCCCAGAGCGGCCTCACCCATGGGGTCAGAGCAGGTTGTTTAGGGCTTCATCCTGTGGGGGCTGGAAACCTCCAAGCAGGGACATGACACCATCTCCCTGGGCCTCAGTCCTGTTCACACACTGTTCTAGCAGGAGAACAGCTTTCCCTTATCTCCAGCTGCTCTGGCTCTGTCTTTTATTTTATTTTTCCTGGGGTTTTTTTTGTATTTTTTGTATGGATTGAAAATGTGTCAGTTACAAGTTCAGCTGTTCTGGGGGATGTCCTAAACTACAGCAACACTCAGGTTGTTTGGCAACCCTGAACACTGCTGATTTTCTCAGAACTCATGACTACTGGTTAAACACAGGAATGATACCTGTTGCATGCCATTTAACATCAACTCACCAGTCTTGTCAGTGAATCTAAGGGTAAAAACATAAATCTGAGTTTATGCTGGATTTATGTCAGCTGCAGATTATATGGCCTGCCAGTAAAAAGTTGACCCATCAAAACTATTGGACAAATTTGAACAGACCCATGCTTTGAAGCTGACGAGCCCTAGACATCAAGGTATCAATAAATCACAACTGTCATAGCACAGAGACTGTAATCATCTTTTTTTTGACTTTGATGTAAGAGCATGGGGCAAGACACCAGGCAACACAGAGTTACACTAAGGCAGTGGTTTGTCCTACAGCTCCACTCGATGACCATAGCTCTATGCTGAAGACCATTACAGAAGACACAAGAATGATGAGGAGGCCATAACAATACCTTTTTGCATTCTCTTCCCTTGCTAGACCCCATTATTTATAACACTTGTAGGAATATCACGTGTAGTTCAGATAATTGCCCCAGAGCCCATATTTTACCTCTTTTCTCCTTCCCTCAAATTTTACACATATTTCAAGCCCATGAATAATTCATTTCAGTCATTTAACTGCAATGGAATAGTGAAATCCAAGTCTTAAAATTTATTGAGAAAGGAGCTCATGGGAAAGGAGTTACATTATTATTATCATTAACAGTGTAGCATTTCTGGCTGTCTTTGAATAGATTGAAGCTACTGTAGTTCAAGATCCACAGCTGTATTATTGTTGCTCTCAAATGCAATGCAGAGAGGTGGTACAGCTAATTACTACCTTATTCACATATAAAATGCAGTAGAATGTGGCTACAACAGCCTCCTGTTTACAATACACTGACCTGCACAGTCCTCAGCTTCTTTCCACACCCAAAATGGCTCATGCTCTTGTCTTCACTGACATTACTTAGGTAAAAACTGATGTTGCTTCACAAATAACTTCAGATGGTGTTAACAACTAATTTTATTACACAATCTTTTTGAAAAACTGAAGAAGGAGGTTCACATCAGGGATAAACTTCAGGCTTTTAGGCAGAGACTTTTTTTGTAAACAGAAATTAGTACCTTCCTCGTATCATAAAAAAAAAAAAATTAAATAAAATCACATTTGTCACTGTTAGAGTTATTCAAACTGTAGAGAGAGAATTCGAAACATTACTTGTCACAGCATAGGACTCCATATCCGGTTCGCAATTATAAGCAATCAGAACCTTTGGCCACTGCTGAGGAGCTTCCTACCCCCTGAGGAATAACATTTGTTCTTAGCACACTGAAATTTCATGTAGAGAGGTTACACGGTTATATCACAACTGCTGAGTTCTTTTGTAAATTATATACGTGAAACCTAATCAGTATTAGCTCCTATAATTGTAGGTCCTGAAATGAAACATAATTACAATGAATAATTTAACATAATTTAATTGGATCTTAGGAATGCTTTTATATAAAGCAAGTATATATGACTGTCTACAAAATTACATTCTGTCACTTGTTATTTACACAGAAGTATAACTTGTGCTTTGTAACAATTAAAGGCACACTAACAGGAATATAAATGTAGCCAAAAAAACCCCGATATCTTTCACATATGTTAAGACCCAAATCTATATTGAAATATGGATGATCCAGAGAAAAATGAATGAAGCACTGAATTAGTAATTGTGTTTTCCCTTGATTTTCACAGGAGAATCATTTGCTTAAATCTTCTGCTGAAACTCCTTAGCATTCTTCAGGTCCAAGCTAAGTGGTTTTTTTAGAGAAAATACTCTTTTGTGAGATTTTCTTATTGATATCCCTTTGTGGCACTTTTTGCTCTCTCTTTCCCCACACTCCAACCTCATGGGAAAACCAGAATTCTCAGGAGAGGGGGAGAGGTAAATAAAAAAAAACACATCAGATTACCTAAACCAAATGGAACAGAGCTGCCGTCTCTGATAAGATGATGTTTAACTGTAGCACAGAGAAGCTAGTCTAAGTTCAGGACATTAGTAAAGTATTATGAATAATGCTGCAAATGATACCAAACTGCATGGGAAATGTTTGGTGAACCTGGAGGTTAGTGAAGGATGTCCAGGATACTGGTCAAGAGGAAACTAAGAATAGACAGTGGTAAAATTTGAAGTACTAAATTAGAGAGAGTTTCCTGGGCAAGTTCCTTAAAAATTAGTTGAGATGCATCTTTTCAGCATTCACATTAATGCGCATAGTGTCAATTAGTGAAATGTTTTGATCTTACAAGGCTGAGATGCACCACCACCAAAAATAAAACAGGAGGTTGAAACAATAAGCATGGAAAAAAATAAAGTAACTTAAAATGAAAAGTCACTTTCTTAATAAATGTCTTATTACCAACAGTGTTTCTTTAAAAAAAAAAAAAAAAAAAATTGTTCACCACTGTGTAGTATTTTTTTACAAGTACTAGAGAAGCCAAATGCCAGGGGGAGAGGACACTTTAGTCATGGATGGTGAGCAAAAGAATTGGAACTGGGAACAAAGAACACAAAAAAACCCTGGTTACTGTGAGCAAGAGAGACAGCGCTGGTCCAGAGACTGCAACTTATGCTGATTAAGACTAAGAACAGCATGGTACAGACATATTTCTGGACTATGGTAGAGTACAGAATTTGTTGAGCCTTATAAACAAATAATTGATTTCACTAAAATGAAGGCTGGATGCAAGAAATAGCTGCAAGGACACTGTGTGAAGGTAGAGAGAGGCAAATAAACATCTATTTCTGTTATATTTTATTTCTTCACTGCGAGCTCTCTCTATTCAAAAAGGTTAAATGATTTCTTTTAATTCCAAGAAAGGAGTGATTGATTTAGCTTAGTTCAAACCCACTTAAACCTGGGGGTCTGGCCCAAGTGGGGAAAAGATTTAGATTGATCCTTATTAGTCAATCAAAGCAGTGGTTGACTCTGACCCCTGCCAGCAGGTGAAGGGAAAACTAAAGAAACAGACGGAAAAAAACCCCACAAAAGTTATGCAATCGGAAAAACAATGATATTACAAAAACAAGCTGGGGGTGTACTGACTAAAGTATTCTTTCTGAAGGGAACTACCATCCAATCCACACTCTAGAATCTGACAAAAGAAAATCTAAGGTGCTGTAGGACAAAAAACTTTCAGATGTTTTCACACATGATCTATACTTAATGGGTGTATAACAGTACCCACGTTTTAACTTTTTATTGCACTTACACCATCCAAACTGTAGCTTGATATATCTTCAGGTTTTTCTACCTCTATATTTACATTTTCTTCAGTAAATACTTTCAGGGAAAAAAAAGAAAGAGATAAGAAGACGCTAATAATTGTATTGATATACGAGTTAAATTAAAATTGGAAACGTTTTCCAGTAGGACCATACTACGCCTCTGCTCAATGATTTTGGACCTTTTGTAATTTTAAGTAAAATAAAAGATACTCATCTTTTCCTTCTTTTCTTTTCCTTGCCCTGGCAAACAGTCGCTGTTGCTATTCAATGTGTTGTGTGGCACATCACCTGATCTGATAAAAACAGACCCAGATATAATACAATTCTGCCTTCCTCCTCGGTTTTTTACATTAAGTTCTACTTCAGTGGAGATCACTGCACCTATCTATTGGCAGAAAAAATGACATTTTTGCTTGCTTTCTTGCCGTTTAGATAATAGATTCCACTTTTTAGTGGTTCTACTGTCAAACATGCCCAAACTGAGACTAGTTTTCCAAGGATTCTGCTTGTATGCCTGGACTAGAAAAGGCTTCTTGTTAGAAATAGCTGAGAAGACATATTGGTTTGGTTTTTTAATTTGCCTTTTCTAATAGGTTGAAACTATAGACACTTTATTGTAGCAATTGGGGAAAACATGTAATTTTATTAGCACCTTCGGCTACATAAAAACCTGCTCATGTATTTAATGTTTAACTTTACCGATTTACATGACATTTAGTTTGATAACATGACTAATTTGTAAACAGGTTTGTGCATACATGATGCTCTAAACACGTCTTTGCATGAGAAGGCTGTTGTGACAGGTTTCAGATGAAAGAAGTAGGGCAGCAGTGACAGGAAGAATGTGATACGGTTTCTTCCCCATACTTACTTCCAGAGAAAATATTAAAGGTATTTCATCATTTCTTCTTAATGATTATTTGTGTACAGCTTTCAAAATAAATAAAAATAAATATGAACCCTTACTTGGACATTTTGAAGCCCACAAATACACATTTCCACTAGCTTAACACAGCGTTAATTTGCCTGGCAATAACTTTAAACTAAAATCAATGTGTATATGGATCTTAGATTATTACAGGTCACTACTCGTACAAAAAACTTTGGTCTCAGGGCAAACATGTAAGGAAACATCTGATAACTGGCAAAAAAAACCCCGAGAGTGATGTGCTGGTTTTGGCTGGGATAGAGTTAATTTTCTGCACAGTAGCTTGTATGGGGCTATGTTTTGCGTTTGGGCTGAAAACAGTCATGATAACACAGGGATGTTTTAGCTATTGCTGAGCAGTTCTTACACAGAGTCCAGGCCTTTCCTGCTTCTCATACCACCCCACCAGTGAGTAGGCTGGGGGTGCACGGGAAGTTGGGCGAGGACACACCTGGGACAGCTGATTCCAACTGACCAAAGGGATGTTCCATACCATATGTCATTGTGCTCAGCAATATAAAACCGAGGAAGAAGGAAGAAAGGTGTACATTTAAAATTAGAGCATTTTTCTTCCCCAGTAACCATTATGCATGATGATGGGAAGCAGTGAATGAATGCCTCATTTTACTTTGCTTGCACATGCAACTTTTGCTTTCCCTATTAAGCTGTCTTTACTTCAACCCAGGAATTTTTGCACTTTTACCCTCCAGGTGCCTAAAACAGAGAATTCTTTGAGTAAAGAGCTTCACCAGGTTCTTTTCCACCATTGTGGTTGCGATACACATCAACATTTTTTACTTGTATCCTTCAAATGCAGGAATACGCTATTTGGCAAAGGGAATTCTTGCTTACTCTTCAGTTTTGTCTGAACTGTAGTCTTCAATGATATCAGAATATAGCAGCAGGGGGAGGCCAAATTCAGTAGCCCAACAGAGATGAGGTTGCCACAGCTCCATGCCTACAGGTCCAACTAGCAGCAAGGCTGACTATGCATTTACCAGCAGGCACATGCACGCAAGTACCTATATACGCCATATATACACATATATACATTGCTGGCCCCACAATTCATCACAAGCCGACATGCAGAACACTCACACAAATACAAACAGCACTAGTAGCCTCATCTTGTTCCTCTCTCTTGATGAGGAGGATGGAGGTCTGAATAGGGAAATACATATGTATACATATATATATATACACTGACCAGCACTGTCAACACACAACCTGACCATTTTATCTCTTTTCCACCTCTATTTTCCCATGTTTATTTCTCCCTAAACAATATAGACCCCTCTCCATTCTAACCTTTGGTTCCTCCCTGTACTGTCCCATAATCAGCTCAGTGCAATCCTGAAATTCTCTTCCCGTGCCCCCCACAATATGACCCTGCCCCAGGCAGTAACCCCTTGGAGATGCCATGGAGAGTCATTGCCAGTAACTGACCTGGTATAGGTGTCCCCCTGTCCATGGGTCTGTGGCAATCTTAGGACATCCTAAGGAGGCTGGGACAGGAGCTCATTCCCCTGGCTGTGTTACTGGGGAGCCCCGTTCTGCCACGGTGCTTGTGGGCTTCTTCATGGTTGTGGAGACTGGCCTGTTCGGTTAATGGCTCCTGTGATGCCTGAGAGCAAATAGGAAGAGTGTCATTTGGGCTCCTCCACCTGCCATTGTCTCACTGTGCTCCTCTGTGGAGTGCAGATGGGATTTTTATCACAGAACTTAAAATACATTAGTGGAATACAAGCAGGATTACAAAGCACGCAACATTATGGCTAGAATTGGGTGTTTGGGTACCAGTTTGGTGCTGTCTAGATTACAAACAAGCAGAACAGCTCTACTAAGCTACTTGAAGGATGCTTTATTCTGAATTTTAACAAATAACTAATAACCTTAATAAGAACTGCCTTGTCAAGTCAAATAAAAGTAATTTTGAAATCTTTTCAATGAAGTAAAATATATCTTCAATATTTCTTGCTTTTATCATTATTTTTTAAGTGATGTTCCAATTGTAAGATATACCTAATGTTATAAAGATTATGTTGATCTTGGAACATCTTCATGACTTCAGCCACAAGTAGTCTCCTAAAAAAAATTCATTTTGGAGTTTACGCCATTTACTTTGGCTTCTGGGCAACCTCATAAACCCATGCCTTGCAAAACAACAGTTTGCATAAATAAATGTAGAGCATTTAACAGTACTAAGTTTAAATTATGTTTTCTCAACATACCACCTCACTGCTGATTGAGCTGTCTTCACAGTCATCAAAATCTAGGCCACAGTTAAACTGACTAGCAAATATTTTAGCAAATTGATTATCAGTCTCTCTTATTAGCCAGATTATTTCATCAATAAACCGAGGAAGCTAGGCACTGCAACAAAATGTAAGTAAACAAAATTCAGTCCTGGTCTTATAAAAAGCTCATTGATGACAGCTGAAAGATTTGTTTGGACTCTATGGGCTGTATATTTTAACTGAAAGACCCATAAACATAAAACAGCCACCAGCAGGAACAGTGCATCCATCCTGATCCCTACATAAATTGACAGAACTGGTAACAAGAGTCTGCATTAACAGATTATAATGAAAGCTCATTGCCTATGGAGCTTTCACTTGGCTTCTTGAAAGCTCCTTTCTCTCCTTTCAAACCAATCTCCATAAAGCAGTCTTTGCTGAATCTTAAGGCCAAGGATCTCATCACTGCAACCTCTGCAGACATTAGTATCAAAGTGTCTGGAAGGGCAGCTGCACGTGCAAGCCCTGAACAGATTACTATGATTCAAGTGATTTTTCGTATTTACATTGCTTCAGTTCCACAGTATTTACTCATAGCAGGAGTCTCACCTGAAGTGTGTGCAAGGTGTTTTGTTTGCTCTATTACTTCAACAAAAACATATCATCCATCTTTACATAGAGATGATGTGAGAAGAGACAATATACCCACTTCCACATTCTGAAAAACAGTTTACACATATGTACTGAAGTATATTAGGCTTTCCCAGAACTGTGTATAAGGTGTACTTGGAACTCACTCCAGAAATAAGTCGTTCACTTCAGAAATAACCAGTACCCTTAATCTGAATCACCCAGCATGGTGCTAGTAACTGCAGGAGGCAGATAAAAAGCACAAAAATGAGCAAAAAGAGATAAAATGCACAGAAATACCAATGGCAAGCAGATTGACTTGACAGTATACACTTGTGCTGTTCTTTTCACAAAGTTTTGTGGAGTGTATAAAGTAATATGTATCAGACACTGCAGTGGGAAAAAAGCAAGGGTTTCACACTGTAGCCTGAGACTTATAGTCCTCAAATTGTCCTAGAACTTAATCTTTCTCAGTTGCTTTTATCTGCATCTCAGTTTCCATATCTGTGACTTAGTTACTGCTCAAATTCCACATCCCATCAGGCTGATAGAGGATGAAATAGACCAATAAAACTCTTCAGTAAAGCAAACTGCACACAAGAGAGACAGAAACCAAATAGCTAAGGGTTAGGTGCTCTCCCACCTATTCCTATCTGAAAACAGTTTCTCAACATCAGAGCTAAGGTGTTCATCTTAATAATTTCATTCACCTCCCTATTTGTCTTGCCCCTTGGACTTTTGCAAAAGTCTATTAAAGGTGTAACTCCCTCTTCCCTTCATGGACTGACAGGAGAGGACAGGAAGATACTGAGTACAAGGGAAAGGCTTGAGGACCTCCATGTTGGTCTTGCAGAAATAGGGCAAGGAAGTTTTTTTTTCTCACCTGTTCTATCTCTGGTGCTATTTCTTTTGGCAATGTAAGCCACACACAGAGATGGCTATCATTGGCAGAAAATAACACAGAATTGCTCTTCTTAGAGCGAAGAACAATGTTATGTGACAAAGAAGTTACACCCCTCAAAAGTTTCCCCAGAATTTTCTTCTGCTACTTCAACAAAAACTGCACAATTCCCTCTGACTGCTTCTTATGTGAAGTAGTATCTGAATAAGGAACCAAACACAAGACAATGATATGATCATTATTGAAAATGATATTTCATAACCACTTTTACAGAGAGCATATTTGACTTGGTTTTTTTTAATTTTTAAATATTTTTTTTTACCTCTTCTAGGATTCATAATGATTTCTTTACATTCAGAACATAATCTTTTCCAATACAAGATTGCAGAGCATGCTGTACTTCATAACCTGATCAAAGCCACTGTGTCATTCACTCTTTTCTCTCCTTTTTACCTGAGGGTGTAACACAGAGGAATGAACTCTGCTTTAGCATTACTGTTGAAATAAATGAGAGATTGCAAAAACGAAACATTTTTAAAAAAAAATACGCCTCCAAGTGTACATGCAAACTTGCAGTTGTATTCCTTACGCAAATGGATTAAACAGAAACTACTGTCGCAAACAAAATGTTTCCAAGACTACGTCCTACAGAAAGTCACCTACTTTACTTAGCTTAGTCAGAAGTATTCAGTAAGGCTAACATAAGTCTATTTTTACTTGTGTCATAGTTTCAGCTGGGATAGAGTTGACTTTCTTATTAGTAGCTGATATAGTGCTATGTTTTGGATTTGGGATGAAAATAGTAGTGGTAAAACACCAATGGATTTAGTTGTGCTAAGCAGTCAAGACCTTTTCTGCTCCTCATACCGCCCCACCTGCAAGTATGCGGGGAATGTACAAGAAGTTGGAAGGAGGCACAGCTGGGACAGCTGACCCTGACTGACCAAAGGAGTGTTCCATACTATGTGACCTCATGCTCAGCATATAAAGCTGGGAGAAAGAGAAGAAATGGGGGGGACATTTGGAGTTATGGCATTTGTCTTCCCAAGTAACTGTTATGTGTGATGGTGTCCTGCTTTACTGGAAATGGTTGAGCACCTGCCTGCCTATGGGAATTAGTGAATTAATTCCTTGTTTTGCTCTGCTTGCATGTGTAGCTTTTGCTTTACTTATTAAACTGTCTTTATCTCAACACGGCAGTTTTTTTCAATTTTACTTTTCTGATTCTCTTCCCCATG
>NW_009647211.1:3459285-3469657 GCF_000708025.1 Charadrius vociferus
GCTGTTTGGCCCTAGATGCTGACTGGGGTTAAACCGTGACATCTTGCCATACAGCATTTGTTTCTTCATATCTATTCCTATGAGCTCAGCTTCGAAGAAGATACCACAGATCACTGTACCTACTTCAGGAGGAAGGCTGCACCATAATGAATAAAAGTCCATTTTTTTTTGCAGCTGCAGGTGTAGTGTACCTGTTGTGACTCCATAAATTTCTGAAAAGGAAATAAGCTACATTTAGGAACTGACAGCAATGAGGAAATGAAACCTGTAATGGGATGTGATTAAGTCCTTTGGGTTCTACTAAGAGAAATATGGGAGGAGTTTTCCATGTTATAAATTACTGCAATAGAGACAATGTCAGCTCAAGTTTTGTGGCTATGTGCTTATGCTTTCTTCTTACAGCAAGCCAACAAAAATATCTGAAAATATTTCTGAAATGATATTAAAATACTGCGTTATTAAAAATATCTGATGGTATCCTCAACTTTTTAAACAGATAAAAGTCAAAATGCCTAGTTTAAGCAAAAGAAATGAAATTATTTACAGAAGAAAAATTTTTCCTTATCAGCTGTTCTGTGAAGGTGTCTGCTGTTCTCTTACTATATTCCAGTCTTTCCTCATGAGCTGCAAGTTCCCATATCCTTTCTACATTTGTCTTCACTCTCGTCTTCTCCCTGTGCTCTGTAGTGTCTGTGTCCTCCTCTTCCCCGAGTAGGCTCAGATGCATCCCACAAAATCACAATTCCTCCATTCCTTCCAACACTGGAAACATATCTGTGTGCTTCGAAAAGGAAAAGGGTCTCCCTTTAGGAATAAGGGCTTACATTATCCATCACTGTAATAGATTAACAATCTTCGAGTCAGCTATCTGCCAAGAACTACAGCTGCATGGCTATTTCAGAAGAATTTCAAATTACCCACATTATTTCCACAGCTCAAGGGTTAAGATACAATTGTGGAATATCAGACTAGCTGTAGATACAGCAAATTACATGATGTATCAGGCTTCCCTCAGCAATATTTGAAAGCCCATTTTTACTATGAATAAACCTCCCCTGATTAAGAATGCAATTTCTATTAATTTCTTTCTTACTTGTTTTTGTGATGAAGATATCAAACTATTAAAAAACCTCTTTTCCAGATTCACTGTACACGCATTAAATAGCAAAAAAAATCTTATTGCTGGATCCCAAACTGGATCTATATTAGTAACATCCAAATTTGATCACTAGACACCCAAACTACTTTACCTCTCTCAATAAAAAAAAAAAAATAAAAAAAATCTTTATTTACAAAATATGAATCTGATTATAAAAATGTGTGATGGGTTGATCCTGGCCGTATGTCAGGTGCCCACCAACTGCTCTATCACTCTCTTCCTCAGCTGGACAGAGGACAGAAAATCTCACAAAAGGCTCATGGGTCAAGATAAGGACAGGGAGAAATTGCTCACCAATTACCATCACAGGCAAAACAGATTCTACTCAGGGAAATTAATTTTGTTTATTGACAATCAAATCAGAGTAGGTAAACCTTAAAAAAACTTTCCTCCACCCCTCCCTTCTTCCTGGGCTCAACCTCACTCCTGATTTTCTCTACCTCCTCCTCCCCAGTGATGCAGGGAGACATGGAATGGGAGTTGTGGCCAGTTCAACACACATTGTCTCTGCTGCTCCTTCCTCCTCAGGGGGAGGACTCCTCACACTCTTCCCCTGCTCCAGTGTGAGATCCCTCCCATGGGAGACAGTCCTCCATGAACTTCTCCAACATGAGTCCTTCCCATGGGCTGCAGTTCTTCATGAACTGCTCCAGCGTGGGTCCTTCCACAGGGTACAGTCCTTCAGGAATAGACTCCTACCCACAGGGTCACAAGTCCTACCAGCCAACCTGCTCCAGCATGGGCTCCTCTCTCCGCAGGCTGCAGCCCCTGACAGGATTCCAGTGCAGGGTCTCCAAGGGATCACAGCCTTCTTCAGGCACATCCACTCTGGCATGGAATCCTCCAGAGGCTTCAAGTGGATATCTTCTACAACATGAACATCTATGGGCTGCAGGGGAACAGCCTACCTCACCATGATCTTCAGTACAGGTTGCAGGTGAATCTCTGCTTTGGCGCCTGGAGCACCTCCTTCCTTCTCTTTCTTCACTCACCTTGGTGTGAACAGAGTCATTGCTTTCACATATTTTTATTCCTCTCTCTGACTGCTGTTCTGCTGCAGGTTTTTTTTTTTCCTCCTTCTTAAATATGTTGTCACAGAAGTGCTACCACCATCGCTGATTGGCTCAGCCGGGGCCAGCCGCGGGTCCGTCTTGTAGCCAGCTGGCATTGGCTTTGTCAGAGAGAGTGGAAGCTTCTAGCGGCTTCTCGCAAAAGCCACCCCTGCAGCCCCACTGCTATGAAAACCTTGTCATGCAAACCCAACACAATATGATACAGGGAAAATACCATCAGTATATGGACAATTCACATAATTGCACAGACCCTAATTGTTTAGGTTCTTGGAATACCATTCTGAGGATAAGAGATTCTTAATGGTTTTTATTACCTAGAATAACAAAGTCCCAGCTAAGTCAAAGGTGTTGACAGCAGGAAAGATCTCCTATAATACGCATATGATGTTTTCCTAACTGTGTCTTGTAACATTTCTTGAGGATTTCTTTGTGCATTTATACTACTGCTGCAAGTTCTCAACTGCATGGCCACAGGCACATAATGCAAAAGGGTTATTCCACTTCCTATCACCTGAGAATCCAGGGTTTTTCTCAGCATAAGTCCGTGGAATTACACAATTGAGAAGTAGAAATGCTTGTAGACAAAGAAAGAATATTTTGCAGAAATATAAAACTTGTATGCAATGGTTTCAATCCACTGCATTATAACATGCACAGTGAATTAAAGGTCTAGGTGGATTCACATTCTTAGAAAGGATAAATCATTGGGTGCATTTTTGGGTCCCAAACCTGACCAAAATACCTATCAAAATACTGAGTAAAATTTCCTTTCAAAATATCATTAAATACTGCTTCCTAGTACTTCTACTCTCTTATGAATGCATAAATTGACACAGAAGAGCTGTTGCTCAATAAACAGTTAAGATCATGTTAACAGGTGTTTGTAAACTGACTGAAACATTTAAATAGAAAGCCTTAGCCCTCAAGTGCTGAAACATACCAAAGAACATGATGAGAGAACACCCTAAACATGATATCTTATTTTGCTGTGATAATAGCAGCATTATAGAATTTGAAGGAAGTTCCTCAGTCATTACTGTATTCCTCTGTGTCACTGTACTTAAATATTTGTCTTTACTTAATTGATCAAAAATCAGAAAGAATCTATCAGAATTTTATCTATCAAAAATCTTTGATGTAATTTCAGCATAGATCACAGACGATATTTTTCACTAGTATCAGAAGAAGTGAGTGCTAATTACAAATGGTAAGGTAGCATCATCTGAATTCTTCTAATCATTATTTTGGAACAAAGGAACAGTTTTTCAAGGGCAAAGATATATTGTGAAAAAGGCATGATATGTGAAAACCCATTGTTAAGGTTACTGGTAGTTTAAAAATTTTGAGTCTGTTCAGTCCTGATAGTATGAATATACATTTCCAACGAAAACACAAATAAGAATATGACCAAATAATAGACATTATCTCTCAAATTGCAAGCTGGGAACTGAAAAGCTGCGAAGAATCATTATATGAATGGAAATATATTCATGTAGGGTCATTGACTTGCTGTGGAATTCATGCTTAGTATTATCCCAGTGTCACACATTTGTTATATGTAGTTTTAAGTTAAGTTCAAAAAGTAGGAGTGATTTTCAACAATAAAATTCCATAGTTTATAGGTTATAAGAATGACACAGTTTCTGTTTTCCACTTTTCTCCCCCACATAAAAGTCCAGCCCTGGGAAAGAGAAGTCAGGGCAGTGCTGCTTTACAGAGACAAGACTCTTTCCTCAAGTTATAGCAACATGTGATTTCAGTTACCGAAATGAGCTGCTTTGGTCTCTAACTTATCAGTCAAGATGCTTGCCTTCTTTTCTATATAAATTCCTCTGTCCTGGATTTTGCTTTTTTTTCTTTTCTTTTTTCTTCTTCCTGAAGGATGTGTTGTTGATGTTAAAAATAGTATTATCCATGAGAAACATGGAGAAAATGCAAAAACTAAATTAGATGTGAAGGTTTTAGCTTTTGTCGTTGCTGATCCATGCACACACAGAGTTTATAAGGATTGTGAGTGTGTTTTCTCCTAGTTCCAGTAACTTTCTAGAAATATAAAAATATCAGAATTGTCTTGTATATCCAGAACGAGAGAGAACAAAACAGAAAGAAACTTTGCCTTTGGAATCAAATGAGTACCAGGAAGTTTCAGACAGCATAATAAGTTTCCCTTCCTTAGAAAGCTGCAACAAAATTTACCCAAGAGAAAAATGAAAAACTAAACTAAACTAAACTAAACTAAAACAAAACAAAACAAAACTCCAAAGATTGTGAGCTTCCCCAGAAGTTGGATCTTCAGCTTTTCCTTTACTGACATATTTGTAAATGTTTTTGAGTGCAGTGCTGAGCTCTTGCCTTTAGCAACTGGCATGTGTGCTTTCCAAGCTCTGCATCTTTTTATAAAGCACAGTTCCTTAACAATGGCATTTTGTTTACCATCTTCTGTCTTCTATGGAAGAAATTCATTCAAGCATAGAAGTTTGTAAATGCTGCTGTAGTCTGCATATTTGTGTATAGCCTCTGTAAAGAATGCCAGCAGAGCTCAACACCTGCAAAAATGATCTGTGCACCAACTCCATATGCTGCATATCTGCACAGGAAGAGAAAAAGTGGGATGGCACAGCCCACTGGATTTCAGTGAGTGCTTGCCTGTTGCAGGGAAAGACAAAAGCTGCAAGGGCAGAGCAGCCCCTTTGAAGAAACACAACAAACAGGTACCTAGACCCAGCCACAAAGTCCTTATAAAGGTTGAAGGCACTAAAGGGACTTTCAGGTACACTGAAAGTTGCAGCTTTTCAAAGGAAATGGAGCTCATTCTTCTGTCTGAAACTTTATAATACTCATGTGAGTGTTAATACTCATTTTGTCAAAGGACATTTTTTCTTTCTGTTTTGTTCATTCTGAAACTACAAGATGCTTAATATACACAGCACTTTACCTGCAGAATTAAGGCATTTGGTAAATATGCTGATGCAGTGAAAGTTTGCACTGCAGAACGTAATCAGAAATCTGCACAAACTACAAAATATCTACAAGTTTACCAACAATAAACATGTAAATCGTAGAATCATAGAATAGTTTCGGTTGAAAGGGACCTTAAAGATCACCCAGTTCCACCCCCCCCGCCATGGGCAAAGATACCTTCCACTAGACCAGGTTGCTCAAAGCCCCATCCAACCTGACCTTAAACACCTCCAGGGATGGAGTTTCCACAACTTCCCTGGGCAACTTGTTCCAGTGCCTCAGCACCCTTACAGTGAAATTTTTTTCTTAATATCTATTCTAAATCTACCCTCTTCCAGTTTGAAGAAATCCCCCCTCATCCTATCACTACATGTCCTTGTAAAGAGTGCCTCTCCAGCTCTCATATAGGCCCCCTTTAGGTACTGGAAAGCCACAATAAGGTGTCCCCAGAGTCTTCTCTTCACCAGGCTGAACAACCCCGACTCTCACAGCCTCTCCTCTTAGGAGAGGTGATCCAGCCTTCTGATCATCTTTGTGGTGCTCCTCTGGACTCTTTCCAACAGGTCCATATCTTTCCTGTGCTGAGGACTCCAGAGCAGGATGCATTAGTCCAGGTGCGGTCTCACCAGAGCAGATGAGAGGGGAAGAATCACCTCCTTTGACCTGCTGGCCGCACTTCTTTTAATGCAGCCCAGGATACAGTTGGCTTTCTGGGCCGTGATCGCACATTGCCAGCTCATATTGACCTTCTTATCAGTCAGCACATCCAGGTCCCTCTCCTCAGGGCTGCTCTTCAGCCGTTCTCCACTGAGCCTGTATTTGTGCTTGACATTGCCCTGACCAACATGCAGGACCTTGCACTTGGCCTTGTTGAACTTCATGAGGTTTGCATGGGCCCACCTCTCCAGCCTGTCCAGGTCCCCCTGGATGGCAAACCTTCCCTCCAGCATGTTAACCACTTCACTCAGCCTGGTGTCCTCTGCAAACTTGCTGAGGGAGCACTCAATCACAACCTCCATGTCACCAGCGAAGGTGTTAAATAGTACCAGTCCCAGCGTCGACTCCCTCGCCACTGCTCGCCACTTAGACATGGAACTGTTGACCACAACTCTCTGAGTGTGACCATCCAGCCAGTTCCTTATCTGCTGCATGTTCCATCCATCAAATCCATGTCTCTCCAATTTATTGTCAAGGATGTCACATGGGACAGTGTCAAATGCTTCGCGCAAGTTCACATAGATGATGTCTTTTGCTCTCCCCTTATTCACCAACAGCGTAACACTGTTGTAGAAGGCCACCAAATTTGTCAGGCACGATTTGCCCTTAGTGAAGCCTTTGTTGGCTGCCGCTGATCACCTCCTTATTTTCCATGTGCCTTAGCAGAGTTTCCAGGAGGATCTGCTCCATGATCTTGCAGGGCTCAGAGATGAGACTGACTGGTCTGTAGTTCCCTGGGTCTTCCTTTCTTCCCTGTTTTAAAAATGGAGGTTGTTTCCCCTTTTCCTGGCAGCGGGCAAAACACATAACTTCACTTGCAATACCATGCAAGCATTAAGAAAAAAGGTTGTAAAGACAAAGCCCAAGAGAGTACCTTAAAGAAAGGCCAAACAAGTCTCATGTAGAAACTTTATTCTACTTTATCACAGATAGTTCATCACAGTGAGGAGAAAAAGAGAATTGAATAAAGTAATTCTCTTCCCTCTGTCCTCTTCTGATTCTTTCACTGCACTGGATAAATGATTTTATTTTTATTTTTTTTATAATGCAATTTTCGTTTATGTATATGTAAATTAACTTTTGGTGCTACCAACTACAAAGCTCTAAATTCCATTTATAGTTTTAACAACTTCACTGGAGTTATGCAAGCAAATAATCTGTTTTAAATCTATTTTATCCTATTGATCAAGAAATTACCATAAAAGGATGAAATGGAGTATTATTGCAGATCCAGCTTGCAAATCTCATTAAAGCAGTGCACATCTGTGTCTACTTCTAGTTCTAAACAAAATAGCTGAGTGATACGGCTACATAGCCAAGAATTTAAATAGGATTTATTTTCCTAAAGATAAGAGACTTTTGAAAAATCTCACTCAACACACTGATGCCTACCCTTATGCCTACCTTTTCCACTGTGTGGAAAGGGACCTGGGAGTTCCTTGTGGACAACAGGGTGACCATGAGCCAGCAATGTGCCCTGGTGGCCAAGAAGGTGAATGGCGTCCTGGGGTGCATCAAGAAGAGTGTGGCCAGCAGGTCGAGGGAGGTCATCCTTCCCCTCTACTCTGCCCTGGTGAGGCCACATCTGAAGTATTGCGTCCAGTTCTGGGCTCCCCAGTTCAAGAAAGACAGGGAACTGCTGGAGAGGGTCCAGCAAAGGGCTACAAGGATGATTAAGGGATTGGAGCATTCTTCTTATGAGGAAAGGCTGAGGGACTTGGATCTTTTTAGTCTGGAGAAAAGAAGACTGAGGGGGGATCTTACTAATGCTTATAAATACTTAAAGGGATGGTGCCAGGGGGATGGCAATAGTCTTTTTTCAGTGGTGCCCAGTGATAGGACAAGAGGTAACAGGCATAAACTTGAACATAGGAAGTTCCATCTAAACATGAGGAGGAACTTCTTTACTTTGAGGGTGGCAGAGCACTGGCACAGGCTGCCCAGAAACGTGGTGGAATCTCCCACTCCTGAGACATTCAAAACCTGCCTTGATGCCATCCTGTGCAACCTGCTGTGGGTGACCTTGCCCTGGCAGGGGGGTTGGACTGGATGATCTCCAGAGGTCCCTTCCAACCCTGACCATTCTATGATACTGTGATTCTGTGAGTAGTGATGGTCAATAGGTAAAAAGGAGTACTCACCTAAACTCTGGCTTCGTAAAACCACTTAAAAATTTGGCCATTAACATTTGCTTCCAACAATGTAGACTTATGACCTCAGCATCATTACATATCAGTTTATTTTTCCCCAGCTTCAAGAGGACAATGATCCCTTCCTGATATAAAGCTGGACCAATAGGTATCCCACCAAACACCCTTCACATGAGTGACCATGCCGATACTTCCATCCTATACATTTATAAGGCTACCTATATCATCCAAAGATTTTCAATCTTTCTGCACATCAAGACCTAAAATAATCAGAAAGGGGCTCCAAATCCAAACTTTTAAACATTTAGGTCTGCACTGAAACAGCCCAATTTTGTACCCCCAATGTTTCATTTGCTTCAATGGGAAATTGATCTTAGCAGACACAGAAAAGATAACGATCAACATTCCTAGGTAGAAGACAAGTATAGCAGTGTTTTTCCAACCAATATGTTCAAAGTATGTAATTCATTTTGTTCCCTGCTCTCATTTGACTGTTAAATGCTAGTCAAAAATTTATGAAGCCATAGGTTTTACACTCTGAGACCCAGTAGGATTGTAATCTCCAGCTGTGGAACATCAGAAGGCAGTGAACAACCACAGAAAATGAAAAGAAAAAAATAATGCCATAATCCTTTCCTTAAATTCTTTTGAAGCTTGGATTATAATGGAAAAAATGGTAGGAAATAATCCACAGAAAACCAATCCTTTTTTATACTATTTCATAGATGACTGCATTTGATTAATACTTACATGTATGTTATTTTAAAGGCATTTCTAGAATGTATTTTGAAGTTATGCAGTTGTAACTGATAACTTAGAGAAGATTAAACTGTTACTTCTGTTTGAATTATATAGTACTCATTTTTTTTTTCTGTTACATGACCATTATTTGTAATACTGCTATATGTGCTCAAAGATACAACCTTTTTCTAATGAAATTATTTTCTTATATTGGTTTAAAATGTACTCAAGATTGCTATACTATCACAGAGCAGTATTCATACTTTTCACTGACCTTGACTACTAGTTTCAACAAAATATAGTACTATAAACAACCTTTCTATAAACTTAATGTAGTTAACAGATTTTAAATATGCAATTCAGAAGGTAGGAAACTGCAGTGTCTTGGTGATGGGTTTTTTTGTTGTTGTTCTTTTTTTTTAATTCTTATTATAATGTAGAGACTAGAAAAACATGTTATTTGTCTCCATAGTCCATTTTAACCAGGAAAGTTTGAAGAATATGTGGACATAAATTTAGCTTTGCCATATCAGTCTTTAAAACACTCATAAAAACGAGAAACACACAAGCAAAAAATGTAATTTTTCTTAAACGTAATCACTTGTCCAGTTCTTCTGGTACAGTCCAGTGTGTGATATCTGACACACCAGAAGTACATCTGGATCGAAGAGCTTATTATTCCTTCCCATATATAATTAATAACGTGCTCTTATTGCTACAGCTTTATGTTGCTCAGCACAGTATCTCATAAAGATATAATTGTTTAGTAATCAGAGTTAATGAGTATAAAAATTCAATATTTTCTTGTCACTGTGTACTACAGTTTTCCTTTCATTGCCAATATTTCTCAGCTAATTATCTTCTCCAAACATTCCGGAGGAAAACATCTTTAGGCAGTTTTGAAGCATGTGAGCATACAGATAAAATGTATTTTGTACTGGTAAAAGAAGAAACCTTGTGGATATACTATTTACTCGTAAGCAGGTGTAACTAGCAGTTTACACTGGAGGATATACGCACATGAAGCAAAGGCACAGTTACACACAGGTTTTATTATTCTATCTTGGCCTAAGACCCATACCTTTTCCGGCCAACATAGAATCATAGAATAGTTTAGGTTGGAAAGGACCTTGAAGATCATCGAGTTACAACACCCCTGCCATAGACAGGGACACCTCCCACTAGACCAGGTTGCCCAAGGCCACATCCAGCCTGGCCTTGAACACCTCCAGGGATGGGGCCTCAACAACCTCTCTGGGCAACCTGTTCCAGTGCCTCACCACCCTCACAGTGAAAAATTTCTTCCTGATGTTTAATCTAAACCTGCCCTCTTCCAGTTCAAAGCCATTCTTCCTCGTCCTGTCGCTACATGCCCTAGTAAAAAGTCCTTCCCCAGCTCTCCTGTAGGCCCCCTTTAGGTACTGGAACGCCACATTAAGATCTCCCTGGAGCCTTCTCTTCTCCATGCTGAACAGCCCCAACTCTCTCAGCCTCTCCTCTTAGAAGGGGTGCTCCAGCCCTCACATCGTCCTCGTGGCTCTCCTCTGGACACGCTCCAGCAGGTCCATGTC
>NW_009647211.1:3469778-3533077 GCF_000708025.1 Charadrius vociferus
CCCCCACCCAGCCTGTATTTGTGCTTGGGACTGCCCCGACCCAGATGTAGGACCTTGCACTTGGCCTTGTTGAACTGCATGAGATTGGATTGGACCCACCTCTCCAGCCTGTCCAGGTCCCTCTGGATGGCATCCCTCCCCTCCAGCCATGTCTACCCACCAAACAGCTTGGTATCATCAGCAAATTTGCTGAGGGTGCACTCATTTCCACTGTCCATGTTGCCGACAAAGATGTTGAACAGTACAGGACCCAGCACTGACCCCTGAGTGATGTCACTCATCACTGATCTTCATTTGGACATTGAGCCGTTGACCGTAGCTCTTTGAGTGTGACCGTCCAGCCAGTTCTTTATCCACTGAGTCATTTGTCAAATCCATGTCTCTCCAATTTAGAGACCAGGATATCGTGTGGGACGGTGTCAAATGCTTTGCACAAGTCCAGGTAGATGACATCAGCTGATCTTCCCTCGTCCACTGCCGCTGTAACCCCTTCGTAGAAGGCCACTAAATTTGTCAGGCATGATTTGCCCTTGGTGAAGCCATGCTGACTGTCACCAATCACCTCCTTGTTGACTGATTGGCCTGTAGTTCCCCGGGTCTTCCTTATTTCCCTTTTTGAAAACAGGAGTTGTATTTCCCCTTTCCAGTCAGCAGGACCCTCGCCAGACCACCACGACTTCTCAAATATGATGGCCAGTGGCTTAGTAACTTCATCTGCCAGTTCCCTCAGGACCTGTGGATGTATCTCATCAGGTCCCACGGACTTGTGCACCTTCAGGTTCCTCAAGTGGTCTCGTACTTGATGTTAACCTACAGTGGGCGGTTCTTCATTTTCCCAATCCTCGCCTTTGCATTCTACGTCATGGGCAGTGTGGCTGCAGTCCTTGCCAGTGAAGACTGAGGCAAAAAAGTCATTGAGTACCTCAGCTCTGTCTCTGTCCTGGGTAACCAGTTCTTGCGTTTCCTTCCGGAGAGGGCCCACAGTCTTTCTTTTCTCGCTGACATACCTAAAGAAGGACTTTTTGTTTGTCTTAATGTCCCTGGCCAGATTTAGTTCTATCTGGGCTTTAGCTTGTCTAACCTGATCCCTGGCTGCTCGAACAATTCCTCTGTATTCCTCCCAGGCTACCCGCCCCTTTTTCCACTCCCTATAGGCCTCCTTTTTGCTTTTGATCATGTCCAGGAGCTCCTTGTTCATCCGCGGAGGCCTCCTGGCTTTTCTGCCTGCCTTCCTCTTTGTAGGGATGCATCACTCCTGAGCTTGCAGGAGGTGATCCTTGAACATTAACCAACTTTCTTGGGCCCTTCTTCCCTCCAGCGCTTCACTCCATGGCACCAAAAGCTTACTTTGGAAGGAACTAAAAGGTCATCTAGTTCTACCCCCCTGCAATAAGCAGGGACATCTTCAGCTAGATCAGGTTGCTCAGAGCCCCATTCAACCTGACCTTGAATGTTTCTAGGGATGCTGCATCTACTACCTCTCTGTGTAACCTGTTCCAGTGTTCTACTACCCTCATTGTAAAATATTTCTTCCTTATATCTAGTCTAAATCTTCCCTCTTTTAGTTTAAAGCTATTATCCCTTGTTCTATTGCAACAGACCCTGCTAAAAAGTTTGTCCCCTTCCTTCCTGTAGGACCCCTTTAAGTACTGAAAGACACAGGGTGGTTGAGGTCGCCCATGAGGACCAGGGTCTGTGAACATGTTGCTGCCCCTATCTGTCTATAGAGGGCTTCATCCGCTTGGTTTTCTTGCTCGGGTCGCCTGTAGCAGACCCCCACTGTAATATCCCCTGCTCCCGATTTGCCTTTAATCCTGACCATCGGCTCTCAGTTGGCTCTAGGCTGAGCTCCATGCATTCCAGCTGCTCATTGACATATAAGGCAACACCATCTCCTCATTTCCCGTGCGTGTCTCTCATGAAGATCCTGTAGCCTTCCATGCAAACACTCCAGTCGTAGGAGTCATCCCACCATGTTTCTACGATGCCAATGAGATCGTAGCCTTGGAGGCGTGCACACATCTCTAGCTCCTCCTGTTTGTTCCCCATGCTCTGTGCATTTGCATAGAGGCACTTCATCTGTGCCTTTGTGGAGGCTTGACAGCTGTAATTACTTTGCGCTGCTCTCCAGGCGGCATTTGTATTAATGGTGCCTCCCCATTGGCTCCTGTTGGTCCAGGAGCTCCTGGCTCGTCTACATAAGACTTAGAGGATGCTGCGGCATAGCCAGTACATTTCGGAGCAAATGGCTGCAGGCCCTCACCAGCACACTGTTCCTCTTTCCTTGGTACAACATCCCTACAGCAACATGGTACATACGACACTGCCAGAATGTTGAAAATGTTTCACTGCTGATCTACAATTTATTATGCCTATCACATAAGTCAAAGTAAATAAGGCAAAAGCATTAGATGGATAAAATAGCCAATTATAACTCCAAAGCCACAAACATAGATCTTATCACTCTGAGAGCTAACAATGTCTGCACAATATGCTGTTAATTTCAGTAGTTAGAAGAGACCCAGCTAAGAAGCGAAGTTACTGAACAAAATTGGTCTTGTTTTACCTCAAAACAGGACAGAAACAAATACTGTTTTATATCCGACCACACTAATGGTTATTGTCATAAATGTACTGTTTTTGGAAATCTTTCCAAGCTACCTTTGTTGCCTCTTTTTAAATAAATAGTATTAAATTTGATGCATTTTTTTTCCTATTAAAGTTAATATTTTCAAAGCAATACTGCCACTCATCAGTTTCTTGATTTTAGCTTCATTTAACAGCTTTTAACTTTATTAATAGTTTTTCCATGAGAAACAGAGAAGTTCTGTTGTCATTTCAGTGATTAAGAATTGCAAGACAATGTAGATTATATGGGTTCTCATTCACTGTAAACAAAATCTGTGGTTTGGTGGGAAATGCTTCTCTACCTTACTGAGGGGCATAATTCTAAATCACCTTTACTTTGGTGTCCAATTTCCTGAAACTGTTGAAGATGAAACAATTTAACTTACCTGACAAGGTAGGCAAGATCATTAAAAAGTATACCATGGAAAAATCCACACATCATGTTTTCTCTGGGCTATTGTGCTAATTTTGTCCCCTATGTAAGATATAGCCCTTAAACTGTTCTGAGTTATAAACAAAACGCTGTACTAGGACTTCATAGAATCATAGGATCATATAATGGTTTAGGTTGGAAAGGACATTGAAGATCATCAAGTTCCAACACCCCTGCCATAGGCAGGGACACCTCCCACTAGACCAGGTTGCTCAAGGCCACATCCAGCCTGGCCTTGAACACCTCCAGGGATGGGGCCTCAACAACCTCTCTGGGCAACCTGTTCCAGTGCCTCACCATCCTCAAAGTGAAAAACTTCTTCCTAAAGCTTAATCTAAACCTGCCCTCTTCCAGTTTAAAGCCATTCTTCCGCGTCCTGTCGCTACATGCCCTAGTAAAAAGTCCTTCCCCAGCTCTCCTGTAGGCCCCCTTTAGGTACTGGAAGGCCGCAATAAGATCTCCCTGGAGCCTTCTCTTCTCCATGCTGAACAGCCCCAACTCTCTCAGCCTCTCTTCATAGGAGAGGTGCTCCAGCCCTCGCATCATCTTCATGGCTGTCCTCTGGACACGTTCATCTCCAACTTTATTTACATAGCCATACAATTCTATAGAGATAATTCCTTCTTTTGTCAAGAATGAACTGTTTTAAGAATCTAAATAAATAATCTACAGATAATTACTGCAAAACTTGTTACGACTAGTTCTTTGGACAGCACTTGCAGAGCCATCACAAACAGACATTATTCTGTTCACAATTATATTTACACAACCTAAAGATTTCCACAGTTAATCTATGGAATTGGGCTTGTGTGGTCATATTGTCCAAGTATATCAGAACATTTAAAGTGTTTCTCCCATGAACATTCCTACAGTTTAAAGAACTGTAGCCAGTGAAAGGCTAATGCACTTCTCTTTTTTTTGAACGTCTTCAGTCTTCTAAAATTTGCAAGCTTTATAGCTTTTTTGTGGAAGCACACAAGTGTTAAATGGCAACATTTATGCCTCTGCATTCTATACTAAGCCTTGGTGTGGGACTGTTTTGCTCGAAGTTCTCTGGAGTCAAAGATTCTCCAGTTCTTCAGTCCCCAAAAGTAAAAATTTTGTCCTTTCAGAATAAGCCATATTAAAAATGATGTTACTCAATATAGAAGTTAGAATTAAAAAATGAAAATATTTTTCTAGTGATGGCTGTTTTGTGTTAAGAAGTTGGGACAGGTAAGAAGACTTTAAACCTTAGATTTTCTCAGAGAAGTGTTCTGAACTATTTTCTTTTAGAAAGCAATTTTATTTTGCAAAAGAATAAAGATTTCACTCACATACTGCATCAAGTCACTATCTTCTTGAATAAATTCAAGGCCAAGTGCTGTGTCTTGTACTTTGGTCACAACAACCCCATGCAGTGCTACAGGATTGGGGCAGAGCAGCTGGAAAGCTGCCCAGCAGAAAAGGACCTGGGGGTCTTGATTGACAGCCAGCTGAATATGAGCCAGTGTGCCCAGGGGGCCAAGTAGGCCAATAACATTCTGGCCTGTATCAGAAATAGTGTGGCCAGCAGGACTAGGGAAGCGATCATCCTGCCGTACTTGACACGGGTGAGGCCGCACGTCAAATACTATGTTCAGTTTTGAGCCCCTCACTACAGGAAAGACATTGAGGTGCTGGAGCGTGTCCAGAGAAGGGCAACGAAGCTGGTGAAGTGTCTTGAGCACAAGTCTTATGAGAAGCAGCTGAAGGAACTGGAGTTGTTTAGCCTGGAGAAAAGAAGGCTGAGGGGAGACCTTCTCGCTCTCTACAGCTACCTGAAAGGAGTTGGCAGTGAGGTGGGAGTTGGTCTATTCTCCCATGTAACAGGTGATAGAAAAGAGGAAATGGCTTCCAGTTGCATCAGGGGAGGTTTAGATTGGATATTAGGAAAAATTTCCTTATTGAAAGGATTGTCAAGCATTGCAACAGGCTGCCCAGGGACGTGATTGAGTCACCATCCCTGAAGGTACTTAAAAGACATATAGATGTAGCACTGAGGGACATGCTTTAGTGGTAACTTGGGAGTGCTAGTTAATGGTTGGACTTGATGATCTTAAAGATCTCTTCTAAAGAAAATGATTCTATGATCCTATGAAGTATCTCACATCAGAACAGCAATTACACGAGTCACTCTAGAACTATCCAAATTACACATTTTTTTTTTTTTTTTTTTCCAGAGGGCTGCTCTCATTATATATTTCTTGTAGAAAAATCACACTTAGTGACATCTCTGGTCAAAGTGGGATAGTTAAATAGTTGATTATATATTTCTTAAGATGTAAAATAACTCTTTTATGTGCAGAAGATACAGTGTGAATAATAAATGTCCAGCAAATTAATTTAAAGAGAATGTGAAAGCAGAAGTATTTTTTACTTTATGGGTTAGAGTCAGTTTAAATTGGACATTTTCAAAGGGGGAAACAGGTTCTCTGAAATTCTCTGTACAAACAAAACCACAAAATCTTTTTTTTCACAACAGGTTTGGACCACAGATTAAATTATTAACAAATATTATTAGCAACCTCCCTGCTAGGCATAAAAACTTTACCCCAAAGATGTATTAGCCAAAGAGATTGTTTTGAGTCTCTGTGCTGAACCTGATTGTTCATCAGTTTTAGAAGATGGCTTTCCCTTCCCTGCAACCAGATTACTGTGTGCCTTTTTCAACTTCAGTGAGACATTTTAGGGCTTAGGAAAGACTTCCTGTTTAAACAGTTACAAGACATTTTCCTCATCAAAGACAGCAACATTTTCCATCACCGTAGCTGCAGTTTAAAGGATTTATTTGTTTATGCATTTATTTTTGAACTACTGGAACAGAAGATATAGTTTGCAGTAGATAGAGTTCCCTTGATGGCTTTCTACTATATGGTACACTCTGATCACTATGGCTTTGAATTTGCCACTGCTAGTTCCTTAGTACGACTACCTAGGCTCGTGTCAGCTCATCCTCATACTGTGCAGCAGCGATAAATAAACCTTCCATGGAAAGGTGATAGCTAATGGACCACACACCTGGTTGTAGACACTTGCAACTACACAGAAAGAAGACACTGTAATGAAAGCAAAGAGTTCAGCCTGTCACAGCTCCACAAGCAGTGTGGAATTAGCCCCTTTCAATATTTAGCTATCACACGCTGAATTAGAGATGCTCCCATCAGCTGAGGGGAGAAGGAGAGTTTAGAAACTCAGACCTCATGCCTGCAACCTTATTCAAATGCTCCCCTTGGAGATGCAAGACAGCTAGATCTTTTAATTGGGTTCAACACATTAAACCAGGGAGTAGCACTAGTAATTAAATGTGGGTTTAAGCCATAGAATTTGAATACAAGTTTTGAATATCCTAAGTGCCAGGGTTCTTTTAATTGGAAACCTCCGTTCAGACACACTTGGGCTTTTATACGTTTCCTCAAGCATGGGCAATGATAAATCTGCTGGCCTCTATGGTAAAGTATAAATCAACTTCCCTTCCTCATATTTTTGCATATATGTAGGCCAACACAGAGAAAAAAATCACCTTTCCTTCTTCTAATAATAGTTATCAAAAATGAGCACCATGCCTGAACTTGAATATATTAAAAGTAGGCTTATATTGTTTTGATTATAAAATAAGCAGTAAACTGAGAGAAGAGAATCTTCAAAAGCTGTGCTCTGCCTCACAGTATAAAATACAAAATAGATATACAGTGTAAGTAAATTGCATTTTGGTCAACACGGGAGCTTTTGTTGTCCGCACTCTATCAAGCAAAACACCGATAGTGATGGGAGCAGTGGGACTAGAAATAAAATCCCTTGAGAACAGGAAAGGAAAAGATCCCTCCAAGGCCAGAAAGATCAATGTTCATTACAGGCAGCAACACTGTATCATCCTTTCTCACAAAACTGACCTAGACCCACAACAGAAACAGCCACATTTCTTGGCTGAGTCATGTCTTATCCTGTGTTAGACAACCGCACAAATCTGAATTAAAATTTTCCATTCTTTTTAAGTGAATGTTCCTTTAATTTCCATTTTATATTTCTTTCCTACATCATATCTTCTTGTCTAAAACATTTGTAAGCCAAAATTTTGCTTCAGTGTCCATACTGACATGCCTTACCTGTGGTCATAGCCAGGGATAGCGTGATATCAGACAAATTCAACTTACTTTTTAGAAACTGAAAAACTATACTCGAAAGCCAAAAAGACTTTGGTCTGACATTATGGGGACCATTTGAGCATCTTGTTAGATTACCATGCTTATCAATGTCCTTGCATATAGAAGAAAAACCATTTGCTTTCTATTCCACTCTATTTGTTATCTCTTTCAATTGTACACAAACATTCACACATCTCTCTATATTTTATGGAGATGTGAATCTCAGATTAAAAGATTTATCTGATAAGTGGTGTGACTCAAAGGCTCCCCAAACTCAATATTGCTTTGCTGTGGCTTTCACTTTTTGGTATTCCTTCAGGCAACATTTCACAAGCAAGCCCAAAGCTCTCCCAGTTTTTAGGCATTCTCACCTTCAGCTACTCTTGTCATCCAGAGATGTCAGAGCAGAGGGAACTTGCCAGTTTTAAAACTGCCCTGTGGCTGGAACATCTGGAAAGGGAGCTACTTTCTGCTTTGCCTTCAGAATTAATTGTAATTGGAAAAATGCAAAACAATTTAATTTGGAAGATGTGTATTGTTCCAGTGCAGCACAGTACTGCCAGCCTACTTAAACTCACATCACTTAACATGTTTCTATGTGGTATTTAGTACAATATTATGCTACACTAGGTTCTAAACAGCTCCTAATAGAACTTTAATTAACATACCATAGCTAACACTTTTTCCAAACACTCTAATATAACTAATCTTAAAACAGAGGTCATTAATTAATTCTGCCTTTTCAACTATTGAATCTTACACTTTTTCTGTTCCATCCATAAAAGCAAAACTGCATGAACTTTATTGGTAAGGCTGAAAATGTAAAAACTTCCATAAACTGCATGCATTTGTAAGTGGCAGAAATAGTCTGGTTGCAGCAAAGCAACTCCTTCAGAAGAAACACTGTGGCTGATGTCTTTATTCGGACATGATAATGCATAAACAGCATATTATTTTAGCATAACTACAGTGGTAAAAACTGTAGCCCCAAATCAACAGTTGAACAAAGTACAAAAATCCTTGGATCGTGAAAATACACATGCACAGCTCTGAAAAGATTAGTGCAGGTTTCTTCACACAATTTTGGCTGCTGCTCTGCACTATCCCAAGCACTCATACACTAAGATTGGAAGGAATTTGGGATCATCTGCATGTGATGTGGATGTATTCATAACTGCTAGTAGGCTTTACCTTCAAAATGGCTGATTTTATCATCTTGGAAACTCATCACAACAGCCTCCAAAATTATATCTCTGATAATATGAACCATAACACCTTACCAAATATAGGCAATACAAAAAGTAATAAAACACCTCCTGAAAAAAAATAATGTTGTGGTTCTTTCCTCAAAGCCGGGATAGTTCACCCTTAGTTTAAGTACCTCTTGGCCTTTGGGAACTCAGACTTAGAATTTTCTATAAAAGTGTTTGCTTATTCTGAACTCAGAGCAAGCCTAAACCACATAATATTTATCTTTTGCACCAATGTACACAGGGGCACATTGCTGTATTTCTGACTTGGGACAGCAGTTGTTAAAAAGGTATATTTCCTTTCCAAATCAAATTGCACTTTTCCAGATTTTGGAAGATGAGTTATATGAGGGTCGATGGACTAAATTATCTTTCTTTGGCTTGAATATGATATAGATTCTGCTTACATTTTAGTGTTTCTTAAAAAGAAGGAAACACCTATATTCTTTATGAATGATGCAGACATAAGAAAACTGTTAACGTTGCCACAAAGGTGGTCAAATATGTTAATGCTTTTAAAAGCCTATGTCTAACTCAGAAAATAATTAAAAGGACAAAAACTATCAAAAACAAATGAGAATAAAAACGCTGTATAAGAAAAGTGCTTTCTTTGTGACTTGTTGCAAACTTTTCCAGATTAGTACACGTAAGACATTTTTGTTAACAACCTCACTTTCATTCTATTGACCAGCAGGTCAAGTTTCTCTGGCCATTGAAATTATTGTGTTTAAAAAAAAAGAGCTCCACACCTCTTAGCACAAAGGAATGATTACTTTAGTTTTTAAAAATGGAGACTCCTAACAGTTTGGATTTCTTTGGACTGGTATTGTACAGAAAAATTTCCATTTCCATATATCTAGATGTACATGTCAAGTGAAAGGATGGAAAACAAGTTAACAGAAATCACATGTGTGAACAAAGTCCTTCATGGCCAACAGTCATGGTAGTCACAGCTTGTTAATACCTTGGCTAATGACAAAGAACACTATGTTTTTAATTGTCATATTTATGCAGACACTGTTGACATTTCTGAGATGGTACTGGCCTTCTAATTTTTACTAGAACTTAAGGCTTCTCTCAAAAAGTCTTTGCAAAGTCCTCTAGAAGCCAAACACTTTGTGACAAGTAGATCTGTAAATATATACTGGTAATATGATGTACTGGAATTTACAACATTCAGTCTATCAATCAAAGCTATCACTATGGGAGAAGAATACATGGGGGCCGGGGTGTGTGTGTGTGTGTGTGTGAAGTCTTCTAGGCAACTTATTGCAGTAATTTATGGTGCCACTATTCACGTTTTCCATTTGTGCCTGCACTAGAAGACGAGCTACTCCCCAGTTCACAAGATGTTTGAGGTTGGAAGTAACCTCCAGAGGTCATCTTGTCCAACTCCCCTGTTCAGGCAAGACTATGTTCAGATGTTTTCTGGATGTTACCAAAGAGGGGGACTCCACAAGCTACCTGGACAACATGTTCCACTGGGCTGAGATTCTCAGAACAGATTAAGCATTATTTTCTCCTGATTTATTTCTTGTACATATTCTTTAATTTGAAGAAATCATTCAGAAAGATCAATTGTTAATTTTTACTTTCTAAAAACAATTCTGAAAAGAAAATTAAACAAAAGAGAAATCTTTCATGCAAGAAGAATTGTATTGATACAATTCTCCTTTAAAATATAGTATTTGCACCCTTATTAACTATTACACTGGTTATAAATCATCAGTTGTTTGGGGATTTTTTTCTAATACAGCAAATAAAAGAATTGTCAAAGTATTTCTTCCTCTTATTTTAACTATCTCTATCCTTTTGATCATTTCATATACCACTTGTGGTTAGACATTAAAAAGTACAAACAACTTGTAGAGTACCTGTGCAGCATACATTCAGAAAGGACCAAACTAAGGGTTGCTGCTGATTCATGGTGTAAACTAAATTTTCAGTTTGAGCAGAAAACACAACAGTAGAAGTTGAAGAGAAAGTGGATCCACATATTGAAAATTTTATTATTTAGGAATGCATAATATAGGAGAGCTCTAAAACCATTCAGAAAAGTATTAATAGGTTGCCTAAGGCCTACAGAGGCAAGATCACATCTATGTATATTCTATCCCACTGCCTCATATCTACTTAGAAGAAATCATTAACTACAAGCAAAATGAAGAAAGTTAACACAGATTTATATATGCATTGAATTTCTAGTACAGGAAGCAGCATATAATGAAATGTACATTACATAAGTTTTAACTATGGTAAAATACTTTTTGTTACTTCTTAGTGAACATTTCAGTTTAAAGAAAAATAATATAAAATAATGTTACAGTCTACAGAAAAAGGAGAAAGAGACATAAAGAGACATAAAGAGACAAAACACTTCATTTTTATATTTTTGGATGGCTACAAGCCACTGTATGACTTTTCTTCAAAATTGAGTTTTGCACTGATGTGATAGTTTATGGAAACTTATTATTGTTTATGAACCAGTAAGTAAAGGCTCGGTGAAAATTTTGTGTGGGAAGTCAAGTTCTGAGAATGATCAACAGAAAGCAAGAAGGAGGTTTTTGATTGTCCTTCCTCTTCTGAAATTCACATAACGTTGCTTTAAGTGACAGCAAATCTTGCTATGTTTTCTGAGAGTATGAATACCAGAACCTCTTTGTGGATTCTTTTAGAACAATTTATCTGTTAGATTTAATGAGAGTCATCCATCATATTACTTTACATATTTCCCACCTTTCCACTTGTGGTTTTTTTTTTTTTTTTTAGCCACTAATTAGCCTTTTCCCTGCCTGTACGATGTGGGGATATGTTCACAATCTAATAAGCTCTCACTGTGTCTTATCATTCTCGTAAATCTTAAATTGTGCTTTTTCCTTACTCCTAGGGCCTTCAGAAGTAAACTTGTCTGAAAAACTCAACCCTGCTCTGATCTAGATTTTAAGTAGCTGTTACCGATGTTTTGACATGGGCTTATATTTAAATAAGAATGATAGAAACTACTTAAAATAGTAAAAAATAGTAAATATAATTATCTTTCTTTTCCAGAGAAACTCGAGCTCCATGCTCGAGTTTAGCTAAGTCTTTTCCCTGCCACTGCCCCTTGTATTACAAAAATAGTATTAGAAGTAAGGATTTAGTTGATCTGAAATTCTGCTTCAGGTAAGCAAAACGAGAAATCCCAAGCAACTTGAACTGTTGATTATGATTTCATTATAAGCTACACATATCCGCAGAGCAAGTGTTTCAGCAACCCTCACAGCCTGGGTTTAAAAGGTATGATAGTATAAAATGAACAGTTATCACACTGTAACAGAATGGCCGAGACTGGAAGAGACCTCTCAAGATCATCTAGTCCAACCCTCTCTGCCTAGAGTAGGGTCTCCCAGAGCAATTGCCCAGGACAGTGTCCAAACGGCTTTTGAGTATTTGCAGGGATGGAGACTCCACAACCTCTCTTGATGAACTGACAGTGTTTGATCACTCAGTAAACAAATTTCCTCTATTTCAGCTTGTGCCTATTGCCTCCTGTCTTGTCACGAGGTGCTAGTGAGAAAAGTCTGGCTCCATCTTCTTTGCTTCCCCCATCAGGTATTTATACACATAAGTAAATTTCCTCTGAGCCTTCTCTTCTTCAGGTTGAACAAACCCAGCTCTCTCAAACTCTCTTCATTCGTCTAAATGTTCCCTGACCTTTAAATATTCCTCCACCAAGGTCTTCTTTGCTCCAGATTTCCCTTCTAGTGTCAGGGCCCTGGGACTGTTAAAGGCTGGTCTTACAGCCAGTCTTATCAGAAACAACTGAGACAAAGAAGGCATTAAATTTATTCTGCTCCAGAAATTCATGCTTTGAAGTGAAGCTATGTTTCCTTTGGTGGGGAAATATGTTTTCTATATGCTGGTTCCTATCTTATTCCCCATCTATTGATATGTTCCAGGAATAATTTACAATACTATAAAATTAAAGAGATCATGCATTTACCTAGTTAATGTTAAAGGAAATTGTATATTTTTGTCAGTTAGGTATTCATTCTGGGTAGCAAAGATAAACAAGAAACAGAAATAGAAAATCAAAGAGGCTTCTTGCTATTTAAATTAGATATCCTCAATTTATAAAGAGTTTTGGGTTTTGTTTTTGGTTTTGGTTTTTTTTTTTTTGACTGGGCAAATTATATTTGTTGAACCACAGAAAACAGGAGTTGAGCATTCAGATCATACCTATGCTTAGAGGAAGATCATGATCAGGCTGTCCACGCAGTTCATGTTTACATGAGTACTGGTAAACACACTGTTCTCAACCTCTACCGGTTGCTGTGGCTGGCCATGCATGTGTTTTTTATATGTGTGGGTCTGCCTAATGGGAACCAGACTTATCACTGCCTCACTGGGGACAAGGAACTACAGCAGCACCATACATATCAGCCCAGGATAGCAGGAATCTACCTGAAGCCCAAAATACAAAGCTACGCTAACATGGCTTACTTATTTTCACAAATCAAATGAAACTTCAATGATTTCAAAAAGCTTTTAGGATTCACATTGAAGATATCCTGTAGGCTATGGAGAGCAAAGTAACCCATATGATTTTAATGTTTGGGGTTTTTTAAACCAGAACATGATGTTAGAAGCAAGAAAGAATCTGTCCGCTTTGCCTTCAGCATTTCTGTATGGTGAACCGTGAGAGGAGACTAAGTTTGGTTGTAGAAACCTTGTCTCTCAGTTTACTGAGGCTCCTATTTCCTTCCCATTCAAATCACCTACAGATGTGATGCCTAGGATATATTTTGTTTTTCAACCAGGGTGTGCAGGATTTGTGTGCTCCATATCCCACAAACCACTACAGGTTCAGGCTGTAGTTCTGTCCTCTCTGAGACTAGCTGGCTGCTCCATCCTCCCCAGTGCGCAAAGGCCCTATGCATGCTCTGATCTCATGCTGTAACCCTTTCTCTGTTAGATTCCATGATCTTTAGAGCATTTTCTCCCATCTGTGTATCCATGGCTTCCCCAGGGCAGGAGTGATCTTTCTGCTGTTTTGAGGAGATGCATCTGACATAGTCTTCTTAAAGCACTTTAGTAACTGTAAACAGACCATGTAGGAGGCTTTGCTAAAGTCAAGGTATATGACATCCACTGTTACCCCTATATCCACGCAGTCAGTCATCTCATCAAAGGGAACAATCATATTGGTCAGGCAAGATAAACCCTTGATAAAGCCAGGCTGGCTGTTCCTAGCAGTTTCTTCATGGGGTTGGAAATGGTGTCAGAAGGATTTGTTCTACTCCCTCACCAGGTGCTGAGGAGAGGCTGATACACTTGTAATTACCAGTATCATCCTCCTTGTCCTTCTTGAGGATGAGCACAATGGTTGTCTTTCTCCAGTAAACAGAAGACTTCCACAATTGCCACTGCATGCCAAAGGCACCCCCCCAGTGACACCAGACACCTCACTCAGCACCTTTGGGTGCATCTTGCATGGTCTTGTGGACCTGTGTGTGTCCCAGGGGGTGAAGTGCTCTCTATTTCAATGCCCCTTTCCTGTGGGTACTGCCTTATTCCCACAGACTCTGCTTGGAGGCTCAGAGACCTGGGTGGCCTGAGGGCAGGTCTTATCAATGAAAAAGGCATCGAGTACCTCAGCCTCCTCCAAGTCCTTTGTCCCAGTGAGCAACAGGCACACATTTTCCTCATCCCTACCTTTTCTACTTACAGAAACCAGTCTTGTTCACCTCCATTGCTATTTGCAGCTCCAGATGACCTTTGGATTTTTGGCTCTGGGACATCCACAAGACATTGCTTGCTTAGACCACTCAGAGGAATATAGAGGTATTTCCCACTTCCACTTCTGTGCTCTGTTTTTTGTCTGAACCCATGGCCTCCTTCCACTTTTTACTGTTTTTTCTGCCCACTGGAATGGATTGTCCTTATGCTGTGATGGTTGATCTCCTCTGCTTGCCGTGAGAGTTTCCATGGGATCCTGTCAAACAGATTCCCAAATAGGATGAAGCCCTCTGTCCTTTCCCATATATCTCTCTTCCTACCCCAAGCTTCTTGCTGGTTGGTGGAATTCCTAGTGCAGAGTTAAGGGGTTTCAGGGTTGTTAGTAGAAAAAATCTGCAAGGTGAATTAATAATAACACCCCTGACAGTGAGACATCATCACATTTTTACCTTAATCTATAAACCTTTAAAACTCTAAAACCACCTGTATTTTTTTGCTTCTAACATCAAACTCATGTACTTGTAGAAAATTTAACTGGATAAAAAAGCCTGTGGTTAGTGAAAATTACTCCTGATGCAGCTGACAAAAGCGAGAGCTTATTGCTGGAAATAGCACTACAATATTTTCTAAAAATGTAAATGATGTGGATGCTTCACTTCAGATTTTAGAAATAACAAAAGATATCATAGGCATGATTTTCAAACATTAGCTGTTCAAAAGGGCAGTTCCAACTCCAAGGCCAATCTCATTATTTAGAAACCAAATGAACAATAAGATAAAGGTTCATCCCTACAATTTTAATAAGAGGTCAATGGAGGGCCAACTTAATTTTCTACAGCCTCTGCTCAATGGCATTAGTTAGTGAAATCAGCTCTTGTTTAAGCTTGACTTCAGTTATTTCAAGCATTAATGTTTTCCTGACATCAATGAGCAAATCCATCAGAGACAAGTATTTTAATTTCACTAAGATAATTTTATAATTCAGAGACCTACCAAATTCCCAAGTTACACAGATCAAAATTCACAGTATCCGAATTGATACTGAAATATTAGCTTTGCTGTTTTCAGCCTTGAGCAGTGTAAGAGAAAAAAAAATTCTGATAATTTTCATGCTTCCCTATACATGGCAAATAATATGTGACAGGTCCTTAAAAAGATTGCAGTCACGAAAAGTGGAATGCAGCTCTTGGAATTAAGACATATCAACCCCAGTCATGTAATCTGACCAAAACCCAAACCAAACAATCTATTTCATTGCATTGTCAGCAATGTGGCATTTATTCCCTTAATGTTCCTCAAGCTGGATGTTTCATTCTCTGTGTCCCTTGAGAGTCAAGTTCTGGTAGGTAATGTTTTGCCTGAAGAAGTAGTCAAAACTGGCAGTGAGCTTCCCACCTTCACGTCTTAGGCAATGGCCTTCTAGCTTGTCTAATCAAAGGTGTCAAGACATCAAAAACAGAGTGCTGAAGGATACTCTCAACTTACTGCCTGTCTACTAACACACTGCCTTAAACTATTAATCTTTCTCAGGAGAAGAAGTGGTCTTTGGAGCTGCCCCACACCATAGATATGAAAATGCCAAAACTGCATTTTGGTCCTTGATCTGAAGTCTACAAAGCATTAAGAATCCTGTTTGTAAACTACTTTATACTACATTCTCATAATTAAAGAAATATATGCATACATTTTCTTTCTACCTCAAAAAGTGAAGGGAAATCTGGCATTAAAATACATGGGTTTCAATCTTGTCAGAGAAAGAATTAAAAGGGAGATCTGTCTCTGTGTTCACCCGATTGAGTTTTTCGAGGCATTCTTCTCACACTGCCACCATTTTGTGACAAGTTGCATGGCAAGTAACCAGACAGCAAGAAACCTGTACAGAAGGATAAATAGAGAAGGATAAATAGAAGGATAATAGAGACAAAAATGGAAAAGAAGGGATATTTTAAGAAAACACAACAGCTCCACAGGTAGGAGGAAAAGAGAGGCTTCAGCTAAGAAGACAAAAATGGTAAAAGGAACAAGAAACAGAAGCAAGACGTGAAACAAAGGAGAAATGAGAAAAGAGAGAGAACAGAAAAACATTATTTGTTATTACCTGGCACTAAACACAAAAAATATTGTCACTGTAACAGAAGTGCAAAAGAAGAATACAGTAGTGAGGAAATAAGGAAGAGGGACTATACTAATCAAGAGAACCACTAAATTGAAGTGCAGTAGAATAAGCCACACTGACATTATTTCTAGTTAAAGCCAACATTTCTAGGAATAAAAAATTCATCTTTCATAAAACATTCATAAAGTAATTCTCCTCCGTTACCTTCCTAGTAGGCAAAATTCCTGGCCCACCAAAATGTCAGCTAGAAGAAAAGATATCTGCAGTAAAACAGTTAAGCCCTTTAACACACAGAGGAAACCTGCAACTCTTGAACTACAGAGGGCTTATAATGGCACCTAGAAGGATTTCATAGCTTTCTCCACTTACAAATGTTTCCATTGACACTGATTTTACAGTTACTATAGTGTCAAAAAATGGGGTGAAGCAAACAGAGACAGAAAACAGTTCGCTTCTCTTTACCTTGTCTGCCCAGGAGTGCTGCTGGAACAGAGGAAAAAGGCCATGTTTTCCTAGAGCAAATACTGGAATCTGACACCAGTGAATGATGGGTGGTGCTGGCTCTTGGAAGAACACCTTTGAGGTATACAATACCTTTCTAATGAGAGCTTTGAAATACTGCTGTCCTCAGGGGTCAAAATAAAGCAATATTTCCTTGGGTGCTTTTGTACTAAAGTTGTTAGCCTGGTATTCCAGAAGCCTGACTTTGTTGCTCTGAATCACCATAAATGATTTAGTTAAACTTTCTGGTCCTCAGTTCCTAATCAGTCAAACAGTACTTGTCTCTTTCTTTCTTTCTTCCTTTTCTTTTCGCCCTCCCTCTTATTCTTTCTCAGCCTTTCTTTGTTAGCTTCCTTTGGTGTTTCATTTTCTGAATCTAAGGTTTCTACTGTTCTGTGGCTTTATTACCCTACCAAAGGCCTCAGTTGTGTAACTGGACAAACAATAATAATGACATGGGGCCATTTACCTCCCTATCTGAAAATAAATGGTGTCAGGTGCATCTGCCTGCCTTAAAGTGTGTCTTCTCTGAGCTGCAAGGGTCATAGCTTTATCAGCTTGGGGTCATCAGCCCATTATAACTGATTAATGGAGCACTCACCAGAACAAGGACATTGTGAATGCTATGTTACAGAGTAGCTATATTAACTTTCTGAAAGCCTTCCAAGCGGTGCAATGAAAGTTGACTAATAAACAACAAATGACAACCTTACAGGAAAAACACCTTTTCTCCATTAGGCTAAAATGAAAACCAGGTACCTAAAAGAAAGAAGAAAGAAAAAATACACTACCTTATTATACCTTTTAGAGCATACCAATTTCACAGTGCCTGAAGACTGGCAAGCAGCAGAGACAGATGGTCAAAATCATAAGGGAAAGCAAGAGGAAAGATGCTTGCAACGCCTTTCCTCAATCCACTTCTTTTACATCAAGGCACAAGGAGTATTTAAAGGAAATTGAAGAAAAGACAGAACAAGAGGAAGAACAACAATGTGCTGAGAGATAAACTCCTGTTCTGCTACCCAGAGTTGCCACCTCCCTGCTTCACACAGACAGCAAAGAAAAATAGTTGGTTCTTGTTGCCTCTGGAATAGACTATCATTTTATCTTGGGTCTGAAGACAAAACAAAACAAGGGTTTTGTTTTTGCACTCCAAGAGAAACTGGAAATCAGGCCACAGGTGTGTGTGCTGCTCGAGTGGTTAGGACACTACCATCCTTTGACCATCCCATCATCACTTTGCCAACAAACCACCATAATCCTTTTCACTGGTTTATTTCTGCCAGACTGATTGAGGCTGCCTGAATTTGGGAAGAGAAATTTTTGAAGAGCTGCATGTGTGGCTGTACCAGCAGGTCTGGGAAGGCAACAAACTTGGTTGTCACCTATGTTAAACTCTTTCCCAGCTCAGGAATACTGACACTGCTGTCGGGTGCAAGTTCCTGAATCACAGTTCCTTTTTTGTTTCCTCTTTGTTCTCAGAAAGGCAAACATGAGTTTACGATTTTCAGTCACAAAGAAGAATGCTCTCCTAATATGCTCAGTTAAGTCAGCCAGCAAGCAGGGAGGTGATGAGGCAAAGCTTCTTTCCCTGTGTTACTTTCTGCAAATCTTAAAGGCTGAGAACAAATTTGCCCTAGATTTAATCTCTATATACCCAACATGTCAAAGGCAGATTTTAAAAAAAAAAAAAAATCACAGACAGACACAATATGAAAGTGATAATACATTCCTAACCCTTAATTTGGTGTCAGTTTTATTCATCTCACTTGCACTTCACTTCAGGAAGTTCCTTTGGTGCTATTCTCTGAAAAACAAAAGAGGGTACATTCTTCATATCCCTAATCCGTCATACTTCAGAGTGATCTTGATACCCTATTCCCTGCCTAATATTATCAACATGTTAGTTAAAGTCCTTATAATGACTGTTTTAGAACCTCTTACCATTTTGCATCCAGTGGAACATTTTAGAGCAAATAAAATGGTACATATGAAATAATTAAAAAAAAAAAAAAAGGAAAACAAGACAGTTCCTCAGTGCTTTCAGTTAATCCCCCTGACAATGTTCACTGATAGTTCACATCAACTCTCTGTGAAATCAGTTCAAAACCCACAACAAGCTACATATGAATGTTAACTTCCAGATATCCCAAGGCAGATCAAGAACTAGCACTGACCTTGTCTGCACCTTTGCAGCTTTAAAATGATAGGTGAGAAATTGGTGATACACAGTTCTGCAGAGCTGTGCAAAATAAGGAATTGCTATTAAGTGCATGCAATAACACACTGGGAAGAATATTGTCTGAGCTTGGGAGTTCCAACCTGAGCTTATCTTGATTAAATGTCTAAATCGATGGTACGTGAGCAGAATCAGGATTTTCCTGTTATCGTCTTTCCTTGTTGATTTTCAGGTTGAGAGTGCCATCTTCCCCATTTTGAAAAACATTTGTAGGTCTGTGTAGTGGATTTGAATGTAATTGAAAAAAATATCCTGTGGTCACACATAGGTTAGAGCACGAGGGAAACACAGATAGGTTATTCTATACTTTATCGCATGTGTGTGTTTTTTTCTCTTTTTTAGGATAATTCATTAAATATCAAATATTGTATTTTCCATTTGCTACTCACTAATGACAGAGGACTATGTAGCTCTATTTTTTAATACTATGCAATTTTTTCCTTGTTCATTTTATTTTGCAAGCAGTTATGTTTTTCAGGAAGTTGTTAAAAAATAAGAAAATAATTTTGATGCTGGCTTTTACTTTTTTGTCCTGATTCAAAGACAGAAGAGAAAAAGAGTTGGATTGACCAACCAACCGATTTGACATCGTCTTTAATTACAGAAAATATAATGGTCATTCATTACACAGTAGTTGTTTCTGTGGCAGGTATACATTATATTTGCCCTTAAGGTCTTCCCATCACAAAAGGAATTTAACTCATTTTTGAAAAGAGTACAAAATGGACTAGCCATATTCATTCTTCTCCTTACAATGCCTTGCTGGTTATCTCTGAGGTCACTCCAAGGTGACTTACAACTTGACTGTCATAGGCTGCTTGAAACACCCTTGCATCTACAGAGCAACAAGAAGCGTTTCTGATAAAATTCATGAGCTCTTAATTCCAGCACACAGAAAATCTAATGATGCCTAGGTAAGATATGAGACATGAACAAGCCCATCAAAGTTCCAGAAAGAACAGAGACCGGTATGATAAAAAGACAGTGGTTTAGGTCGTAACAAACATCTCTCTTATGATTTTATTCATATGTGTTGACCATCTGTATCTCTTAGTAGCTTTCTACTTCTGCTAACATCCCTCAAAAAGTCAAAAGAAGGTTTGCTTACCATAAGAGATAAGCTGAAGGAAATTGGGGCCAATTATCACTTTTGTCTCCTAATAAAAAGAGGAAATACTAGGAAGAAGTTTGGGAAAGAGAGAATAGCTCTACAGATTTCATTCCTTAGACATCCTTAGCTACTTCTTAAGATATACTATCTGTGGAATGGGAAGTTATCAATAAATAATGACTTCCAGTTGTTCCTTTAAAAATGTTAAATGACTTGGCATTTAAAAAACTTCCTGTATCAATGCAACATGATAAAAAGTACCTATGGAACAAACTCTGTGGCAAATTTCTTTCTAAAATTAGTTCATTTCTACTACTTCCCTCAGAAAAAATTGGTTCTATCCATTGAGATTAACTTTAAGAATACATATCCCCTTATTTACCCAAACAACCTATGCCACCTCAAATACAATGCAGTGTAAAAGCTACTGGTCAACAATGAACAAAGCCGGAGGATTAAAGCCAGCCTTTCAAGAACTGGTCAGGAAAAAGGGGAGGGTGGAAAATCCTGTTAACATCTCAGTAAACAAGCAGGAATTTTGTCACTGTGTGAAAAAAATATCATGTGGAACTCATTCTTCTAGAATATCAGAATGTCAAACAAAAATGTTTCCTTTCTGTAGTCAGTGCAACCCTACAGCAGCCGCTACTTAGATGAGAGTATGTTATAGAGGCATGATCTGTTTTTGATGGCTAAGGGGTAAGTAGGAACTCTGAACTTTGACATTATAGGTTTTATTTCAAGATTTTATTTTCTATTAAGAAAATCTCTTCTCCTAATGAGAAGGTAAAAAATTGCTTGAAGGATTAATTATTGGAGTTCTGATTTGTCAATATGTTCCAGATAAAATCGTCTTTTCCTTCTTATCATAACACGAGCTGTTACCCGTGTTCTTCTAGGATTTCTCTTCTGTTCCTTTACACCAGTTTCTCCAATTTCTTGTTTGTTGTTTGTTTCTTTTCACTTACCACTACCTTCAAAGTAGGTCAATGGTAACACAATGTTTTTTGTACTGTTTACCTGTAATTTCTTCATACTTAAGGTTTATTTGGACCAATGTGCTAGAACACATTATTTTGCTTTCTGAGAGCCTTTTGGGTTCTGCTTGTATATTTTGAACTTCAGGTGCCATTCAACCTATTAGTCTTCTGTCCTGTGAACCACTGAAATGCAACTGTCCAAAAGGGTTTAGAAGTTTCCCAGTCAATGTTCTTGTGTCTTAGATTCTTGGGAAAAAAAATAACACAAAGAAGATTAAGAACTTTTTGCATACTTATGTGACAAAAATATGTATGTATATATACATATTCATGTAACATTTCAGTACTTGAAATGTTGGCAAACTCTCCTGTCATAGAATGAGCACATTAGAATACAACCTGGGTCCTCACTTAGTTTCACATAGCAATCAAATGCTCAAAGTAGCTGTAGATATTTTCTCATGTGCATTTCATGTTACAATGGCATTTGCTCACTGTACCATTGTCAGTTTTGCTGCTCTCTGAATAACTAAAGAATTATGTTTTCCAAGTTACACCCAAGTGGTTTAAAACCAGGTAGAGATAAATAACTTGAAACGAGTGATTTATCTTCACGAATGTCACCTCTCTTTCCAAAATTTTGCTTTGTGTGTCAAATACTGCTCTCAAATGCTCATTATGCGAAATTCTTCACTAAATAATTTCTGTTAATAAATCCGAATCTGAAACTTTTCAGAGAAAAAATAATTTAAAATCTGTAAAATATTGAATGTGCTGCCTAGTTCTGATTGGACAAAAGGAGTATGTGGGATTACATATATTACTTGAAATGCGGGTAAGTATAGAATTTAGTATGTTTGCACTGAAAGCTTTTACCTGTCAGCTCTGCTGTTTGTATGAGCTGCCAACCACTCACCCATTTTCCAGTTTTATTGCTCACTTCTAATTGAATCACAAGTTGTCAGGTGAATTCCTCTCAAACTTTTGTTGAGAATAATTCCCAAACTGATTCAAAAATATGTGGGCTGAGAAGACAGAAAATAATGAGGGGACTTCTCTGTGCAGGGGGACCCTGTGCAGCAGGAGGGTGAAGCCCCTCATGCAGCTGGTGGCCACAGTACTGGTAATTACAGAGGTGGGGGTCACAGTCCAGACCACACAGCCTCACAGCCAGCACTCTGCCCCTTTGAGCACCCTTACCACCAGCTACATTGCCCTTTGCACTCAAGCTCTGTCAACAAAGCAGGGAGACCCGGTGCCTTGGGCAAGACTGAGAGCCACAGCCTCCCAGGAACAAAATGGCCTTTGGCTGTTCTTACTGCTAGGGGTCAGCCTTTAATGCCATAAGCTGATAAGACTGGAAGACTGGCCTGTCTAGGAATGGACTTATGAGGAATCACAGACTCAAGAGAAGATCTCAGATGTAACTCAGACCTCAGCCCACATTTGGACACTTGGACAGCTGTAAGGAAAATCAGCCTGAATTTACCTCTTAGCTGGATTGTGTCATCTTCTAGCTCATCTGGCGGGCTTTGCTGAATTCTTGAGTGTGACACCACACTTCACATATTGCCCAGCACATCTCTTTCCACAATAGTTCAAGGACTCACCCACTCACAACAGACCTTGGCACATTAAGTTGGTGAGTTGCACAATTCTTCACTTAACATAGCACAGAGAATAAATTTTCTTTAGACTCCCATACAGTTCAGATGGGCAAAGGTGGTCTGTTTAAACAGGCCTGGATGAAAACAACTGGCTGTCAATTGCTCCATCTGTAAAAACAATATTGTTCCTGTCTTTGCTCCAAAACTACTTCAATAGGAGTAGAGAAGAAGGAGTAAATTGTAAAGCTGCTAGAAATAAACAAGCAAACAGAAGATGTAATCCTTTCTGTAGAGTTAGGGAGGACATGAGGAACCAGATAATTCTAGTCTCCCAATGGATGGAGGGCTGATGGATCAAGAGAGGGCAAAACACTCAAATTAGGACACATATCAGGGTTCTGGAAATAAGGAGCTGCCAAACCAGCTGAGTTTCAGAAACAAAGCTACAGCCAGGATGCAAGACAAAGAGCAAACACCCAGACAAGAAACACAGTTTGACACAAAAGTTATTTGCCAGAGTAAGTAAGTACTCAAAGAGCACCTGCAAGTTAGCGTGGTGAGCAGGACTAGGGAAGTGATCATCCCCCTGTACTCAGCACTGGTGAGACCCTACTTTGAGTACTGTGTTCAGTTTTGGGCCCCTCACTATGAAACGGACACTGAGGTGTTGGACTGTGTCCAGAGAAGGACAATGAAGCTAGTGAGGGGTCTGGAGGACAAGCCTTATGAGGAATGACTAAGGGAACTGGGGTTGTTTAGCCTGGAAAAGAGGAGGCTGAGGGGAGACCTTATCACTCTCTACAACTACCCGAAAGGAAACTGTAGAGAGGTGGGGGCTGACCTCTTCTCCCTTGTGACGTGATAGGACGAGAGGAAATGGGTTCAAGTTATGCCAGGTGAGGTTTAGATTGGGTATTAGGAAAAAATTTTTCACTGAAAGGGTTATTAAACATTGGAATAGGCTGCCCAGGGAGGAGATGGATTTGCCATCTCTGGAGGTGTTTAAAAAAAGAGTAGATGTGGTACTTGGGGACATGGTTTAGAAGTGGTTTTGTCAGGATAGGTTAACGGTTGGACTTGATGATCCTAAAGGTCCCTTCCAGCCTCAGCAGTTCTATGATACTGTGATTCTATGGTTCTAAGTTACAGTTGCTGTTGCTGATCCCAGTCAACAGTTACCCCAAGTACGTGCACATGTGGTTACTGGTTACATGCGGTAAAATGAAACAAGCTTCACAGTAGTTATATCCTGAATGTCAAAAATCAGTGACTTAGGATCTTTGGAAACCAGTTGCTGAGCTAGTACCTTACTGTATTTCCCAACGTGATGATTAATATCAGTATGATCTTGTTTTACAAACAATAATATAAATTCTAACAGGTAACTGGGTAGAAAAAAGAATTTAGGAAGTTACAGAATCTATTTACAACAGCATTAGGAAAATGCATCTGTCAAGACAGAAAAGTGGACTAGTGTCATTGAAATCTTCCTTAGAGTCTATGATTCTGTGAAATAGTGAGTGGAGAGGACTCAGAGGAAAAAATAAGTAAAAAAAGTTGGTGCATTAGCTTTCTTCAAAGGAGGTAAAAATAAACCTGGAATCTGGAGGTTTCCTATTGCAGCCCTCTACTGATCTGTAGGCAGGAAGAAAGACCTTCAATAAAACAAAGTCCCTGGTAGTGACAAGGCAAGAGGATTACATTCCTTGGCATTTAGAAAAGATTATGAGTGAAACACAAAACACACAACTACAAAGTACACTTTTTTTGGGGGGGAAGGGAGGGTGCGGGGCTGAAACCCTCATTAATGTGAGAAAAATCAGATGTCTAAATAATTGCAGGGATTTTAGAGAACAAAATTAAAGGTGCTGTGGTGATAAATAGTTCCTGTAAAAACAAAGAAATCACTGCAGGCAACAACGATGAAAACTAGAAAAGAAAAAAAAAAAAAGAAAGCTTACTAAAAAATAGCAGAAATTATTAAGGTTCTCTCACTCACCGTCTCCCAGGTTCATGACACTCACCATGTCTCAAGTTCAACAGTTATTTCAAGGTAAGTACATCTAGAAAACGTTTATGTTGTGTGGCCAAAACTTAATGACAGTAAAATTTAAGCAATTGATTTTAAGATGACTCCTGAGGAGTAAATAATGGGACAGAAAATACAGGTAAAAGGAGTTGTCACAATACCCTGTTTAGAAGAATGTGACAATGTTTTCATTTTTCATTTTAAGTAAAAATAATTGAAGCTCTGAATACATACATATTTTTTTTTAAAAAGGACACGTTATGAGTTTGGTTTTAGTACACAGTTTTTTTCCCCTCTAATTCTTTCCCCATCCCCCAAGGCAGCTCAAATAGTAATTAATCTTCAGCTTTACAAGAAGCAAGAAAGTTGGGGAAAAAGGAATAAGAGTGCTTACACATTTTGTAATTTGATATGTAACTGCCCAGAGGGGCTTTTATTACAATGCATGCAATAGATAAAATTAATCCCTACAAGTATGCCGTGTTATTTGTTCAAGTTAGGAAAATTGAGCTCAGTCCTCTGGAGGCATACCAGAATTAGTGTAGTGAAAGCTCATTCTGCAGTGAAGATATCCTGACAATACTCTTCTCCCTTTCTGTTACTTATGCCTCTGGTTACAGGGCTCTTGATCAGTCTTTGCTGCTTTCCCACATGTTCTGGTTATAAATGCATTGCAAACTGCTCATGTGCCTCCTCGCACTGCTTCTCTCTCTTCCCCTAATGGGATGGGAAGCCTTCAGTGGCTTGCAAACTGTGCCTGTACACGGCTCCCTGTTAATTTTTCTCAGTGATCTTATTCCCAGCTCCTTTCATAACTACTCTGTATCTTCCTCTTCCACAGCAGTACAGAAGTTCTCTTCTATGCATCCATAGGGGCAGAGATGCCAAGCTGAGGAAACAAGGATTCACTTTAATTTACCACGCTTGTTCTCTGAAGCTTTTAAACCTCAGCACATAAATGTTCCTGACCAAGCCTACACTGCTCACGGTGTGTATATAGGGATATTTACCCAATCTGAGACTAAATAAATGCTGGGTAATATTTTCACATGGTTCTCGGAACTAGGGCCTTATTCTGAAAACATACTTATGGCAGTATGCATCAGCAAAGATAAAATCTAGTTTCCTGGTATTGTTTTACAAGACTGATTTTACTCATATGTGAAAACTTTATCCAAGCACAGGCTTCAAAATACTTAAGAAAAAATTGAAACCCCTCACAATGGGTAAAGGATAGTGTTACAGCCAGATTGTGAAACCTCTCTATGAAGTGACTCAAAAGAAAAATGAGTTTATGAGGGGCCCTGAGCAACGACAAGCCTTTGAGCAAATGAAACAAGAGATTGTACATGCAGTAGCCCTTGGACCAATCAGAATATTAAAAATGTGCTCTATACCGAAGTCAGGGACAATGGCCCTACCTGAAGCCTCTAGCAGAACGCACCAGGGGAGACTCGAGGTCGACCCCTAGGATTCTGGAGTTGAGGATTTAAAGGGTCCGAGACCAACTATACTCCAACTGAGAAAGAAATCTTGGCAGCGTATGAAGGAGTTAGAGCTGCTTCAGAAGTAATTGGTACTGAAGCACAGCTCCTCCTGGCACCCCAATTACCAGTACTGGGCTGGATGTTCAAGGGTAAAGTTCCTTCTATTCATCACACCACTGATGCTACCTGGAGCAAGTGGGTTGCCTTAATCACACAGTGAACTCAAATAGGAAACCCAAGTCATCCAGGAATTGTGGAAGTGATCACAAATTGGCCTGAAGGCAAAGACTTTGGAATGCCTCCAGAGGAGGTGGTGACACGTGCTGAAGAAGCCTCACCTTACAATGAACTCTCAGATAATGAGAAACAGTATGCTCTGTTTACTGATGGATCTTGTCATATTGTAGGAAAACATCGAAGGTGGAAAGCTGCTATTTGAAGTCCTACACAACTCCACTCCTCTGGCAGGTATGCAACATATAAATGGGCCCGTGACCGAGGAGCAGGTTTAAACATGGATACTATTGCACAGGTTAACACAACTGTGAAACATGTGCCAAAATCAAGCAAACTAAATAGTTAAAACCTTTGTGGTATGGGGGCGATGGCTGAAATATAAGTACGGGGAGGCTTGGCAAATTGACTGTATCGCACTCCTTCAAACCCACCAGGGTAAGCACTTACATGCTTACAATGGAGGAAGCAAGCACCAGATGGTTGCAAACCTATGCTGTGCCCTGTACCACTGCTCCAAATACCATCCTGGGCCTTGAAAAGCAAGTCTTGTGGTGACATGGCACTCCAGAAAGAACTGAGTCAGAAAATAGGACTCATTTTAAAAACAATCTTATAATTAATTGGGTCAAGGAACATGGCATTGAGTGGATATATCAAATCCCCTATCATGCACCAGCTTCTGGGAAGATTGGGCAATACAATGGACTGTTAAAAACTACCCTGAAAGCAATAGGGGGTAGAACCTTTAAAAATTGGGACAAGCATTTAGTGCAAGCTACCTGGTTAGTTAACACCAGCGGATCCATCAATTGAGCTGATCCTGCTCAGTAAGACATTTTACATACTGTAGAAGGGGATAAAGTCCCTGTGGTGCATAAAAGGAATACGTTAGGGAAAAATGTTTGGGTTTTTCCCACTTCAGGCAAAGGCAAACCCATTTGTAGGACTGTTTTTGCTTAAGGACCTGGATGTACTTGGTGGGTGATGCTGCAGAATGGAGTTCAATGTGTACCTCAAGGGAATTTAACCCTCCGTGAGAATACTCAGTTCTGAGCTGTATGATGGTGATCACTACATAATACTAACAGTGTTCAAAAAGTGTTTTGCAGGGTAACACAGTGGTGATAAATCATGAGCTAGTTTCACCAAGTGGCATCCAGCAAACTCTTTAAGATGGACATGATACCCATGGGCATAAACCAGAATGAATTTCAGACCATCTTTCCTGCCCTGAGATAAGATCCTGCAATAATGAACTAAATGGACTTAATGAACTTTTGTATACAAAGATAAATCATAGATGAGTGAACTGCATGTGTATCTGTGTGTATATATATATGCACGCATGTGTATCTATCTATCTATCTATCTATCTATCTATCTATCTATCTATCTATCTATCTATCTATCTATCTATCTATCTATCTATCTATCTATCTATCTATCTATCTATCTATCTATCTATCTATCTATCTATCTATCTATCTATCTATCTGTGTGTGTATAGACAAAAGTAATAGTGATCTGAGCAAGATGCAAATGGTATGGAATAAGAGGTGGACTGTCCTGGTTTGAGATAAAACAGGACCAATTTTGTTCAGTAACTTTGCTTCTAACTACTGAAATTAACAGCATATTGTGCAGACACTGTTCGATCTCAGAGTGATAAGACCTATGTTTATAGTTGATGCCCAGGCATGGTATGAAGAGAGGCACTTATACTCATACTCATACTTATTTATACTTATACTCATACTTGCTCACAACACCCAAGGGCAGCTCACTTTGTTACTTGCCCCGTTGGAGGGTTGGAAGCAGAAAAGTGTAGAGGGGTCCCATCTGTGGGGAGAATCAGACAGGACAGGTGACCCAAAACTGACCAGCGGGGTATTCCATCCCATCTGCCTCATGCTCAGTATAAAAGCTGAGGGATCAAAGGGTCAGCGCTCTTTCTTCAATAGCCGGCATCCAAGGAGGACTCAGTTTGTTTCTCTGCCTTTGATCCCCATCCTGAATCCAGATCCAGAATCCAGTTCCCATCCACCCCTGAGTCCAGTCTGGGACTTCCCCAGTGCCAGACAGTGGCATGATTGTCATCCTGGGAGCTTGATACATTTTTGCATATATTTCATTATTTTATTTTTATTTTATTATTAATATTTCATTAAAGTAGTTTAGTTCCTTCTAAACTCATAAGTCTCTTTTTTCCCTCCTCTGCCTCTGTCTTTGAAGAGAGGTAGTGGGGAGCATCTGTCATTCAGCCTAAACCACGACAGAAAGCCACCTAAAAAGTAAGGCTTCCTGTCACAGGTTCCATCATATATACCAGACAGCAGGGTCAAAGCTGCTGTCATCTGGACAGCAAAAGGCATCTGAACATTCAAAGATGTCTTGATTTGTACCACGTCTTGAGCTGCTGTAAGAGTCTATCAGAAGATCAGCGTTGTCTCAACATTGTCATCAGCGACTAGGTCCCCAAAACCTGGACTAACATCTTGACATGAGTTTGCAGCAGCTCGCTGAGCTGGCTGTTATGAGACTTAGAGAAAGGACTGAGGTGTGACCATTGTATGGAGGTAAGAACCACGTCGATACCATGATACGAAAGTACGAACAATGTCACAACCTGGTACAAGCCTATTCTACTGGAGCAGCAAAGCGAAGAACTGCTGTCGAATAAGATGGACCACACTGGCAGTGCCAGCATCGATGAAGTAATCTTGAACCTCAGTTGAACTTTCCTCATTATAATGTCATTATAATATAAAAACACACCTCCTGGTAAGAAGTCACCCGTCTCTGAAGCTGATCACACCTCAGACACTCCTCTCTGGGCATGCATGGAAGCCTTACTGCAGACAGGTGGAGATTGGCACATTTCCATGGGACAGAGGTGAAGTGGAGATGGGTCCAAGGAGGAGCAAGATGTGCTGCCTAGCGTAAAAGATGGTTCCTCAATAACTGAATTTCTGAAGATCTTCCCCACCGAAAGACCATGATGGTCGAAGGAGAAGCAGTGGAACGTTTTCTGGATTCAGCACCATCGGGACGTTTGTGGACCCATGGTGGTAGCTATAATCCTATTTTCCCCCTTTTTACCTTATCTTTCCTATTCTTCCTTCTTTCTATCGCAAGCCGCTTTATGGGCAAAACCAATAAAGTGATTGTGTGTTGAAAGCATAACTCCCTGGGCCTGATGCCATTTCTTTTCGCACTTTGGGATCACAGCTGAAACGAACCGTCACGTGTCCACTAACAAGTGGACCATGACAGCTGCTAGTGTCAAAAGCACAATATTAACTTTGCTACTGTTCTTTTGTAATTAAACTTGGTATATTAGCTGTAGAAGGATCACAATTAGCTATTGTCAAATTGTCAGTCTTTAGTGCAGGAGCCAGCGTCTTTCAAGCAGCTTGTGCCTCCTTTGAGCACAAATCCAAGCATAAAAATAGATGAGCTTTGTAAATTTTTAATTATTAATGAAACTTTGTGTCACAGAAGAACTCATATGACATCTTCAATTTAAATGTGCCATATGACATCTTCAATTTAAATGTGCGTCTTTTGTGTCAGTAACTGACATTAACTGCTAAGGATCTCATATTCCTCTCTGTATTTATGGAAGTGTGTCTTTCCCACTCAACATTTCCAGTGCCATTGAAGGAGGCTTCGTGTAATTTACCTGTAATTTAGAAGAGGGATTTGGAAGCTATTGGCTGTTGGTCTTCCCTCCTTGCTGCATTCAGGAGAGGGTAGAACAGCAGCTTCACATAATTCCACAATTTAAAAATATCATGGCAGGGATTCAATGCAGTCTGAGAATTCAGGGCATCCAAATCCTAAGGAAAAAAGTGAAAACAGCAATTCAATTTCATTCCTATGTCACCATCCCCCACCTAAGATCTAAAAGGCATTTATACCAATCTGAATGAGTGAAACCTGCATGCCTCTCCTGCAGAGAAAGTACAGCTGTAAGGGAGGGAGATCCCCAGATTACAGAAAGATAGTCTGGAAATTACACTGAAAATGCAGAAATTATTTTGGATCATTAGCATCCTTCTCTTACAGCGTTCCATTAACTCCAAATTGTTTCATTATCTCCGTGTCATTTTTTAAATCTCTGAATATTACGGTATTGTTTAAGTTAGTTTCCTGGCAATCAGTTGAAATCTCAAGCTCTTGTTTTCAATATTTATTGCTCTGGGTGTGCTGCAAAGTTCTACCTTATATGCTATCCGGCCTTGATGCTCTGCATTTCAGGACTGCAAATAAAGGAACAGGAGCTCATCAGTCTTCTGTGTACACCCTGAAATAAATGATTGAGGTCATCTTTGAGAGATCTTGCCAATCACACACTTATCAATACCATATTATAAGGGCCTAATCTACTTTATTAGAGCAAACAGAAGTCAAATATTTATCTTTATAAATATCAATGCATGATGTGGATTTAATTTTAGAGGAAATCCATCATTTATGAAAATCAATCCTGCATGTCTCTCCCTTATCAACACCATTGTACAAAAAAGAAACATATAAAACCAGAGGTGAGTAAGATTTTGTTTTTGTCTTTTAGTATATTTTTTTGCAAATGCAAGACCACCAAGGTTTTTCAAGTTTTTCCGAAGTGGTGCTGTAATTTAGGAGGTATTGAATATGTCATACAAACATACTATTGAATCAGGGAGGTTCTTTTGAATATTTCTTATCATAACCCATCTTTAAAAGCTTTTTTTGTGCAGGTCACATAACATGAGTGTTCCAAGGATGAACCAAGTGTAAATGACACGCAAATGGAGTATCATCGGTTGTCATGGATTCCTTCAACTAAATGCAAATAAAGCAGCTTCTTTTTATCTTCCTTTGTTTTTTTCCATATAGAGATACATCCTTCATAGACCCATGTGACCATTAGTGCACAAAAAAAATGTGTATATTAATCTTCATATTTAAATGAGGTTTGCTCTTTTAAACATATCTGAAATTTCTTATAACAAGGATGTTTCTTTGACTGATGCACGGAAAAAATGCATGCACTAATGAAGCGGCTGTAAAATAAAGATGTAGAAGAAACACATTTTCTATTAATGAGCACTGCTTTATGTATATACTCCTTTAAAAGACATTGATAAGAGAAATCTTTACCAACCCAACCTAATTTGAAACTAGTTTATACTGCTTAGATATGTGTCTAATAGATTTAAGTACAGTAACCTTTATGTCTATGCTTTAAAGTTCATATAACTAGCCAACATTGTGTCAGCCCACACATGTGCTTCTTGGATAGCAAGCTTGGTGCACACTTCAAGGTGTCATAAATGACTTCAGAATGTCTTAAAAACTATTTGAGACTACATTTATCACAAGGTTAAATCAAATACATAGCATTTTCTCTACTTCACCATTGTACTTTACCTGTGATAATTCAACCACTTGCAATCATGTAAAAGCACCAGTGGCTGTAGAAATACTATTGGATACAGCCAATATTAGTATTCGAAGAAGTGAAAAATGAGGAATAAAATAATTCCCATCTATAAGTAAAACAGATAACAATGACTCTGTACCCTCTCTAAAATATAGTATGTATAAAAAAATCACCCCAGAAAGCCTCTCTGTTTTGTATTGAGAAGTTCTTCATGTCAGTAATCTACATCATATGGAATAAAATCCAAATGGAATATACAGAGAAGGGCACAGAAATGGCCATTTTTATATTTGTAGTCACACTTGCAGCAGACTTCAATATAGGCTGTTCATTAAGTACAAGATTTTAAATACTGAATAATGCAGCAGCTAGATTATGTCTGAGACACACTGACATTTTAGTTGGTCTTTCACAGACTATAAAACAATAAGGAAAAACATTCTAAAGAAACCAAAGGCTCACACAAAGGATTTAGTTTCCCCCTTAAACCTTGAAAAATTCCCAGGAGAGAAGCAATATCTAGTGGAAGACCTTGTAGCTTTTGTTGGTATTTTATATATTAGACACAAATGGTCAACAGTGAAATAAATAGAATAATACAGAGAAAAGTTGTTTTGAGAACCGTGTTTATAAACATATATATATATATTTCCCAAGTTATCAGAAACTATATATATCAAACCAAAAATACATTTAAAAAAATTGTAATCCTACTGTGTACTGTTTCTGTGTGTATTTTTCTTTATAATGCTTTGCAGTCCTGAAATTTCTTAAATCGAAGTTCTGAATTTATTTTATACCTAAATGTTTACAGGCCTAATTTGAACTTGATTTTTTTCCTTAAATATCTTTGGGTTTATATTTTTCATATCTTAGTACAAACCCACATGGTATTCTTTATTTCTGAGCTACAGACACCGGAAAACTAGTCAAAGCAACTAAGGTAACTGTCATAGTGATCAACCAACATCAGTAAAGGAAGTAAAAAATTAAACTTCTACATTTCATCTTCTACAGAACCCCAGGCTACTTAAAAAATAAATGAATACCAAAGAGTGCCCTTCTTCTGTTTCTCCAAGACTTACTACCTTTCCTAGGTCACAAATCAATTGCATTTTCACTTTCAGGATTTGCTCAAAATGCATTTTAGCTATGACACATCAAATATAGATACATTTGTATTATTGTGGACTAAATTAACACTTGCTAGCATTCATTCTAAGAGAAGACACAACTGTGGTTAAGTATTTACAGGGCCAAGGGAATTGTGAGCTTAATACCTATGGAGATGTAGCTCCCAATGGGTGTTGTATGCCATCCCCTCTGTGGGATGGCTGTCTTCTGGAATAAGCTCCAGTTTGACATGGCCACAGTTAGAACTGGGACAGCAAAACCTCCTTCACCTGACCTGTCCTATGCACATCTTTTGGTGTATGTCAGCACTGTGATTGCCAAAGTTGTGGTATATATAAATTGGCCAGACTTTTGAAATTTCATTTGACACATGTTGGTGGAACTTCATAAAGAAACAGCTGATGGATTTCAAAATGACTAAAAACACAACAACAAAAAAAAAAAAAGAAAAGAAAAAGGATGATAATGACATGTAAGAACAGCACGAGCTGCTAAAGTCATGCCGGTTTACTACAAATGACATGTTTCAGACGTAATGAGAAAACACTTTTATTAAGTTATACTTCTCCATACTTCCCTGAAGACTATTAATGAGGTCAATGTGGGGACAACTTTCTGTACATGAAGGTTAAACAAAGATAAGATGTGATCACCGTTACCATTGCATGTGGGCCTCAGTTCGGCCTCTTTAAGGGTAATGAAGATAAGCTGTAGGTTCATTTTGGTCGTATTAGAGAAGTGACCGAGTCAGAACAGGAAATAGGAAGAGTCAGCAAAAAATAAACAGAGGGAAGAAACCTGTCTACTATGGGCAAGAAAGGGCTATATTGATGTTATAAAGTTTATATAATCTTGTTGCCTGAATACTCATCAAATTATTTTTTATGTCATTATTATGGTTTTCTTCAGTAAAAAGTTGTCTGTTTCTTAGAATGTTTAGGAAAAATCAAAATGCATCGTACTGAATTCATAATATTAAATTTTAGCTCTTTTCCAATAAAAATGTATAACCTTTAGAATAAGAAAATACATCATTTTTCCACATAGGTGGAAACACACCTATCCTCCTCCCACCTAAGTTTTTTATCCACCACTTTGAGGGGGAGAACAGAACAAAGGCTTCCCACTTTCTGCCTTTAACTTTTCAACACAGTTAATAATTTCTGGTACAGAATATTTTCCTCCTTTGTTTGATTGCTTCCTGAATTACAGCATGACAGCATAAATCTCCAGACTCACAATAAAGCAAACTACAAAGTTGACAACATCATCATGTCTGAGCACATTTATAAATAATGGTATAGTAACAGTAGGGCAGACTGTACTTCCAATAACAGGTTACTAGCAGAGTGCTAGAGTGAAGTGTCCCCCTATAGTGCAAAGGGTTTTCTGTATTTTAAATAATTTTATGCCACTATTGAAATTATTTTGCATGTGTTTTCTTAATGACAGTACTAGTTTCTGGAGACAACCCTCTCCCTGGCAGACAGGGTGCCCCATTCGCTACTTGTGTGTGAATCAGATGAGGGACTGAGTCTGAGTTTTAATGAACAAAGACGGCACCACCACCAAAACACTTTCCAGGGATGTTTTTGCAGGGTGTCCCCAGACTTTAGTGCTGTTTCAGAATGCAAAGATTCACTTCCTTCCACCTGCACTGTCTAAAGACTTTCTTTCTCCCCTTATGGCAGAGATTTCTGAATGACTTTTCTCAGTTTCAAAGAATATTTTGATGAGTCACACCACACACAGACTGAACTAGATTGTGGCATGACTATACACATCCCCTGAAGGTTATACAAATGTGCCAGAGATGTTCTTGTAGTTATTGTGATGTCTGCTGGAAGGATATATTTGTGATATATAAGACCTCTTTCAGTGCTCTTCTGCCAGACCTCCAGCCCTTGTTGGATGTGAAGCACAAGACAGCATGGCAGCATTTGTATTAAGCAGTGTTCCTTACGCTGAACCTGTGCTTTCATCCCCAGCCAGTCTGATTCAGCCACATTCATACCTATCCTCTCATTACAGCTTCTTTGTGAAAACCTTCTGTTCTTGTCATCCCTTCTTACTCACATGGAAATGAATCATGAAGGAACGGATCACAGATTGGCACAGCATACTGACAATATATTCTTATTTCTTTCTAGGTTTAGATGATGCTTAGGAAATACTGCTGTTTCTTCAATATCCTCAAAAGACTGGAATGAAGAATAAAAACCACACAGAAGTGCTTTGGTGAATGTCAGTGAAGGACCACAAATGCAATGCAGTAAATTTAGATGGTGTATCTTTCTAAACCTTAAGACAGAGTTGGTGACAATTTGTCATTTTAAGGCTGAACAAGGTAAGATTTCATATTTGAAAGACTAAGTACTCAAACATCATTTGTACAATAAAATCTTCATTCTTCAACATCCTTCTGAAAACAGTTGTCCTCCTAAGATTCACCTATGTTTGAAATGAACCAGAAGACCTGGTGTTCTCCTGGTTCATACACAGACACATATCCATCTATGTGGATGCTGGATCAGCAATGAAAGTGAAGCATACCTATCTTAAGCTGTATCTCTGCCCTTTTTAAAGTCCATTTAAAAATAAACATTTCATCCCACCCCTACACAAATAAAACAAACACCACATATTTTTTCTCTGAAAACTGTTCTCAAAAGGTCAGTGTCCTGTCAAATCTGTTTTAGCTCTTGCTTAGATAGCTGATTTTTTTTGTTTTTCTTCATTTTATCACAGAATGATATGCAGAGTTTGCTATAAAGTTGAAGCAAGGGAGATATTACTGTCATTTTCTGTGATCCAATATATTAACTATAAGATTTGGAAATTCTATTGCAATTGAATTGTCATAACAGCTCTTATTTTTAGTTTCTACTCCAAGCTGCCCTTCTGATACAAGTGCATTCACCACAAGAAATTGTATACTAAAATAAATGTTTCATGTTAAGATGAATCAGGTTAGTTTGACCCAAAGCGCATATTACTAACATAGACCCACAGATCTTCTGAGCTTTGCAGTCTGTGTTCTGAGAAGAGGAAAAAGACAACAAAACATGTTGAGTATTTGCACAGATGAAACAGGATCTATAAATACTGTTCCCTTTTAAAAAATCTTTTCAGATTTAATTTCAAAATCTGTTTTGGAAAATTAATTAAGTAAATTTAACTCAGCTTTGGATTGGGGGTTTGTTTGGTTGTTTCTTTTTTTTTTTTTTTTTCCCACTGTGGCTGTTCCCAAAATGGAAGTTTGCTAGGCAAATACACATATACTTTGCTTCCAATTTTTATTCAGTTCATTAAATTACATCCTTTATTTGGAGGAAGATTTTCTAATACAAAAGATTCTCTAAAGCTGTTTGGGTTTTGGGTTTTTTGTGTTTTCTTTTGTCCCTGTTTAGATTATTACTTGGGGGTAATAATACGGTACAGAGCCATCTGCCTCTAAGAACACCCCAAACAACTATAGTAACAGGCTTATGTTTCCCAAAATCACCTTTAGAGCAACCTTTAAGAAGTTTTCATCTAATTGAATGTCATACCAGAGCAAATTTAATAGTGCTGTTCTTGTAAATGTTTCAGTGGGTAGATGGGAAACAAATAAGGCGTCCTGGAATGTTGTTGGAAAAGATCTTCCGACTAGGAAGTCTTTTGCAAGATGCTTTTGACTGTCAAGGAGCACATCCATAATAATCTTGTGGCTGACTGTAGTAATGACAAATCCATTGACATGAAGGAACTGGGGAGGGGGGCAAAAAAAGATATCAAAGTGAGTTTTTTCCTCACTGATTGTTTTTTCCCAAACCTTCTTGCCACTTATCTTGGTGCATTAAATTTGGGCAAGATTTCATTAACCTGAAATCAGTACTCCACTGATGAGGAGAGCTGCCAAGAATTTACCACAAGAGAGTCTCTTTTCAATACCTTTTCTTGCGAGGGTTCTTAGTATAATTTCCTCTCATCATCTCTTGCTTCTCCCTTAACCTTGTCTTTGTCATCCTCAGGCATGACACAGTGCCTGGAACATCAGTAATCAGTGAAATAAACCAGTTCACTCTTAACAATATTTTCATGTGACCAGCTTGCTTTAGCCACTCACATAGACCACTGAGTAATTCTAGACCAGATTTTGATGTATGCAAACACAACTTGAATTAGAAAGCACCGTTTGTAGCATAATTTTGGGTGCACCTGTATTGCAGTGTCTGCACTCTGTGCAAACAATAGAAGCCAGCTACTTACTCCTTGCCTCAGGATACTGGCAGCACAGCAGCAAGGTGATCCACACAGATAACACCCACGTTCAGGTTTTGCAGTGCATGCTGAGCCCTGTATTATCACAGCTACAGTACTATCCCATGAGTCTGCTTCTTCAAAGGTAATTTCATCATGTCTTGACAAGAAATAGTCAATGACTGCAATGTAAGCTTCACCATCAATAATGAAGATACTGCAACCAGGGATTTCTGTTGAGGTGCACAGAGTTTTAGGCATATCAGAGAGAATAACTGATGTCAGAGACAACAGCTGCTCCTACAGGCCAAGAGAGATGTAGAGAGGAATTTTTAAAAATGCCTCTATGAAATAAATAAAGGAAAAATAATAATAAAAAATGTGTCCTTTCATTCCTTTGGCACCAGGGTCACATTCTTGAAGCCTGAAGGGCTTTAAGAGGCAAACAACTAACCAGAAGACTGAATATTTAAATACAGTAGATGCTACTTCATATGGTTTTCTTATTTTGCGAGTTGATGCTATACTATTTTCAGTTCAACTCCAGCTCTGAGATTTTTAGGACTTTAAAGAGAGAGGAGAATTAGTAGGAGGAAAAGTGGCTTCATGGTCTCCTAAGGTATTTTTTTCTATTGCAATATCTAGGGAAGGTGAAAAAAAGAGGAAAGGACCTAAAGTCTGATGAAAACCTGAGCATTTACAATATTATCTTTGAAGACACTCTGGAAAATATGCTGCTGACTCTTCTATCCACTTTTTAACCCTATTAGTAGGTTAATGCTCTGGAAATGTAATGAAATTTCACACAGCATCATGTAACTTATTCCTCATACAGCACTTATATGTAAGAAAACACAATTTAAGTTCCAGTTTTTGCAAGAGTGCAGCAATCAAAGTATTTATTAGATTACATAGTTGCAAACTATTCTAACCTATCATTTGCCACGCTAGCTGTTCTTTTGTTGGTGTTGCATTAATCTTTACATGCTCATTAAATCTTTAGGAGATTAGCAACAAAATGTTTACCTGTTGCAAATCCCATTCTCTTGAAAAGTTTTAAAATTCAGTTGTCAAAAACATAGTAAATCCAAAAAATCTGAGGCAATCCCCCACCTTTTTCCCTGAAGCAGTTTTCAGAAATCAAAGAGGAATTATCTTTTTTCTTTTCTTTCTCTTCCCATGGATTTATCTGTCTCTATAGCAAGATTGTTGCTCTCTGAACAAAAACACATCAGCTTTTGATGAAACACTGAAAGCAACTGTAGCACTCTATTAGAAGTGTCAAGGATTTGTGTGATTCCTGTGCCTTTCATTTCTGAGTCTTCTAGAGTTAAATTTTTTCACCTCCCCAAATTGTCAGAAATTTGAATATGTCTGGAATTATTTCTTTACCCTTGTGACCTAGGGTTAACATGCTGTTGAGACCACATTGCTTGTGAGAGTTTGTACTCAGTAAATCTTTGTGTCAGTCATTGTTCTTATTTCTCTAAGAGAAATGCAGAAAATCAGTTCATAGATATGCCATCAGATTAGAAAAGGGCTGTGGGACAAACAGCATCTCTCCCAAATATTTTAAAAAATTAAGTTCGTTCTTGATGGCCTTGAAAACAAACACCTTAGTGACTTTAAATATAGGATATTACTTTACCCCCCCTTCTTCTCACTGCCCCAAAAAAGCTCTATTTTTCTAGACAACTAGAGACCCCAGCTCATCACAAAACCAATATGATTTCTCCATCGTTGGATTTTCTGATTTCTGAAATGCAGTGTAATAATTTTCCATTGAATCAATATTAGAAGAGAAAAAAAATATCTGGAGTGGGGGGATCACACCCTTTCTCCCGCAGAAAGCAGTTAGGGCTCCATAACAGTCATGGGGGACATCGCCTCTGTCAGCAGAGCTACAAGCCCAGGACACTGGCCAGGAGAGAGCAAGGTGTTAGTGAATGTTTCTGGACATAACGTTGCAGCGCAGTGCCATGAGGACCTCATTACCTCCCCACCTGAGTGGCTTATGAATTTTAATGGATTTATCTTCATGGTTGATGCTGGGGTATGGACTAACTTCTTGTCTTTTACAAATAAGAAACATAAATTCTAAGGGCTTAGCTACATTATTTTACAGCAAGGCACGACATCAAGCCTGCACAGGAAACCAGATGATGTTGCTGCACTGTTGTCTGCTTTGTATGAATTTCTATGAATTCATTTCAGAACAGCTCTAATCTCTTTTCATGGGCTGAATATCCCAATGTTGGCTGGTGGACAGCATGCACTTCTACCATGTGTTTTAGTTTCATCAAGAGTCAATCCAGCTTGTGTGCTCCAGCACTATTCCATTACAGAAATCATATCTTGCTGAGTGGGAAAGATCAGAATATTTACTTCCAAACTGTCCTCCCCATTCAAATTTAAAAGCTATTGTAACCACTTCTTTTTCCTTACCCAGGTCATTCTGTTAAGACCCTTTTCATCATTATAGCTCTCATTCCATGATGTAGAGAAAACAGTTAAATTGGTTTAAATAGAACAAAATAAAAAATATCGAATTACATCTGAATTTGCAAAATATTCAGACTCTTATCTTTTAAAAAAGTTTCTTGGAAAAGATTTAAGAATATTTCTAAAGAGATTTTCAGCTCCTTCTCAAGAACTGCAGTCAGTAGGAAAACTCCCTGTCAGTTTAACAAATGTTTAAGTATAATAAGATGCGCTAACTTCTGGCTAAACAACTAGTTGAACTTCAGCCATTTTTCTTACATACAACTGAAGAGCAACTTTTCCAAGCTTACTCATTACTGCTAAAATTACATTACATTATAATTATAGACTACAACTTTTAAATGCAAAAGAAATCACTAAGTGGAACTTAAAAATCTAACTTTAATCAGTGTAAATTATTTTAAGCACAGCCTCAGTACAAATACTTTATGTATTCTTTATAATTCCACTTAGTATAATATCAAATCAAATAGCCTTGTAAATAGATTTAAGATGTGCTGCAAACAGTGATGGCAACATTGCAATTATGTGGTGAAATTGTATTGTTTGGAACCTGGTATTACCTACAGCACACACAGGGGGAATTTCAGTCTGGTGTGTTTCTTTTGCTAATTAATCCTACACAAAAGAAGGTTTACCACTGACAGAGACTTTAATTTCTGCACAGATTGCTGTAGTCCTACTAGTGAACTCTGTTAACTTTGACCTTGCACCATCCATCAGTTTAAGAAGAGATGAAATGTTTTCCAATACCTCAGAAAACGCACTCCTCTTCCTACAAAGTAAGAAGAATGTAGGAACACTGCACATCTTCACTGTAACTCAGAAGAAAATGTTACGCAGAGAGGGGTTTCAACATACATCCAGTACTAAGACCTTTTTCTTTGTCTCATCCAGTGAGTTGGGGAAAAGACTGGGGATATGAAGAAAGAAACCCAGCAGGTTGACTTCTTCATTATGTCTTTTTTTCCTCACCAAAGATGCATACCATGTGCTTCCTCTGGGGCAGTGCAAAGGATGAATGAGACAGGCAGCCTTTGCTGTCATTCATGACATCTAATGATGGCCAACAGCCTGTTCTGCAGGAGGACAGATATTATCTACTTAAAGGAGGAAAATTCTGAATTACAAAATCAATGCTGGTAATCAGGCTGCTGTATTCAGTTCAAAGCAGTGAAGAGCAAATGCACAGCACATCCATACAGAGATCTGGAATCCAGTTTTAATGGATTGAACTATTATTTTTAATAGAACACTGCAACACAAGAACCAAATTCACAAGTGACATAGTTAAGACCCATGAGAATCAAAGGAAATGCATCTGTTTTGGCAAGCAGTGAGTAGGTACAGAAAATTCTGTACTGTAACTAACTTGGCAAAGCAAAGCTCAAAAACCATTTTAAAATCTAACCTTACTTGCAGTAGAAAGGAGGGATACTATACAAATGATAAGGACTGCAATTAAGAGTTTTGATACTCTGATGTGTGCAGATTCAGGACTACTAGCCCCATTGTAATATAGCCACAAGAAGGTCGTCTGTTAGGTATAGTGAATTATTTATATGTGGTTCTGAGGAATAATTTTGCATATAGGAAGAAAAAGTAGACTTACATAAAACATGTGGGAAACTTAACGGGATTTTTCCGTTATATTTTGAGTTAAAAAGCTAAATAATATATGTTTTATGTTTTTCTATGTGTATTTTAAACACCACCAATATAGAGGGTTTTTTTCTTTTTTTGGGGGGGTGGAGGCTGGGGGGAAGCTATAGTTTGGTTTGGGTTTATTTGTGGTGGTGTAGCAGATTCTGATCCACACACTGTGATCTTTAATAACTTTCTGATCAGGTAGACGATTCACGTCCATTGCACAAAAAGTAAACAGCGCATTATAAAGCAGTTACTATAGTAGAAATAGTAGCATAAATAATTTACAACAAATCAATACCAAAGAAATCCTCTGCAACACTGCCTGGAAGATGTCAATGGTCGGAAAAAAACTGTGAATGATCTAAATGTCTTTCTCAGTTTTCTGTAAATCCTGAGTCAACTGTTCCCAATTAGTGACTTCCCTCATTTAGAAGGACTCAAAGTGCCATGTCTAGAGATTGCCATCTCCAGCTATATCTAGTTTACAGCATCACTAAATCTGCTTTCAACTTTTGAGATTTGGAGTCAGAAACTGGCCTATGGTTACCTCAAGAGTTAATGCTGACCACCCAGCAATCATGACACAAGCAAATTTTTGTCATGGTTGCCAAATTCAAAGTAGCAAGACTGAAATGTTCCAATTATCATTCTCCATCTCCGAAAGCAACGCATTCATTACCAACTTATTTATGATTCCAGCAGTGGCTTTGAGTTTTACTTTGACTCAGTATACAACTTTAGTCTGCTTTTTCAGATAGGAACTTTACAAAAAATGTTTATTGACACAGTTTTCTTAGGTACTTTAAGATCTGACTTGCTGCAGCAAGCTCTATCACTCACAATCTTCTTTGCTACTCTGTGTATCCAGGAAAGCTCAAAATCACAAACCAATGTAAGAGGTTCCGTGACTGTTTGTGAACTTTTCATTAAGTCTTGATTTTTTAATTAACAAACTTGAGCAAGGGTAAAGTTTATCTAGCTTCTGGATAAAGGAATCTATAGCACTGTGTGAAAAGAATAAGATGCATTTGCAGGAAGCAAACACAGGCCTCGTTTAATGCTGCCTGGGACATGGTCAGCATCCACTTGCCTCTTTGTTAAATGCTGAAACAAGGTAACAGGATCTAGCCAGACAAGATCAAGAAATATGTGAAACATCACTGTTTCCATTTGCATGCAATATACCTGCTAATTCAAACAGAGAATTAATGGAGAAATTTGATGAAGACTGTAAGAAGTAAAATTTCTTGCAAACAAAGCCTGAAGGAAGGTTTATGCAATATAAAGTCAGGAGAGTATTTGAGTTCCAAAGCAAAAGATGAGACAGCAAGTAAGTCCGGGGTCTTTTGTCTGAAGGAAGACAAAATTTCAGGAAGAAAAAAAAAAAAAAAAAAACTGGGGGGGAAAAATGGTAGCAGTATTTTTATGAAAAAAAAAAAAAAGGTAATAAAGTTTAAGAGAAAACTCATTCTCACAAGACAGCAAAAGAAATGATGAGTGAACACTGGAAATTTCAAGAAAGGTGATAAAACACAGGGAATAAGGAAAGCCAGTTATTGAAGAGTGGTAATTGATGGCTCAGAGCTGAAAAGTAACATCTGACAGTGTTAATCGGTACTTCATCAAATAAAAGATAAGGATGAAAAGGAGCTAAATATTCAGCCTTATCCAGAAACAAACAAACAAAAAAATATAAAAAAAATGGGTGGGCATAGTGATCAAGGAGGGGTAGATACCAGAAAGGCAAATAACAGTAAACTACAAACATATTCATTAAAAAATATTAGAAAGATATAAAAGAAATTACTGGGAAAAGCAAATGAAAAGTATAATGTTGCAAAGAAGCCAAAGGTTCAGTGAAGGATAAAAGATAGTTTGACCTAAATTAAAGTGAGAAGGGGAAAGAAGGTTTATGGTAAAACAGGATACAGTAGAAGGGAGTAAAATAGAAAAATAAGGGGCTGAAAATAAGATCTTAAAACTATGGACTTGAAAAGCCAATTCTGTGAAAAATCAGGTCTTCATCTTCTATACAAGGTTCTTGACACTCTCAACAATCCGTGTATCAAGAGCTATTGAGGACTGGTATCGCTGGAAGTGCATGGTGGAGGGTAGTTAGGGTGGTCTGGATGTTATTTCACTCTGGCTCCAAACTCCGGCTGAATGTCTCAGTATTATTTTGAGGTACGTATATTGGAGCTACCTTCTCTGAAGTTTTGAGAAACAGAATTTGCTATCCAATATTAGTAACACTAATCTGAGAAAAAAAAATGCCACCTGTATCTCTGCTATTATCTACCTGTACTGTGCTGTGCTGCTGTTAACAGTAGCAATACCACAATATTTAAGGTGACATTGCAGCGAAGTAATGAGTATAAAACAAAGGATTCTCTGGTTTACCTACTAATTGTTTTCTAAGTTTTAAGTTTTTCTTATTGATTTTCCCCTGTCTTAACTGGCAACATGCTTCCATCTCATACAAGCAGTTTCATAAGTCATGAAAGACTTTCATTCTCCTGTTGTTAAAAAAGAAGGGGCAGGAGTCCTCATCACTATCAGTGGAACAGAGATAGTTAAAAACAGAACCAGTGGAAAACATTTTAAAGGTTCTTTTTTGAAAACAAAACAAAACAAAACAAAACAAAACCAAAAAAGTATTTTTTAATAGGACAGTAGTGGACCCATTTTGCTTTGGATAAACATTTAATATTTTATACTTTTATATAATTTCTAAGTATAATCTTTATTATTTTTAGCAACATTTCATGTTAAAAATACCAAATCAGATAAAGCAACATGACATTATAAAACTTATTCTTAGTCTATGGATCAAAAAAAATTATTTTAATTGCAATTAACATGTTTTCAAATTTTAGTGATCCGACCAAATGGAAAGTCGACTTTTGTGACCATACAGAGTCGAGAACATTTGTACTAGGCAAATACCTTTTATAAGCTGTATATTAGATAGAAATTGTCTTTCCTCAGAGCATTATGTCTGAGTAACATGTTTATTGCTTCTTCTTGCCAGTTCTGCAGAATATCTGCCTTACCCTCTGAATCATACAGCAACCAATATTTTGCATTTTTCATCTTACTGAAAAAGATTAAGAACTTGTAAACTTGCTCAAGAATATGAAGTAGTTTTGAACATACAAGGTAAGTATTTGTTTTTTAACCCAAAACTTAAAGCAAACAACTTAGATAATTCTACAAACAAATATTACTAAATTTCAAATACATTTTTTGTTCCTATGCATTTAGGGCACATACTACATCCAATTGCAGACTCCACACCATTCAGAGATGTTTTGCTTCTTCATCTTTGCTTCACAAGTGGATCCCTCAGCATAAGAATTTCACAGATGGTTGTTGGTTTGTTGGGGTTTTTTGGTTTTGGTTTTTTTTTTTTTTGTGGGGGGGGATTTTTGTTGTGCTTTAGCTTTTTGTCTATTTATTTGGTTTTTTTTCAGGAAGAAAGAAACATCTGCATGATGCTTTAATTGTCAAGAAAGAATAAAAAAGAAATGAACCCCTAAAGATTCTAAACCAAAACCTGTGAACTGAAATATAATCCTATCTGAAAAATACAGCTAAAGAAGCCAAGTCAATGATTAAATTCCTTGAGAATATACAGTCCTCTGTGTTTCCTAGAGAACTAACGAGTTGGAGAGTATGTGTTAATAAAATTTTTACCACTGAGGTAAAAACATAAACATTTCCCAAAACTTCCCCATATAGAAAAAAAATGAAACGTGAACAGTCATACTTGTAAGGGAGTATACGATTAAGTTACTACTGACAACAATATTAGGATAGAAAAACAAATGGAGGTCTAATACTTTATTTCTCTGTTTGCAGTTTTGAAGTGGGTGTGTAATCCATTTGCTTTTGCAAGGACAGAGTGAAGCCGAGGGCTCCTGTCATGAGCTGAATGGTCTAACTGGTCCCTGTCTAATTCTATTCTGCTCTTGTTTATTGCTAGCCTGCTCTATTTTCCAGTCACTCCCAATGGGCCAACAGGTGCATAAGGCATGGTTTGGTAATGAATTATATAAGCAAGTGGCCTGCATGCTGTTGTTTTATCTCTAACAGAGGGATAGCATGCAGTTTCAGAGGGCTTTCAGCATTCTGCTGGGAGGCAAGGAACTGCAACAAAAACAAGAGATAACCTTTGACTCTCCCTTTCCCATCTCCCAACACTACCTTCCACAGGGACCAGCACATCATACACAAACAGTCTTTTACCAAAAAGTCACTTCTTGTACACCTTAACATTTCTGGGGCAGTCAGGCAAATGATAATATTTAGAGAATGATTCAGTATCTAAAATATCTTGTGCACTTCTCATATAACTGAATTTCATTAGGACAAGGATGACTTTTTTAAAACACAAAAGATTGCATAGGCCAACAAAGGACTTTTACAGCATCCTAACATTCTATGTTGCATTAAGTAACTGTTCACATACAATTCCATCCTTTTCTGTTACATTGGCTTCGTATGTTTCAACTGTTATGAAGACAATGATTAGGACATGATTATTACAATTCATCAGTATACTCTGATATATCTGTCTTCAGTCACTTTTAAACAGTAGATCTGGGACCTGTGAACAACCCCATCCATTTCAGTAGGTTTTAACTACCAGTTAAACTGTTAACTGTTTTAACTACCAGTGTTGTTAACTCTTCCACTGCTGACTACTACAAATACTTTCCCCAGTTTCTTCCCCAAGTGAAAAAAATACAGCTGCCTTTATCAAGCTGTCAAATCCTTTGAGTTGTAGTAATACAAAGGCAGGTGTGTGTGTGGAGGGTGTGGGTGTGCGTGTTCAAAATTTGCATTCTGTAAATGCTTACTGGAAAGAGGTTACCCTTCCAAAACAGAATAGAAACTATACAAATAAATTCTAGATCGGAATAACTGGATAATTCCAGAAGACACTGACCTATTTTCAGACATCCATAAAAGTAAAAGGGCAAATTTAATTACAGTATAGTATAATTATTTATATTATTTTTACTGTCACTAAGGAACCTAAACAATGTTCAAGTCTGGTTTTGCTACTTTTTCACACATACAAAAGCTAAAGCAACAAATTTCCAAAGAAAGAGCTTTGCTCAAGTAGAAACAGGAATAATATGAGAAAGTGACATTTTCTATTCTATCAGAGTCTGGTGTTGAAAAAGGAAACTAGATTATTGCCAAATACGATTTTTGTGAGTGGAAGATAAAAGGGGTGTGGGAGAGAATGAAATACCTTTTGCTGCTGTCTTTGCTTCACAAGTGGATCCCTCAGCATAAGAATTTCACAGATGGTTGTTGGTTTGTTGGGGTTTTTTGGTTTTGGTTTTTTTTTTTTTGTGGGGGGGGATTTTTGTTGTGCTTTAGCTTTTTGTCTATTTATTTGGTTTTTTTTCAGGAAGAAAGAAACATCTGCATGATGCTTTAATTGTCAAGAAAGAATAAAAAAGAAATGAACCCCTAAAGATTCTAAACCAAAACCTGTGAACTGAAATATAATCCTATCTGAAAAATACAGCTAAAGAAGCCAAGTCAATGATTAAATTCCTTGAGAATATACAGTCCTCTGTGTTTCCTAGAGAACTAACGAGTTGGAGAGTATGTGTTAATAAAATTTTTACCACTGAGGTAAAAACATAAACATTTCCCAAAACTTCCCCATATAGAAAAAAAATGAAACGTGAACAGTCATACTTGTAAGGGAGTATACGATTAAGTTACTACTGACAACAATATTAGGATAGAAAAACAAATGGAGGTCTAATACTTTATTTCTCTGTTTGCAGTTTTGAAGTGGGTGTGTAATCCATTTGCTTTTGCAAGGACAGAGTGAAGCCGAGGGCTCCTGTCATGAGCTGAATGGTCTAACTGGTCCCTGTCTAATTCTATTCTGCTCTTGTTTATTGCTAGCCTGCTCTATTTTCCAGTCACTCCCAATGGGCCAACAGGTGCATAAGGCATGGTTTGGTAATGAATTATATAAGCAAGTGGCCTGCATGCTGTTGTTTTATCTCTAACAGAGGGATAGCATGCAGTTTCAGAGGGCTTTCAGCATTCTGCTGGGAGGCAAGGAACTGCAACAAAAACAAGAGATAACCTTTGACTCTCCCTTTCCCATCTCCCAACACTACCTTCCACAGGGACCAGCACATCATACACAAACAGTCTTTTACCAAAAAGTCACTTCTTGTACACCTTAACATTTCTGGGGCAGTCAGGCAAATGATAATATTTAGAGAATGATTCAGTATCTAAAATATCTTGTGCACTTCTCATATAACTGAATTTCATTAGGACAAGGATGACTTTTTTAAAACACAAAAGATTGCATAGGCCAACAAAGGACTTTTACAGCATCCTAACATTCTATGTTGCATTAAGTAACTGTTCACATACAATTCCATCCTTTTCTGTTACATTGGCTTCGTATGTTTCAACTGTTATGAAGACAATGATTAGGACATGATTATTACAATTCATCAGTATACTCTGATATATCTGTCTTCAGTCACTTTTAAACAGTAGATCTGGGACCTGTGAACAACCCCATCCATTTCAGTAGGTTTTAACTACCAGTTAAACTGTTAACTGTTTTAACTACCAGTGTTGTTAACTCTTCCACTGCTGACTACTACAAATACTTTCCCCAGTTTCTTCCCCAAGTGAAAAAAATACAGCTGCCTTTATCAAGCTGTCAAATCCTTTGAGTTGTAGTAATACAAAGGCAGGTGTGTGTGTGGAGGGTGTGGGTGTGCGTGTTCAAAATTTGCATTCTGTAAATGCTTACTGGAAAGAGGTTACCCTTCCAAAACAGAATAGAAACTATACAAATAAATTCTAGATCGGAATAACTGGATAATTCCAGAAGACACTGACCTATTTTCAGACATCCATAAAAGTAAAAGGGCAAATTTAATTACAGTATAGTATAATTATTTATATTATTTTTACTGTCACTAAGGAACCTAAACAATGTTCAAGTCTGGTTTTGCTACTTTTTCACACATACAAAAGCTAAAGCAACAAATTTCCAAAGAAAGAGCTTTGCTCAAGTAGAAACAGGAATAATATGAGAAAGTGACATTTTCTATTCTATCAGAGTCTGGTGTTGAAAAAGGAAACTAGATTATTGCCAAATACGATTTTTGTGAGTGGAAGATAAAAGGGGTGTGGGAGAGAATGAAATACCTTTTGCTGCTGTGGGATAAAGTATATTTGATTGGTTTGTTTCTGTTGTGTTAACAAGACTGGTACAGTATCTGAGGCTTTTTATGAAGTGATAAATGTTATTCCCCCCTCTACATGGAAAAAAAAATAATTAAATTTCTGTCTCTTCCATGTCAGCCCACCACTGTTGCTCCTTTGCATTGAACACACGAAGTAGCCAGTGATCACTGAACCTCCCAAATGGGATTCACTGCAGTAACCATTCAGTGTAACAATTAGCTTTAGCTACAGATATGGGGTTTGTTTTCATTTTTCTTTCTTTCAAAAGCATTATCACTCTATTTCAGATGACTTTCATTTATTGCCCAAAAATGAAAGTTGAATCACATGTTTAGCTAACAATATGTATTTCATAGCTAGTCAAATAATTTTCACGTAGTTCCTGTCTACAAAGGCAAAAACTTTTCACAGATCAAACCAAATTCTCAGAGAAGATGGTTTCTCTCATGTTCTCTCATGAATACAGGAATCTTCTCATTGCTCCTAGACATCAAAGTTGAATTTCACTGTTAAGTCTGTGTATTGTTGTTCTACTCTTTTTCATTTTATTATTCCCCTTTCAATTTATACTTACCTTTATGGTCTGTCAGGACAATTTGTGTTTTTGTGTAGCCCATGCTTATAATGACATAGTGCAAGTCACTTTAAATGGGCTTTCTTCAGATATGCACCTGAATGCAGAAATTAACTACAGAATGGTCACCATTTCTTTTTTTACAGACAAAGTGCCTTTTTTTTTTGATAAGCCTAGATAGACCATACAGACCTTCTGTCTTGTTCACCTTATTTGTTAGATGCTGTCATGCTACCCAGAATACAGACCTTTCAGAGAGGGGACCATTTTTGCAAGTTATTAAGCACCAGAGTGCTGCGATTGAGAGACGGGACACAGCTTGATGCAAGCAAAATGTCGATATATTGTACACAACCACAAGTTTATATATGTTTTCATTAGCTGCGTGTTTGAAACTGATTGGTTCTTTTAGCTAAACATTGCCTGTTCGCTAACCCCTGATTGGTTAGTCACAAACAAAAGGCACCTTAAGTACCTTTAACTTTAAGGCACTTTAACAACAATCAGCCTTCAACGTACAACTTTATTACATCCTGTTCTGCTCCTCTTTTTAACATCTTATCTCAGTATGACTCATCAGTCCACCTTCCATCGGGGGTTTTCCACCTCTTTGTCCTCCCAGGGTTTGTGGCAGCACTTGGAGTCTTGTCTTTCAGGCCTTGTCCCACACCAGAGAACTCTCTTGTTGGGGGTAATCTGAAACTGTGAAGTTGCAGCATTTAAAAATAACCCACATGGTCATATTCCTGGTACATCTGTCTGAAGGAATTCAAATTTATAGTGATTTCCATCTTTTGGCATGTATATTTTGCATAAAACTTTCTATCAGTTTGGCAGCACAGTATTTTTATCTAAATAAAAAGATGTTGTCAATGTAGTACCTGAAATTTGCCTAGAGATTTCACTGGTTTGCAGAAACATTAGATATCTGTAAAGTTTTCCCTGAAAACAGGAAAACTGCTGTAAAAGACATATGTATGAATGATACAACTCATTAGAGAAACAGGGTTCCGTACATGAAGATGTCAACTAAATGCAGAATGAGCCATTATTATTATTTAAAGGAACAAGGAGGAAAGAAGGAACTGCCTCTGCTCCTTTGATTTTGTACTATAACTGTCTGAAGTGCTATTTTTACGGCCTTTCCAGTACTGCTTACAGAATTATTTACAGAAAACAATTAATTAAATGATTGCACTTTAGCAGGTTTGAGGGTGAGACTGTTAAAGAGATACAATGTGAGTTTGTAGAAACCGGACATCCAACTTTCAGTGAAAACTGGTACTGGATTCCCTTAGGCGAAAGCCACATCTTAATTTACAACTGTGGATGGATAGCTTTATTTGCTCTATTGGGTTTCTCATCCAAAGGATTTTTATCCTTTGTTTTGCTTCTTAGCTCTGTTTCTATAACATTTTCATTAGCAGTTATTATAATCCCCTGTAATTCACATGGTATGTTTTCCATCCTCTAATAGGATAAATGATGCCATGTAGGGAAGGAAGAGGATGTGATGAAACCTTAAGAGGGGAATAGTTACATGAAGTATATGTTGCCCACTCCACAGATAGTCTTCATTCATGACAAAATTAAAAAAAAAAATATCTGGACAAAACGAGTCAATTTTAGCTAGGTTTTACTACTACAATAACCATTATTATTAGAATGCTGAAGTCCACCATCACAATTTAATTACATTTCTTTGATCTTCCAAATTACCTGCATTTGGTACATAATAATCCCTATTGCACAATAAATAGCACGGAAAAAAATATAGAATTGGTAATGACAAATGCATACACAGGACTGTGAGGGGTCTTCTTAAGCTTTCTTGTAAAAGAGAATGCATAAGATTTCCTCTGGATGCATCAGCTCATAAAAAGAATCAATTAAAATGTAATATCTATAATTCCAATTCCTTCAATAACAGTATGAAAAGATATTTATAATACTTCAAATTTAGTAAAGCTGTAGGAAATGTATATTGACTTAGCATTAAATAACAGCATGGAGTTTTCTGCTCTACACCAGGCCAATGATCATGAACACTCAGTTTATGAATTCAGAAATAGCAAAAATTAATTATGGAATTCAGATGCAGTTATCTGTGTGTCTGTATATATATACTTACAGAGATTCACCTTCTTCTGACTGAGGGAGGAAGAGCTGGGAGAGTCCCAGGATCTATTGATCCAGAAGGGTGTATTGGGTATGGTAGGACTAGGAGAAGCATTTTGGAAGTTGTAGAATTTCAGAACATCTTTTTGGTGACTTCTCCTGATGGTAAGTTATGCTTCATTAGACATCATGGAGGCAAGCCAGCAGAAAGAAGAGAACTGAGGAGATATATAGGTCTTACATTCATCTTTACTTTGTCTCTCAGCAAGTTTAAATCACATTAGTTTACCAAAAAAACCCCCAAAAAAACCCAAACTAAACTGTTAATGGATAATGTAACAATAACATACAATCCAGGAAGCTCTTCAGTTCTTAAAAATAGATCAACCATACAAACTTTTCTGTAAGGCCTGCCACAAAAACTATATTCTTCTTCAAAAATAGCACCATATCATTACCTTCATTATGAGAAGAAAAAAATGAGGAACAGACAGCTCATGAGACAGATTCTTACTTCTCAAATATGGCTATTAAAAACTGAAGATCATTGAATCATAGAGTCAGACCTTCAAGATCATCAAGTCAAACTGTTAACCTAACACTGCCAAGTCCACCACTAAATCATGTACCTAAGCACCATATCTACACAACTTTTAAATACCTCCAGGGATGGTGACTCAACTACTTTCCTGGGCAGCCTGTTCCAATGCTTAAAAACACTTTCCTTATAACCAATCTAAACCTCGCATGACAAAACTTGTCACCATTTCCTCTTGTCCTTATTACTTGGGAGAACAGACCAGCACCCACCTCGCTACAACCTCCTTTCAGGTAGTTGTAGAGAATGGTAGATAGAGGCTCCCCTCAGCCTCCTTTTCTCCAGGCTAAATAACCCCAGGTCCCTCAGCTGCTCCTCATAAGAGTTGTGCTCAAGACACTTCACCAGCTTTGTACTCTTCTTTGGATGCCCTCCAACACCTCAATGTCTTTCTTGTAGTGAGGGACCCAAAACTGAACATGGTACTTGAGGTGCAGCCTCACGAGTGCCGAGTACAGGGGAACAATGACTTCCCTTGTCCTGCTGACTACACTATTTCTGATACAAGCCAGAATGCTATTGGTCTACTTGGCCACCTGGGCCCAGTGCTGGCTCATATTCAGCCACCTGTGGACCAACACACACCGGTCCTTTTCTGTAGGGCAGCTTTCAAGCCACTCTTCCCTAAGCCTGTAGCGCTGCATGGGGTTGTTGTGACCCAAGTGCAGGACCCAGCACTTGGTCTTGTTGAATCTCATACCATTGGCCTCAGTTAATCAATCCAGCCTGTCTAGATTCCTCTGTAGAGCCATCCTACCCTCAAGCAGATCAACATTCCCACTCATGGTAAAATACTGTCGTGGTTTGGCTTCAGCCAGCAACAAAGAACCATGCAGCTATTCACTCCCACAGCCATGGGGAAAAAAAAAATCAACAGGGCAAAACTCATGGGTTAAAATAGTTTTTAGCAGAACAGCAAAAAGGAAGATGAAAAGAAAGCAGTAATGCCGATAGAGGGATATGGAGATGCGATTACAGTACCTCCGCAAAGCACACCAAGCAGACACACACCACCACAGCCCACCCCCAAGTGGCAACTGCTCTCCTCATCTGGCTAGCTCCTTTTATAGCCCGGGCATGAGTCATGTGGGATGGAATACATGCCCCCTGACGGCTCCTTGAGGAAATTAACCCCATCCCTGCTGGAACTAGGACAAATACAACACTGAAGAACACAGGAATTGATGTATAAATGAAGCAAACACTTATCTTAGATCTGCTGCACAGAGGTGATTACATCAGCTGTGAGACTTTGGGGTTATAAAGAGTGCAGAAAAATTTAAAAAAAGCAAACAGCTTACAATCTCTCGAAAAAAAAAACTGATGTCTTTACATCCCCATTAACTTACTTGGCTTGCTACTTTCTGTTTTTCAATGTTAATCATCATCCACAAAGTAAATAATATCTCCTTGTAGTGGTTTTGGCCTCAGCTGGCAACAAAGAACCACATGGCTGCCCATTCAAACCCCACAGCCGAGGAGAAAATTAGAATAAAAAAGGCAAAACTCGTGGGTTGAGATAAAGGCAGTTTAACAGAACAGCAAAGGGAAAACAATAACATTAAAGCTGATAAAGGAGTATACAAATGCAATTACAGTACCGCTGCTCACCGACTGGACCGGACTGGACCGGACCATGGCAGCCCGATCCCCTCCGAGCAGCGACTTCCCTCCTCCACATCACCTGGGCATGGTTCATATGGAATGAAATACCTGTGTTCCCTGCCACATCCTTGGAGAAATTAACCCCATCCCTGCTGTAACCGGGACACTCCTCTTTACAGTATTTTCTGTCTTTTCTTCTTCCTTTGGAAATATTTACATTGCAATACCTTCATAAAATGAAGACATTTTAAACTTTCTATGTTGTCTCTCTGTAAGTCAGATGAATGTCTATTCCTTTGAAGTTAATTCCTAAATTATAACATCAAGACAACTGCTAGATCTCTCACACACATACATTTACACATTAAAGCTGCCCAAATATAAGTTGATTTCTTCTCAAATGATTTTAACACATTACAAAGCAATCTGACACAGAAATTGTTAAGTCTGCCTGATAACACTACAGCTAATGCGGAAGGAATTTCAGAATCATTTTGCCAGTAACAGTATGGTGTAAATATGTCTTGTATTTCTGGTCTTTCCATGATTTAAGATGACCATCCTGGCTCTCATAACTTGATCAGATGTTTCAGGATCCAGGTACAAGCCTTTGGTTTGTATTGATTTCCTGGCTTCACAGTAAAATCTTGTGATGTTATGCAAACTGTAGTTTGGGAAAATCACTGACAGATTCAGGCCATTTATTTATTGGTTATCATCACATCTGTCATAGATTTCTGTGTTCAGGTGATTCAGTTCTGACCATAAATGATAAGGTTATGATCACAGTAATCTCTATGAGCTTACATTTGAATGCACATGACCTACTGGAAACTGAAATTAAGATCATGGTGAAAAAATCAATTCTCTACTGCAATGACTGTGAGGAAAGCAACCCCAATATTTAGCTTTATCAGCTGGAAACAATTTCACAATTTGTTTAATTCTTTAAAAAAAAATGGGGGAAAATAGTATTATTTTATTCATCTATAATCCAAATTAAATTCTGTAGGAGTATTACAAATGGTGTAGGTCAAAAAGGCAAAAAGAAAGGGGGTCACCAGTAAAAAAGGCAAAGACCTATCCTTTCCTTTCCTGACATAACTTAGAGGAAGAACTGAGGAGCTTCTTTCAAGCCTGGCTGTGTTATTTCTCAATAATCACATGATCTGCCACATACCGTGGAGATCAAAGATCCCTGCTTTTTTCCCAGGTGTACAATAACATCCACAGGACATAGAATGCGCAGCCAACATCCACCACCGGACAGCAGCCACCACAAAGCCACAGAGGCTTTTAAAGACATTGACACACTTGACCAACAATGAATTCATATCTGCTTGAGTTTTTTGAAACATGTTTTTAGTCTGAAAGAAAAATCAAATTACTATCTAACAGTTCAGGTATTCAAGAGCTTTGCTGAAAAAAAATTTGTAAGAATAATTTAATCAATGTGCATAGTATTTCTTTGTGTGTTATTCACCCAGAGCTGATAAGAAAAGATATGACATAAACCCTTCATTCTGCAAAAGCCAATGTGCAGGACGACTTCTATTTAAGACTCAACAGTCAATCTTATATCTAGGCAAACATGAAGAGTGGAGAATGAAGACTAACAGTGAGGGATTACTGTCACAAAAATTTCCCCACATGATAAGGTAGGTGAATTTTCACTAGAAACAGAAAGAATCAATATGACAAAATCAAAATGAGTTCATTCTTTCTGTATTAGCATGATCATCATTCTGTTTATTTTATTTATTAGCGTAATTGCATTTCATAAAAAAAATCTTGCATCCTTGAAACATAGTCTGTAATCAGATTCAAATATACATTGAAATAATTACATGCTTGATATACCATAAATAATTATGAAACCTGACCTTAACAATGTTACAAATTAAGGATTCTGCTTGATGTTGCTACTAGTAACCATTTAAATGCATCTACACCATAGCAAATTAACATTTGCTACATGCTGGGACCTTGATTAGATATAGTTTCTCTTAGTTTCTCCTGATGGAGTTGTTCTACCTTGTACAGATAATTAAAACATTCATTAGAGTAAGGAACAAACCTTGGACACCCAGACATTAGGTGATGTCTGTCTGCTAGCTCTCAAGAAAGTCCCTATTTTTGCTCTTTGAACCAATGAATAAACAGCTGTCTTTCTGTTTGAAGACATACAGATTGTCAAAATTGTCAGAATCAGTGAGGTGAACACTGGTCTTGATACATACAGATTTCTCAGGATTTTTTTTTCTTTCTACTACTTCATTTACTGTTGAATAACAAAAAAAAAAAAAAAGAAGTTAAAGAATGCAACTGAAAAGGTCCAGAAGGACACAAGTCTTACAGAAACAAAATGAGAGAAGAACCATGCTCATTTGTGAAAACATCTTTCTGCATTAGTATCACAAATTGAGATTCAACCAGACTAGATACTCACTAAACAAAGAGTGAACAGTTCTTGGTACCTTGCAAAGTCCCTTTTAGATATATTGGAACATCTACCATTTATGAAGAATGCCAATGTGGAAAAAAAAAATAATAAAATGTCACTTTAGAAATCTGACCTCAACCTGCATAAATTCATATTCATTAAAGTAGTCCATGTTTCAGATCACTGATTTAAGCTAGCAGCAGCACTAAGGGCGCATTATAGGAGTAAATATTTGCAGACTAAATCTCCGTAATACCTGCATCACTGCAGCCTATTTGGTAGCATTCAAAAAACTCCTGGGCTTTACCACAGGCCCCAAATTTCTACTAGCTAATATAGACTCTTTGTGCCTCAGAGGCTGGAATTATATGCTTTTGAAGCAAAAGATATATCCTTCTTAAATCAACGTGAAATTCCTAATGAAAGAATGTGCATAATATGGAAAACACTGTATGATTATAATTTTCAAAAGTTTTTTGGGAACGAAGGGCACTTGGTGGAGACACTGAGTTCACACTTGTTAAACACACATGGAAAGAAAAGGATTTTTGTGGAAGACAAGACAGGCTTTCTGTCTAAACAAAATCCTCAGTTTTGCAACAGATTGTTGTTGTTTGTTACTTGATATATAACATCTTGAAAGCTACGCAGATATGTTGCATTTTTTTTTATTTTGTTTTATATGACACTCATTTGTTCAGAACAATTAGTTCTGTATATTCTAAAAGCCAGACACTAACAGAGCAAGAATCTAATTCATTTTTAAAGACAAAAAAGCTGTTTATGTACTTATAATGGACTCAAGAGCTCTAAACTGCATAGTTTATGAATACTTAGTCACATTATAAAAAGCAGAAAGAAAACCGCTCAGTTGACCACAGCTTTTTCCTTCCAGATTTCCACTGAAAAATCCAGTTATTCTTTACTGTCTAAACTTCTGAAGTATCTTGCCTTTCGAAGGAGGTAGATAAAACCATTTAAACATCATCACTTGAGTGTTTAATGGTATTTGAAGATGGAAGGATCAAACTGAGGAGGACCTACTTATTCACTTCCAGATATATTCCCCTGAAGACACACGCCCTAAAGTAAATGAAACAAAACATTTAGTACACCCTGGAAATAACATAGAATTTCAGAAATTACAGAGATTTTGAAGAGCTAGCCTCCTTCTACACAAAGTGGGACATATCTAAATAACGTTGATATTAAAGGGGTCAATGCTTAGATGAAACTGAGGTTTTGCTGTTTTTTTTTCTGACTGTTAATTCGCTTTCACAGCTATCACTAGTTCAACTGTGAAAACTTGAGCCATCTCAAACCATTGTGAGTTGAGAAAATGCAGGTGCATAGAATATTCAATGGATAGCCTTCATTTCTGACAGCCTAGTTTGGAAAAAAGGTCAGCAGTAAAAGCACAGATCTGATCACGTCTGGGTGAAGGTCAATACTTAGGAAGTTAATAAAGATCTGCTTGATGCTGTTTCTGGGGGTTTTCACACATTTTGGTTTTTTATCTTATATTTAAAGCACTGAGGTTCTTAAGGGAGACAATTCCTCTTCTCTTCCCTTTATCTCTTTTAGCAGTTTTAAGAACATCTCAGGACAAGGAGTTCTCTTTCCTCTCTTCTCTTTGAGTTAAATTTTGATTGTTGTTGTTGAAGTTACATAAGTAGGCATTCAACATGCAAGTATTTGGGGATTATTTTTTTTTTTTTTAAACAATTTACATTAGTAGTCTTTATCTCATTGCTTGGAGCCTCCTAAGGAAAAACATCCTAAAAATTTTCTCATAAATCAAATTTAAGTGCACTACAGAGGTAACAGTGATAGCAAAAATGTCATGATTTGGCAGTGGGTTATTGGAAATGACCAATTTTCATATTAAAGTTTTAAAATGTGTATGATAAAACATATTAAAATTGTAACAATATTACCGCTGAGGACCTAAGGAAATTTAGATCAAACTTGTATCACCAATTAATTCTGAATAATCTGGAAAAGCACTGTACTCGTGAAGAAACAGGTAAAAAGCAAATATGTTTACTTTTCCTTTTGGACCTTGTATCCTTTGGATACAAAATTCAAATGAGATCAAATGAATTCTGGTATCATAAATGTAATAGGTCATACAAAAGATAATATTCTTTTTTTCCTCTTCTTTTTTTTTTTTTTTCTTGTTTTGTCATGGAAAAGTACACAGAGGAAAAGGTTACCATTCAAAACAGGTAGTCTTAAAAGTCTACCAATAATTAAGCCTACCAATAATGGTCAGCTACTCTCAACTCCAGTAGCAGGTATTTCCCAGTTAATTTAGATGTGACACTTAAAATTTTAAATTATCATGACACAAGAGAGTGAAAATAAAATCGCGACTTTAAAACAATCTCCAGGATTAACTTCTTTGTAATGCACTGTGGTGTTCATCACTATTCAATTATGTGGATCTTTTGGCTACCAAGAGGACAGCAGCTACACTGTTGACCCTGTAAGGCTTTGGAAAGTAGCAATTCTCTTGAGAGGAGATAATTGAAAGGCACACTTATGCTCATTTTTCAAATCCATAGTAAATTACAGTATGCACACACAAAGGCAAGAAAGTATGTCTCAAATAGCTCTCAGACATCTAATTGGTTACAAATGGTGGTTTATAGCTAATAGAGTGAAAGTTGTAAGTAAAAGAATGAAAATGCACAATTGCACTGTATCAGTGGTAAGAATTTTTTCTCTAATACTTCACAGATGCTTATTATATCATGAGTTTTATTCATTTCAAATGAACATTTTTAACAGTTTTTGAGAGAAATAGCTGGAGCATCATTCATTTCAATCTATGACCATTTATGAAAATCAAAGATTAAGCCTAACTTTTACATCTTCTAAACTTAAATCTGATTTTTTGCCAGTTTTTTACTGAGAACATGAAATAGTTGATATTAGGCATTAAATATGTAAATATATATATGCGTATATGCATTTGGATGTGTATGCACATATATTTACAAGCTGCATTTTATTTCTACGTCTGTGTACAAAAAAGTGTAGACACTTTTGTATTCTTAAATTTTGCAGCTAGAATGTTCATTTGAGACTTCTAGAGGGAAACTGGCTGATAAATAAGGATATAAACATTCCTGAAAGAGGTGCTGTGCAACATTGCTTCCTTACAAAATTGAGCTTATGTAACATTACTGTTATGGACACACACTAAACTGTGACAGCTTTCAAAATAATTTTCAAAGAAAATAATAAGACAGAAGGATTTGCTTCCTTCTCGGCAATCTGCAGGTCACTGATGAAAATTTAGACTTTAAAAGGCATATGAAAAAAAGGGCTCTACAGTTTCTGTGTTTTACCTACTGCACTATATGATTCTGCTTCACAGTGATTTCACACTTCTACTTACAAGGTAAATACGCATAACATACTTTTTTTGACAGGGTTTTCATAATGTCCTGTAGACAAGATAAACAAAGCTAAACAAACAGTACTTTATGCTGGTTGTTTGGGTTGTTTTTTTTTTTTATTAATAAGAACCTTCAAAGTTGCTGTGAAGACATAAGAAATTTCGTTATAGCAAAGAAGCATATGAACACAGATTGTGTTAATATCAAACAAATTGAAGGTCTCCATTCTTATTTCCATCTATGAAAAGCACTCTCAAGATCGATTCAAACATCAACTAGACTACGTCACAGGCAAACCTAGTGCTGTGCTTTTATGCTGTGGGTTTGATCAAAGCTTTTTCACCTGTTGTTAGCAGTAAACATTCCATCTCTCATTTCTCAAAAGCAAGAGCCTCTGCAGTTTATGGCAGAGCTGAATCTGTCTCACACTGTTTGCTGTTAAGGTGTCAAAGGAATGTATACATCAAAATATGGCTGAAAACACAGTGACCTTAATTCAAAACAACACACTGGTTTGAGATACCTTTACTCTGGAAACCATCAGGCTGGACTTTAATTTTCAAAATAGCACAGGAAAGTTTATGGTCATGTTAGAATGATTTTATATTTTTAGAGTTCAAACAATAAACCTTTAGGACAATCATCACCGAAATAAATAGCTATTCACTTTAGTGAGATGTGAATAACAAAGGCACAAAATCTTGTTGAGATTGCACAGAGGAATGTTTCATTGCCATTATAAAATTTTGGGTTTATTGTGAAGCATAAGCTAGCACCAGATTCACTTGCCTCACATTTCTTAGCTATGACACTGAACATACTCTTTTCAAGCCACTTTTGAAACTTTCAGTTCATCGAGACACTTTTTCAGAATTTTGTATGATGCCAGTGAAATGTTCAAATAGCATTTATGAATAATAGTTGAATTTATGTGTTAAAATGCACAGAGACAAATTTAAATAAGGATTATTATTTGGATAAGTTTATTGATAGTCATAAAAATACATGGATATATCACTTCATTTATTTATAAAAAGAAGATTATGTCATTAATTTTTATTATTTCATGGTGACATAGGAACTTTCTGAATAAGGATGGTACTTTTTGATGCATGGGAGAAAGAAATCATTATAGACGAGGGTAAATATTTTCAGTCTAAGGGGGTAGTTTTGCTTGACTGACCTCATGTGCACACGCTGTCTCTAGGAGGCAAAATTCAGAAAACCATCCTGAACAGAACTCGCGCAACAATGAACTTAAGTCTCTCACTGGTTCACCGTCTAGGGTGATGTGTTGCTTATGTAAACCCAGTATATTCCTATGAGATAGGTAGAGCTGGAGATAGCTAAATGTAAGTACACCAACGGAGATGGTAAAATAGTACAAGGAAGACTGTGTCACCAAAGCAAAAGCTAAAGTATTTCAAGAGTAAAGCTAAAAAACATCAAAGCATTTAATTGTGATTTTACCAATATGTTTTGATATTTTTATCCACTGTTTCCTTGCTTCATTTTCTAAATCTCCAGATATTCTATTAAATATGGCTCCACCAAGCAAAGACCTTTTAAATCTATCTTGTTGAGACTGTCTGTCTCTCTGTCCCCTGCTAACTCTGGATATAATAAACTTTGAGGTATCAGAGTTGGGTTGTTCCCCTGCCATTCTCCCCCAACCTCTTCGTTAGAGACTGAGAAAAGATAAAGGTCCTGAGTCCAAATCAGGAGGGAATTATTTCATTAAGAAATGAAAAACAGACATTTCAGATCAGGCTAGTAATTTCTCTGTAGTTATTTTTCCATGTAAAAATGTTGCTTTATTACTGCTACAACCTCATCTAATTGAGACGGAAAAGAGTGAATTCTCAGTTTTTTGAAACACGGGGTAGCTTCTTATTCAGACTTTCATGCACAAAGCATCAGGTTTGCTAGTGCTGTTTGGCTGTCCTAATGAAACATCACCAATTAGAGAAGCACTAAAACTAAAATATCCATTTATTTACCACTGAAGTTAAAGTATGCTGCAAGAAATCTGTGCTTTGCTAAGCAAACACCGTATTCTTGAAAATCTTAAAATGCCAGTGTAGCTCTTCGTATCAACAACACAAGAAATTTAAATGCATTAGCCTGATTTGGGTCTTGTTATTAACCTGAATAAGGTTAACCGTGGGCCTTTGGAAGAAAAACAGACATTCACTGTGATAGTCTTTGAAGCCTACAATGTAAATTCAACCTGATCTTATCTCCTTACATTTTTTCCTGGAATAGTACTGTATTCCTTTGCATTTCTTTTCTTGTCACTTATTCCAAAAACTTATGGAGGTTGTACACCACACAAAAGAAATCTAATTTCTTGATGAATGAAAATGTTAATTTCATTAAATCCATTTAAAACGATAAATAGTTGTTTAATTAATTTTGTATTTAAATACAGTAATATTAACATTGTTTTACTGACAACCTGTCCCCTCTACCCACACCTACAATACAGGCTGAATAAAACCATTCAATAACCAGCTGCCCAAGTCTGGCATGAAGGTGGCAAAAATCATAATCACAAAGGTCAACTACAAGAAGAAAACAAATAATGATCTCTTCACTAGGCCAATAATGTAAAAAAAAGTCTGTATCTCATTGGAGCACATCTGGACACTTCAGAAACCAGAAATGATGTGGGAAGACTGGAAAAAAAAAAAAAAAAAAAACCCAAAAAAAAACAAAAGATCTTCACACAGACTTTTGTCTTCAGTTGAAGAGGTGAAGAGTGCTGATGATCTCTCAAAAACCATCAATGTTCCTACAGCCACCAATAACCTTACGCTCTTCTTTCACAGGTACATACTAAAAGAAATTTTGCAGGAGTCAATGGACTCATTAAAGTGTTAAAATATGAGAGAGACAGAGTGAGGGAAAACAATGCCTCATATTATGAGATAAATTTTATATTTCCATGTTTCAGCAGGCTGCTACACAGACCGCCCATGACGCAGAATGCAAAGGCAAGGATTAGGGAAATGAAGAACCACCCACTATAGCTGAAGATCAAGTACGAGACCACCTGAGGAACCTGAAGGTGCACAGGTCCATGGGACCTGATGAGATATATCCATGGGTCCTGAGGGAACTGGCAGATGAAGTCGCTAAGCCACTAGCCGTCATATTTGAGAAGTTGTGGCCATCTGGCAAGGTTCCTGATGACTGGAAAAGGGCAAACATAACCCCTATTTTCAAAAAGGGAAAGAAGGAGGACCCGGGGAACTACAAGCCAGTCAGCCTTACCTCTGTGCCTGGCAAGATCATGGAGCAAATCCTCTTGGAAACTCTGCTGAGGCACATAGAAAACAAGGAGGTGATGGGTGACAGTCAGCATGGCTTCACCAGGGGCAAGTCATGCCTGACAAATTTGGTGGCCTTCTACGAAGGGGTTACAGTGGCAGTGGACGAGGGAAGATCAACTGATGTCATCTACTTGGACTTGTGCAAAGCGTTTGAGACTGTCCCACACAATATCCTGGTCTCTAAATTGAAGAGACATGGATTCAACAAATGAACCACTCGGTGGATAAAGAACTGGTGGATAAAGAACTGGCTGGACAGTCGCACTCAAAGAGTTGTGGTCAATGGCTCAATGTCCAAGTGGAGACCAGTGACGAGTGGCATTCCTCAGGGGTCAGTACTAGGATTTGTACTGTTCAACATCTTTATCGGCGACATGGACAGTGGGGTCGAGTGCACCTTCAGCAAGTTGCCAATCATACCAAGCTGTTTGGCGAGGCAGACATGCTGGAGTGGAGGGATTCCATCCAGAGGGACCTGGACAGGCTGGGGAGGGGGGCCCCAGCCGAACC
>NW_009647211.1:3533552-3563208 GCF_000708025.1 Charadrius vociferus
GGTTGGAACTTGATGATCTTCAAGGTCCTTTCCAACCTAAACCATTCTATGATTCTATGATTCTATTATAAAGTAGCTACATAGTGGCTTAGGAACAATATTGAGCAGAGTAGTAAAAGGGTTTGCAATAAACAGCATTAGATACATTCCAGATTCCAGCTGTGTTCTATAACTAGAAGGTGATAATGAATTTGGTCTTTTTGAAGTGCCAAAACCAGAGTAAGTACTACTATACCACATCTTATACTTAATGAAAAGGGATAATCAAAATAGAAAATCAATTGTAGGTACACAGATATACCCTTGCAAGATCTAGAAGCTTCTTCTAGGACACTTCTTTTTTTTTTTTTTTTTTTTATATATATATAATTCGTGAAGTACTGCTTACATCAGGTCACGCAGAATTAGTGTGGATACCTGCTTATACAGAACTTTGTCAAGCAAAGCAGATTATTTAGTTTTTATCACTTTTCATCTTCCAAGTAAGTTTATTTTTTTCAGTGGAGATGTTTACTTCTTCTTGCTAGTAATGAAGAATTTTCAGGTCCTATTCAGAATAATACCTGAACATTAATACTCGCTGTGCACTGGGTACACTGCTTCCTCATAAGAAATCATCTTCTCTCCTTCAAATTGCCTGTGGAAAATAAATATATTTCTATTAACCTATGTATCAAGAGTCCCCAAATTATGAATTTTTATGTTTTTAAAAATATTGAGCTACATGGTATTTGACTTGGATTTGTGAAAGTCTTATCTTCCTAAACTGATTTGGAAAAAACCAAACTTTTTCTGCACTTTTAAAAAATATGAAAGTTCCATAACAGTTGTAGAAGCAACAACGCATTTAAGACATTCAGACTATATAAAAGGTAATGGTTTGCATAGGTAAGCATCCTCTATTGAAGTCTCTGACAACGTATTCTATACTACCAAAACCAGTGAATATTATTCTTTAAAAGATTCAAAAAGAAAATGTGAGATACAGAGACAAAATAAAACTACTGATGAGTAAAATAAACTATTTTCACATTCTTTTGATTGTAGGTCTTAATGTCATCTTAACTAGAGTACTTATGCAGATGCCTTTTTTTAAATATGACAATGCCCTTTGCAAAGAGTAGAATTACACACAAAAAAGAGAACTCCAGTCCTTACTAATCCCCATTTTCATGCATTTGCTCTCTTTTGTATATATTTAATAGCAGCTGAACTGTTGCATAGTATAAAATGACTCAAATATTTGAGATTTCTATCTTATCCTTTTGTCGATTCTGCCTTTTTAACTAACCCTTCCATTTCACTTCATTAAACTATTTAACTCAGAAAGGTAAAAATTCCTTTCCTTGCCTAATATTTACATGCTTCAGTTTTATATAGAATTTATTCCTTTTTAATCTTCTTGCCAAAGTATGCACCTTGAAATCCTGACTATCTCCAGCATACCTACCCCTTTCTCCGCACCCCATCTTTGTTCATCTTCTCCCATGTTCCTCCAGCCAATAGTTTTCTTGAAATAAGGAACCCAGGAATGAACGGTGAATCCAGAAATCAAGTAATATAATATTTCACCTGTTTCCAGATTTATATTATGTTTTTTTTGTGCTGTGTGCAGCCAACATTCGAATATTTGGGGAAGCTTCATCTACTGCAAACTTATGACTAAGCTCCTATTCACCTTCATTAGGTGTCACTCAATGATGTTTAGCTTCTGTTGCACAAATGCATATTTCAGATTATTTTTGCTAATTTTGTTCTTTGTCTTAAGATGTATTAAGTAATATTTTCCCCAAGATAACTCCATTTTGTCCCCCAATATTTTGGTTCTAACAAGAGAACTAATGCTAAATCTATGAAATTCTGTAGAAGCGCTTCTTTTGACATTAATCTACCTTTCCATGTGTTACTTCTCTTTCTCCTTTGATGTTTTACAATTGAAAGGAGTAGAGAATGATCCCCACTAGCACTGAATATTGCAATATTAAAGATATATGGGTTTTGCAAGACAGGGAACTATGGGAAAAAAAAGAGTCTGGAGTATTCAAAGACTTCTGCGACTAGAGGGTAGGTGTAAGCCACAGGCCATTTCTAGGCTTCATTCCCTTTTATCTCCACAGTTTCCTAAACTTTAACTCTTCTGAGAGATCCAAACCGAGGTAATTCCACAATCTCCCTATCTTTCTGAGGTGTTTTTTTTTTTTTTTTCCCATTTCACATAGTGCTATGTTCCTTAATAAATTCATTTTTATCAATTTTATAGTCATGGGAACTGTCTTACGCAGAATTAAAAGAAGAAAGATGTGACATTGATATGTTTATTTGTAAAACTGTCTCTTCTGGAAGTAACTCACCAGGGCAAAGAAAATACTTCATTCTTGCCAGAAAAAATTGTCCCTTTTTGCAAAAAAATATGATGTAGCACTTTCCCAGTACTTTTTCCATTTGCATGTCTTCTGCAATGAGCCTTCCTTTTACAGGGGATCCATGCTGTCACTTTCCCAGTCAACAAATAGGAAGATATGGACTTACTGTAGATCTGGTGCCAGTAGAAGATGTTCCTCATCCTCAGCCAAATGGAGGACTGCACACAGATAATTATGCATACTTCTCATATGCCACATGGAGAAAATGACATACACGGGATTACAGCAAAATCATAATTGCCAACTACCCTCTATGTAGGAAATACAGTGATTCTGAATGGGGCATGAGTTGCTTTGTGTGCTTGATCATCACAGGTGGGCAAAAGGAATTTTGCTATTTCAGTTTGGTTTTCTTCCTGTGATATGTTACATTGCTAGTAGTTCTTTGGATTCTTTTGAATTTTGGGGGTAGTGTAGCCGAAACAGCTTTTGTCCTTAGAAGAGAAGACAAGGTATTTTGACATACGGAAGAAGGAACCTATGTAATAAAACTCAAAAAAAAAAATAAAAAATCAGGCAATTGTTATTGGGGATGTTTTTGTGTTGGGGATATTTTTTTGGTGTGTTGAGTTCACTGACGTGTTTATGTCCAAAGGCATTGTGCGTGATCTCTACAGAAAGGTGTTATTGCAGAATTCATGAGCTTTACAAAATATAAGCAACTCCTTATCCTGTATAGTAACTGATATTGGCAAAATAATAACCACTACTGATCTTATGAATTCTGAATAATCCAGGTTGGGTTGATACATTTAGCCAGTAGTCAAAACATTGGTAGGAACTATAGTGTTTAAGGATAGGGCTTCACAACTGGCATAACGTGGCTTAAGAGTAGTGCCATGCATTTCTTATTCCTCTGTTGAACTATATCTAATGACCAAGAAAATACCATTCAGTTGTATTTCTATGGGAATTTCAGGGGAGCTCCTCCTTATCTGTTTTAAGAAACTGGAAGAACTGAGGGTAACATAGGAAGAAGAAATCTTGCTGCAAATTCTAAAATTCTAGCTGTAAATTTGGACGTGCCTTGGAATTCTAAAGAGAAGAGTGCAAACAATGAGAAAAAGATAGCTGATAAGTTTAATTTAGGGGTCACATTTTGAAATTGTTTACTTGTAAATTTTTTGTTGCAAACTGTATCTAAAAGCTTGGCAATCTTTGCTTTACTGTTAAGATTCTGTAGTGTTAGGAGCAAGGTAAGTCTGGAAGACACTGATGAGTTTAGGGCTATCTGTTTTCGTAAAGGCACCAATTTTGCATAGATATGCAAAAGTCCCTGTAGAGAATCTAAATCAGATAAGTTTAGGCCATTCAGGCTGGAACGTATTATTCACGAAACTACAGGACGTTAGCCATGGGTTTGGTATTGCAAAATGCTAAATTATGGGAAGAAGGTTCCTTTAACAGAGACAAGTCAGCATTTTTTCAACAAACAGCAGATACTTGAGATGCACCTAATTTCCTTCCCCACCTGACTCTGAGCAAACCTCACAATTTCACACATGAGCATTTTTAAATAGAATTACTGTAGTTTTAGGCCCCATCTAGGTAGACTACTGTCAAAATTAATTTTACTGTGATTCTCAATGCAGTGTTTATATACATACACACACAAATCTCCTCAATGACTTAAGTAGCACATTTGTGCATGAACCATCACTTTGACATTAACATCAGACTAGTAACTGTGCAGTAGAATGCGTACAATGTAAAAGTATTTGCCTCTTTCAGGTTGCATGCCATGAGTCTGTATTAAATGTCTAGAGAGGAGAACGGATGAGAAGAGTAAAATATTAGCTATTAGCTATAATGGACATCTAAACAATATAATATTTTACTAGTCATCTCAAGAGTTCCTTTGTATTTCCTTATTCAAAATATGATAACTGCTGACCTGAAAAGAGAAAGAGTAAAATGCAAAACAATTATCAGTGTTGCTTGATCAATAAAATTCTTAGTCAGAAGAATACTGTTAAAACACTATGTCCATGATGATGCACATTTCAGTTCTTCGTTGCTGTATCTTCAATAAATTCAGTGAAATTTCATGAAAGAAGACTTTGATCCCTGACATTTTTCTGTTTACTGACCCACATACCTCTGTCCTACAATTCCCTTATTAAAATCAGGGGGAGTTTGAAACAAATGCTGTTGTTTTCCACATAGGATGAGCTGACATTTGGATGTATAAGCACAACAAGGAAGAAAGCAGGCAGAGTGCTTTCATTCTTTAAAAATAAATAAATACATGTGTTAGGAAAAAAAAAAAAATTCCTTTTTTTCAAAGGAGAAGACTATCTTCCATATCACATTCATCCCATTAAAAAAGCTAAAAGAGTACAGAACTTTAGCTTTCACTTAAATAATGTCACTAAAGGTTCTTGTAGTTAATACAAGTAGTTTCAGGATAATTCCAAACTGTTTTTTCCAGAATTTTCCACAAGTCCAAACAGACGGCTCAGGTTTGCCAGGGGCGTAAAATACAGGCAAAGGTACAGGCCAGGCACAGCTCAGGCAAAATTAAAATGCTTTCTGGGGAGTGTTTTGCATCATCACCGTAAAACAAATCACAGCAATTGAAGGTATGACTTTCACACCTACACTCCTGCTATGCTTCCAAAAAACAGATGAATTGGTACATAATTTGGGGAACAAAGATCTTGTATTTCTTTCCTGCATTCATCTGCATCTCTGTTTCTTTTTATGTGAATTGCATATCTTTGGTCTTTCACAATGCTCTACAATATTTTGATGCATCTGGCTCATTGTTAAATCAACAATCTTCAACATATTTTTTTTTCCAGAACTCAATCAACTTTGCACTTACCTGATACCTGAATCTACCAGTGAAGTACAGCAAATGATGGGGGTCAGACACTACTTTGCTCCTTTGCCACATTCACTATCACAGCTTTATTATATTGTTAAAAAAACACATCTATTTGAAAATCAGTATTTGTGTCATTTTAATACAAGATGAAGGAGCAATTTAAGCATAGCCACTTATTATATTTTATGTCAGCAAGAAAAGAAAGACTAATAATTAAAACAAATTTTTAGAAAGAAGTAATTCTATTAAAAAGAAAAAAAAATAGCAAAATTAGATTAAATCCATCAACCAGAAGAACCAGGACTGATACTTATGAAATCTGTTTATAAACATTTACTGATAGAAAATTCCAAATCTTCTACTGTGTGAGGTCAGTGCGACCTGTAATGCAGCTTGGGTCTCTCAGGAATGGGAGATGCTATTTAGGGAGAGCACACTGGTGAATCAGTTCTACTCACATTCACAAGAAAAGGAAAGGTAAAGGAGCGTATCCCTGCCCACTACCCCTGTTTGCGAGTTTTGTGAATTCACACAGCAAGAATTTACCTGATTCTCTTGTGAACATGATGATACTTTCTGCCTCCACAGCCTCTTCTGGCAAGAGTTTCAATAAATTCTTTTTCATTGGATAAAAAGCACTTTCTTTTATCTGTTTTATAAAGATATCCTAGTAACTTTGCCTTAGTACTAGTACTGTGAGGTTTGGTGGATAAACAGTTCTGTCTTCACCTTAATCTTCATGATCCTTATAAATTTTGATCAAATCTCAGCCCTGCTGGCCTCCTTCTCTCTAAGCTGGAGTAACAGCCATTTCAGTTATTCCTGTTAGACAACAACAGTTCCGTATCAGCTATTTTGAGATTTGTCAGCCAGCTCTTAATCCACTTCACATCTGCTTTAATTGGTGCTCCTTTCTAAAAATAGGACATCATCCAGCAATAAAGTCAAAGATTTGTAAAAAAGCCAAATATGTTACATATATCCAATTATAAATCACATCCACATTTACATATGCAATAACTGGAAATTTTAATGGAATTAATCTCCTTTGTCAAGAGCTGCCTTCCAAAAAATATTGGTCAGCAATACTTCTCTTTCTTTTAATTTTCACTGATCTAATTCCCTACCCACTTTTCCATTTTCCAGGATCTCAAGATGTGTAAAAGTTGGGAGTAGTTCCTGGCTGCTTGATATTTAAGCTACAGATTATTTTTATTTTTATTTTTATTTTTTTATATATATAATGTAAATTCCTTCAACATGATCAGCATGGCAGAATGAGAATAGAGTAACATACATCTTGATGGGCAGTAGGGGAGAATGACCTATTTTCTTCTTTCTTAATTTACTGTTTATAAAGTTATTGAAGTGCACAGAACATGTTAACCTGGGAAGACAAGTGGTGGTCCTGAGATGTGGCAGAAGTGAACTTTCCCCCAAGCCAGAGTGCAGCCAGGATGCTTACACACCCACAGGCACCCCGGTTATCTCTGGGGGAAAGCCTTGAGGTGTCCCTGCTGTAGGGAGCCCCAGCACACTCAGGCAAACCTCTTCATCTGATAAGTGGTCTGTGGAGCACATTGGGGAGAGCAGCTGCCTTCAAGCACGAAGATGGGGCCTAAAGAAACACCGTTGCCAGCCATATGCACACATGTCTCTGGCTATGTTGCTAAAGGGTTGTTGAAAGGCATACTGATGTGAACCTCAGGAATCAAGCTTCAAGACTTGCTTTCTACCACTGCTCCAAATTTGTTAGTAGCCTAAATGATCCCTGAAAGTGCCTGCTGGGGAACTGAATCAGTCTGTCAAAAGTAGTGAAAAATGAGATGAATTTTTTGTCTGTTTTACTATTTTATCCATATCTGCACTTTGAACTACCAGAAACATTAAGTATATCTTCTTTTTGAATTTTGGGTGGACAACCTGTATTTTGTCTCTTGCTCTGTACCATAATGAAAGCCTTGACTTATAGGAAGCGCATTTATTCCATAAAGGTTCTTTCCTCTTTAATCATTGTCTAAGGTTACAATTCAAAACGGAGTAAAGATATAGTTTTATTGCAAAATAATCCAATACAGACCAACAATACAAAAATTGGAAAGGTGGAATTGGAACACAATAAAAGTAAGGGCAGTGATTTCCATTTTATTGTGTTATTAAGATAGAATCACAGAATCACACAGAATCACAGAATGATCAGGGTTGGAAGGCACCTCTGGAGATCATCCAGTCCACCCCCCCTGCCCAAGCAGGGTCACCTACAGCAGGTTGCACAGGACGGCATCCAGGTGGGTTTTGAATGTCTCCAGAGTGGGAGACTCCACCACCTCTCTGGGCAGCCTGTGCCAGTGCTCTGCCGCCCTCAAAGTAAAGAAGTTCCTCCTCATGTTTAGATGGAACTTCCTGTGTTCAAGTTTGTGCCCGTTACCTCTTGTCCTATTACCAGGCACCACTGAAAAAAGACTGTTCCCACCCGCCTGGCACCCTCCCTTTAAGCATTTACAAGCATTAGTAAGATCCCCCCTCCAGTCTTAAAACAGACCTGAAAGTGCCAAGCGAAATTACTACATTTGTGTTTCACAAGTTTCGCATTCAGAGAACTCAATTGGTCAATAGCCACATTAAGACAAATGCATACAATTAATGATTTTAATTTAGTTTTGCCCGTTGGTCTTACTTATCACTATTACTGAATATTTTATAATGTAAAAGCAGCACATGTGCCAGGCATTGTGCAAATATTGTGCAGGTATATTAATTGGCAGCCAGCCTCTACCTTGAACGGTACCTATATGTTGCAACAGACATGGCAGACAAAAGGCAGAGCCAACGCAAGAGCACAAGGTGAGGAAACGATGCTCAAAGGTTAAATTTCTCGGCACGGGACTGATGCATTAGGAACTGAACTCAGATCTTGTGTCCTTGTTGACGATCACCAAACTGTTTCCACGGAGGATTTCTCTCCCGGCGCTCACAGACCTCCATACGGCAAAGCTCTCGCTTGAAGCACAATCTCAAGTTTGCCCCCACAAGCAGGGTGAATCAGGGAGCCCGAGGAGGAGGCTGAGGAGGCCTTCACCCACTCACTGCCACACTTACCCCACACACTCATCCTCCGGCAGCAGTTTGGGGCTTAGATTTTAGCACGGTGGAATGTCAAACCTGCGAGACTGAGAGGTTTCAGGTCTTTGCAATCGTCCCAAAAGGCACCACGAGGCAGCAGTGAAGCGGACTGAACGAATCTGAATTTTGAATACCTATAAAAGTGGGTAGAAAAAGGGGGGTTTAAAATAATTAATATGTTGTCTACTAATTAATTATTGTTAATAAATCATTTTATTAAAAAAATCTGTTTGATCAAATACATTCAAAATACTAGAGAAGTGCCTGTTTGATTGCATCCATTCAAAAATAAACCTGAAAAATACTGCAATGTCACAAATACACAGTATATTCAGCATTAAAAAACAGAGCTCTCATCACTCAAACAAGAGCATGTTTATATCCACAGCACATCAAAAAAGATGGTTTGTACATAACTTTTGTTTTAATTTTCTCTACAAAAAAATACATTTTGAAAAGTATATTACTTCATATTTAATTACTGATGAAAATATTTTTTTCCATGGATGATCCTTCTGCCACACCAGCAGGTTGCTACTACACATCTGTAGTAGACTTTTTGAATGGACCTATTGAAATACAGACCTCACCTTTTACGTTTACCTCAGTCAGTTAGAGTGACACCTCTTACAAACTGCTAATCTTTGCTGTTTCTACAAATAAATGTATTACACAAGTGCTACTCAAAAGATGAATGGAGCATGCTGCGTTTTCTGGACCTTCTATGTGTTTGGAGTTAAAAGGATCAAAGATCTCAAGCAGAAGAGAAGTTTCTGTGAGTGGGTACTTTTGGGAGAAGATCAGAGCAGAATAGAAAGCTCAGTCAGTGTTTTGCACCTGATCTGGGAAAGTTTTTAAACACGCATGTATCAGATCACCACAAAGCACTGAAAAGCGCAATATGGTAGCTGTATGAAACAGAAGGACAAATAGGCAGCTAGAGAGCCATCTAAAACTACGATCTGTGGAACGCATAGACTTGTGCATAACTAGATTTACCTTTAGAAGAGAAAATGAAAAAACAATGGGCAGAAGAAAAGCACGAAGTTAAAATGTAAAATATTATTTTATTCTTGAAGTTTGCCATCTGTTTTTGTCTTCGTTTCATAAATACACTTTTATGCAGTTGCATCTAGTGCAAGATGAGAGCGGAACACACAAGGACAAACTCTTCTTCATAGGGAGCCAAAGTCTAGCATAACTAGCATAACTAGTACCATAGTGCTGCTATGTGAGCAAGGGGAGCCCCTTTAAGAGAGAAAGAGAACCTGGCAGCATCACAAATACCAAAATGTCACACTATGACTCTGAATTTAACCATAAACACACATAGACTGGTCTGTAGCAAACAGTGCAACTAAAATTCATTCTCAGTAACTCAGTTTTCCACGTGTAGCACTTACTAATGTTTCATACAATGTGTAGAGAGCAGTTTAATCTGTTGAATCTGATTGAATTCCAGAAAAATACTCATGTGGACACACAGCTGGAGTATCAACTGTCTTGGAGAAAAAACATATGTTTCAGTATTTATAAGTGATATTTAATCTGTCCTGGCTTAGTCTGAAAGATACACTGAGGATTGACCAACCCGTGTAAAATTTGTGTGCAACTAGTGAATATATATATTTAAAAAAAAAAAAAAAAGATTATGTAATATGTTTATCTCTCTAAGTGTTACAGATGTGAATGTACTTTTATATACATACATATTTCTATTTATAATATGTGCTTGAATACCAACTTAGTGGAACATGTTTTGTCATTTCATAGAATTTTAATCGGTATATGTATTATTTAAAACCAAATCTAATCCCATAGATATGGTGGTACGGATTTATTAAGCTAGACCTAAGTGTCCAGTACTACTTATCAGAGGGTCAAATGGAAAAACATGTAAAGTGAAAAGAGTGCAATTCAGTGGGCAGTATCACATTTTTAACATAGATGACTTGGGAAACAGGTGTGTACAGGTAGAAAAGATAGCTCTAGACACTTTTCCCCTGGTGCATGCATGAAATTCCTACTGACGTTGACAAAGAGGAGAATTTAATCTACTATGTACAGAACAATGCATTAAGAATTCATCACTGCAAATGAAATCACACATGGCTATTTAGCTGTGACAGTTTAGAGAAAGAATATGTTCTATTTCAGCATCTCTGGAGAGGGGAAGCACGTGTCCTATCTCAGCAAGATGATCTGAACACAGACAGTGTGACAACATTGGCAGCAGATGTCTTTGTATTCCCTTCCAAACGATCATCTCCAGAATAAATTATTAAAAGGCTTATCTGTTCTAAGAACACTGCAAAAAATAAAAGAGGGGAAGGTTCTTTTTTCACTTCTGTCTGACTCAGGAATTTTTAGTCATTTTAAACCTGTTTAAAGACTGTTAAACAACAAGAAGTGCTAGCAGTGGGTGACTCCCTGTTAAAGGGCACTGAGGTACCCATCTGCCATCCTGACAGGGAGTCATGTGAGGTATGCTGCCTCCTGGGAGCTAAGGTTTCAAAAGTTGCTGAGAGGGTGTCACAACTTGTCAAGAACATGGGCTACTACCCACTGTTACTCTTTTATGTGGGCATGAATGACACTGCAAGCCGGAACCTGGGCAGAATTAAGGATGACTATAAAGCCCTGGGGGTGCAAGTGAAAAAATTGGTGCCCAAGTTACCTTTTCCTCCATTTTACCAGTTAGAGGAAAGGAGGCAGCCAGAAACCGATGGATAATGCATATCAACTCCTGGCTACATGGCTGGTGCTGTCGTGAGTGTTTTGGTTTCTATGACAATGTGACATTCTTTGATTAATATGGCCTATTAGAGAGGGACAGGATCCACCTGTCTAGAAGAGGCAAGGGAATCTTTGGCAGCAGGCTGGCCAACTTGGTGAGGCAGGCTTTAAACTGAAGGACCTGGGGGGTGGGGTCCAAGGTGGCAATGCTTACACCAATTTAGCCAACCAGGAAATAGGCCAAGCCAACAGAGTAGTGACAAACGTCCCTTAGCTGACTCCCAAGATGAGATCCAGAAGCCCATCCACCTCAAGAGAGTGAATGGTTGTGATGGATCCTCTTATCCCCCTCCAGGGAAACCTGCATACTTGACTACCTCTCTGAAATGCCTGTACACCAATGCACACAGCATGGGGGAAAAACAGGAAGAACTAGAGATCTGTGTGTGGTCACAGGGCCATGATCTCATTGCGATTACAGAGACATGGTTTGATAGCTCAAAAGACTGGGAAGTTGTCATGGATGGCTATGTACTTTTTAGGGAAGACTGGCCAGCAGGGTGTGGTGGTGGAGTTGCTCTCTATGTGAGAGAGCAACTGGAATATATCAAAGAATGTGTTGAGAGCTTATGGGTAAGAATTAACGTGTAGGCTACTATGGCAGACACTGATGTGGGTGTTTACTACAGACTACCAGATCAGGAAGAGAAAATTAATGAGGCCTTCTGCAGACAGCTGGAAATAGCCTCATGTTCACAGGTCCTGGTTCTCACAGGGGAGTTCAACTAACCTGACATTTACTGGAAAGGCAACACAGCCAGGCATGCACAGTGTCATGCACCGATTCGGGACATGGGGGTCTCAGAGGACTCGTAATGATTCCACATGTGAGATTAAGGCATAAATGAGGTCAAATGCTGTCTGTTCAAGCTTTATTGTTATCTCCCAGCCTTGATTACTGAAACTAGCACTAGACTAAAGCAGGAAGTAGAGGAAAGGCAGAAGAGAGAAACAATATTATGGAGCATAGCAAGAGTATAGTCACCACCACAGGACCTCAGTGTCCAGTTGTCTCACAATCCTCAGGTCACAAGGAGGCAGGGGTCCCGGGATCCCAGTTGTGGAGGGACACAGTACTAATTTACAGTTAAAGTCTGCTCGATACTTGACCAATCAGTATAGAGGCCACTTTTGCTTGGCCAGTCTTTGGCAGTTGGTCATGTGTCATAACAAGTATCTTGGAAGACAGTTGCCCCTGATGTACCCCTTGGTCACATGCACCATGTCAGCGGACAACTTTGGCACATCTTGCAGCTTAGTTTGCACATCTTCCAGCTTAGTTTGGCAGTTTTGGGTGCCTCTGGCCCCTGTTACAAAAAGGGTATGGCTGGTCTGCTTGTGGTAAACAAATTTTGAGACATCTGGGCTGCTGGTTTCCTATTGAGACATTCTGATTTTAAGACATCTTGTGGTAAGCGAATTTTGAGATATCTGAACAGTCTCTTACATGCAGTCCAGGAGGTTTCTGCAGAGCATTAATGATAACTTCTTGACACAGGGGGTAAAGGAACCAATGAGGAGAGGTGTGCTGCTGGACCTTGTGCTGACAAAGAAAGGACCAGTTGTGAATGTGAAGGCTGAGAATAGCCTTGGCTGTACTGACCATGAGATGGTGGAGTTCAGGATTCTGTATGGAAGAAGCACAGCAAAAAGTAGGATTAGAACCCTGGACTTCAGGAGACCTATCTTTGACCGCTTCAAAGGCCTGCTTGGAGGAATCCCATGGGCTAAGGCTCTAGAAGCAAGGGGAGTGCAAGAGGGATGTCTAATATTTAAATACTACTTCCTCCAAGTTCAAGACCGGTGCATCCCTAGGTGTAAGAAATCAGACAAAGAAGGCAAGAAACCTGCATGGATGAGCAAGGAACTTCTCAAAAAACTCAGACGGAAGAAGGAAATTTACAGAATGTGGAAAAAGGGACTGGCAACTTGGGAGAAGTATAGGAACATTGTCAGAGTATGCAGAGATGCAATGAGGAAGGCTAGGGCCCACTTAAAATTAAATCTGTGAATGGATGTCAAGGACAATGGCTTCTTCAAGTACATCAGTAGAAAAAAGAAGACTAGGGAAAATGTGGGCCTGCTGCTGAATGGGGTAGGTGCTCTGGTGACGGAGGATGCAGAGAAGGTAGAGTTACTGAATGCCTTCTTTGCTTCAGTCTTTACTGCTCAGGCTGGCCCTCAGGAACCCCAGACCCTGGAGGTAAGAGAGGGCCTGGAGTACAGAAGACTCTCCCTTGATCAAGTAGGATCAGGTAAGGGATCATTTTGGGAAATCTTACAACTACAAATCCATGGGTCCTGATGTGATGCACCCACAAGTGCTGAGGGAGTTGCCAGATGTTATTGCGAAGCCACTCCCCAGCATCTTTCAAAGGTCATAGAGAACAAACTGGTGCCTGAGGGCTGGAAAAAAGCTAATGTCACACCAGTCTTCAAAAAGGGCAAGAAGGAGGACCTGGGAAACTACAGGGCAGTCAGCCTCACCTCTGTCCCTGGAAAGGTGATGGAACAGTTCATCCTGGATGTCATCTCTAAGCACGCAAAGGAACAGAAGGTTATCAGGAGCGGTCAACATGGATTCATTAGGGGGAAATCATGTTTAACCAATCTTAAAGCCTTCTATGATGGCATGCATGACTAGATAGGTGGATGAGGGGAGATCAGCGGATGTTGTCTACCTTGATTTCAACAAGGGTTTTGACACAGTCTTCCATAACATCCACATAGATAAGCTTAGGACATTTGTGTTATATAAGTGGACAGTGAAGTGGATTGAGAACTGGCTGAATGGCAGAGCTCAGAGGGCTGTGATCAGTGGTGCAGAGTCTAGTTGGAGGCCTGTAACTAGCGGTGTTCCCCAGGGGATGGTATCGGGTCCAGTCTTCTTCAATATATTCATCAATAACCTGGATGATGGGACAGAGTACACCCTCAGCAAGTTAGCTGATGATACAAAACTGGGAGGAGTGGCTGACACACCAGAAGGCTGTGCTGCCATTCGGCGAGACCTGGACAGGCTGGACAGTTGGGTGGAGAGGAACTTAATGAAATTCAACAAGGTCAAGTGTAGAGTCCTGCACCTGGGGAGGAATAACCCCATGCACTGGTAGAGGTTAGGGGTTGACATGCTAGAAAGCAGCTCTGTGGAAAGAGCCCTGGGAGTCTTGGTGGACAACAGGGTGACCATGAGCCAGCAATGTGTCCTTATGGCCAAGAAGTCCAATGGAATCTTGGGATGAGTTAAAAAGAGTGTGGCCAGCAGGTCAAGGGAGGTCATCCTCCCCCTCTACTCTGCCCTGGTGAGGCCACATGTGGAATACTGTGTCCAGTTCTGGGCTCCCCAGTTCAAGAAGGACAGGGAACTGCTGGACAGGGTCCAGTGGAGGGCTATGAAGATGATCAAGGGGATGGAGCACCTCTCTTATAAGGAAAGGCTGAGACCTGGGTCTGTTTAACCTGGAGAAGAGAACATTGAGAGGTGATCTTATCTATGCTTATAAATATCTAAAGGGAAGGTGTCAAGAGGATGGGGCCAGACTCTTTTTAGTGGTGCTCAGTGACGGGACAAGGGGCAATGGGCACAAGCTGGAAAACTGAAAATTCTGTCTCAACATGAGGAAAAATTTCTTTACTTTGAGAGTAACAGAGCACTGGCACAGGCTGCCCAGAAAGGTTGTGGAGTCTCCTTCTCTGGAGATATTTGAAACCCTCCTGGTTGCGTTCCTGTGCAACCTGCTCTAGGTGAACCTGCTTGGGCAGGGGGGTTGGACTAGGTGATTTCTGAAGGTCCCTTCCAACCCCTACCATTCTGTGATTCTGTGGCTGTAACATTTGTACAGCTCTTCTTACTGTATCAGTACCATCCTAGCAGAACCCCATCCCACTCCTCAGTAATGGTACTCAAGATAAAATTTGGTTCTTCCACTTCATTTCTGTAAGCTTTGCTGAGTTCACAGAAAATTACTTTGTTAAATAAAATTTAAAGTACTTAAAACTGATACTTTTTTCCTGCATTGTTTAGTGAAGTAGAACTCACCTACAACACCAAATGTAGGACAAACATAACAATTGCTCAACTGTGCAGTGAGCTGGTAGATGTAATAAAAATTAACACCCTGATAAAGTGGGTGAAATAAAATACAGGCAAGAAGAAATTTGGAATTTACCTAGAATTAGGAACCTAATCTCTTTGCAAAGAATGTAAAAGATTTTTACTATAATATAAATATTCAGATTTTATGTTTAACTTGAATAACAACACAATCCAGAGTATGATACTTCACAGCTCAGTGCAGAGGCAATGATTTAGGATTGACTTAAAGGTAAGAATGTGAGCTAGCAAACAAGAACGCTATTTTTTCAACAGTAAGCTCTCTCTTGGAATAGCTACTACAAGAGGATAAGAGAAGAACAACTTTATTATACAATCTAATCTTCCTATTCCCCATTAGACAATGTTTTGACAGAAAGTAGTTAAGAATCTAGCAAGGTTAATTTAATAAGTTGCAAAAGATTTTGTCAACATATCTTCAAAAGGATGATTAATAAAAAAGCATTGTTAAGTCAGTTATGGCCAACTAACCCCAAAAATGGAGGGAGGAGGAGAAGGAAAGGAAATTATGTAGTTTTGTCTGCAGAACCACATGTTGACTGGACAAGAGTAGAGCTTTCTTGATAGCTCAAAGGGTATCTGGATTTTTGCGTGTTTTTAATCTCTCCTCCAGATGGGAAGATGGAAAGAGAATATGGGGAAGAGAAGGAAGAACATGCAACTAAGATGACATCTAAGATGTTAAGAGGGCTATAAGGTATGCCTTCATAGGCACAGCATGGCATGGGTAAAGAACTGGCAACACAACTCTGTGTGCAAGAGGGCATTCTGCTGGTGAACAACAAGAAGCAGAACTCTCGGACATACCATCAGAAGCAAGAAACCTGCCTGAAATCTAAGATTTGTATGAGTGTGTGGTCTGAGTGCCTGTGAACAGGGACCTCATTTACAGCGAGCACAATGCACTTGTATAACTTTGAAAAGAATAGGATATCTGTCAATATGGTAAATAAGATTAATCACTTCAAATGTCCACTAATCCAAAGTACTCCTGGTGGAAAATTATTCTTTTCATTTTGTGAAATGTACAAACGATTAGCACATTTGAAAAATGTAAACAATCTTTTAACTCCTTAAGTTGTGACTAAAAATGTTGTGCCTGCAGGACAGCCTTCAATGAAAATTTCCTGAAATACAACAGAAGATAGTTTATACTTTGCGCATTTATACTTGCACTAAGTTAGTACAGAGTATAGACTATATAGAGCATATGAGCATTTATACATGCTCTTAATTTCTCTGTTCAGCAGAAGTATGATTTCAAAATTTTGGCTTAATCCCACCTGGTAGAATCAAGAATAAAACCAAAATTCAGTAAAAACTAGATATAAATGCATCATCAACTTGACTGCTCGGCAAGGAGACCTGTCTCCCCTCAGTTCATCTCACTGTGTGCCTTTTCTGTTAAATTAGAAAATGATACTGAAAGCCTATGCAATATTCACAAGATATCTTACTCTTTCATGAGGTTTGATTTCCAATGACAGCTGCCTCCTTCTCTTTTAAAGGAATATTGAGGAAACAGCTCACTGGTTGTGAAGCAAACGGTTTGAAGAGAATAGGTCTGATTTTTAAGGGGAAAAAAAAAAAAAAACAACAAAAAATCATAAAAGCTATTATCCAAGCTTGATGGAAAGACAGAGAGTAAGGATGTTCGTAAGCTGAAATAAATATCTATAGCATTTCTCTCTTTAGATGAGATGTCTTATTTTAGGTGTTTGGAAGGGCTCAAACAATAGATGGTCTGGCCATACATATACTGTAACAAGGGAGGAAGACATAGATACAGAAACCTGTTCTCTGACAAAATGTTTATTTGCAAGTTTTACTATGAGCATCTTTAAAAATCAGAATTTTAAAATTTTCCATAGTAGACAAATACTTCAATGAAAAAAACCCTAATCATTATTCTAGCAGGTTTTGTTAGCACAATTTATTTACTTAAGGGATTAATATCTGTCAGATTATGTGATAAAGGTCCATCTCAACATTCACAGAGGAGCTCAGAGGCACCACCACAGCAGGTGGGGGCACCTCAGTCAAGGGAATAAGCTCCTGTCCCAGCCCTCCTGGCATAGAAGACAAACTGTAAGATGCAGTGTGTACATGTTTATTTGGGTATACAAATATATGCATACTTGTATATAAGTATTGTATAGGTGTACCTACTGGGAATGCATCTCAGCCTCACTGCTGGCTGAACCTGGGGCGTGGAGATGTGGTAGCCTTGCTTCTTTTGGGCTGAACGATTCAGCAACTCCCTAACTATATCATTGTGTGCTTCAGCCTGTTTAAATTACTTCATTAATGAATTACTGACATTTTATATAGTTCTAATTCTAAAACTTGAAAGACTTTGGTAGTGTTGACTATTAACCCATGCAAAACTTAAGTGTGACTATTCTTGAACTAAGCAAAGATTATAAGCATACAAGCAAATGGAACAATCACACATGGTATGAAGAGCACATATACTGCATACATAGTTCCTTTCAACAGTTTGTTAGTGAATCTTGTTAAATGATATAAGGCATTTAGAGGTGAAAAGTAAAATACTTGTCATTTTGAGTGTTAGGTTTTCATCTTCTCTGATCAAAAGTTTTATCTTAAGACATTACTTATTTAGATAACAAGAAGTCGAAGAAATGAGTAGTGCTACCAAAGCTTGATAAAGTATTTACAAGTGCTAAACAGCATAATGTGGGAAAAACAAACAAACAAACAAAAAACCCCAGCTTTTTCACTGTGAAGCTGAGACATGACTTACAAACCCGTTGCATGTAATAATAGAAATCCCTTTGAAAACGAAGTGGTCAGTGCCCAAGAACACAGATGTTCAAAGGGAATTAACACGGATTGGAACATCCACAACCTCTGCCTAGACATTCATAATGTTGCATGAAATATGGGTGTCTACACAGATATTAAAGACCCCCTGAAATACTTTTATTCCTGAAAAAAAGAGAAGTGGGACACAGGACAGAGTCTCTCCCCTGTCCCAGGGAGTTCTTTCACCTTTCTGTTCAGTTTAAGAAGGGATGCTGCAATAAATGAAAAGTTAACCTAATCTATCATGGAAATTTTTATCTTCCACAGTCATATGTAGTCATAACTGCCTGTAGCTGACATGCATCCAAAAGTATGATGAAATTTTATTATGCAACTAACGTATTTTTTATTAGAAAATCAGAAAGACTTTGTAAGGAAAAATTGTAGCTGGCATTGTGATTTTAGAGGATGCAGAAAATGAAATTATACCTGCACCTGCCTGGAAGCAAACCAGACTCCTTCACTATTACGGTCCTCAGGTTTCCATGTATGAAACATAATGCAGTGAATTTTATGATGCCTTAATGACAGATGAAGCTCTTCAGTTTGGTACAGAATTAGAATATGATTATATCTGAGTTTCTCTGAAACAAATCTTAGATTTGGCAATGCAGAGTCTTTGACAGAATAAGCTGCTAGGCAAGGTCATTCAAACTGAAAAAAACACCACCTGACAGACAGAGAAATTAATACACAGTGGAAAATATCTATCGTTATTGGGGTTCTGTCTTCATGCTTCACCTTGTCTAGGCAGAGCACAAAGGTATATAGTCTACAAAAGGACATAAAAAAACACAGTAATTTGAAAACAGATCAATCAGACCTTTTGATATTCATTTTAAAAATTCTCTTTGAAGTAGATGGCCTGAGTCAAATTTCTTTTTTGATGAAAGCCTCACATAGTCAATAGGAAAATAAAAAAAAGCTGCACAAGGAAAAAAAAATCAGTGAGAAACTAAGCAGAACAATTTAGGATTTTTTTGTCTTTGAATCCTTAACATAAAACTGTAATTGAAAGTAAATTACAGAATAAGAAATTCAGCTTTTATTGAGGCTTTTAAGTAGTTAAAAAAGTGGTTTGTTCACCAAACCAGGGATAAAATTCTAACTTGGCTTACTTATGCAACACATTCTTTTACTACTGACAAATAAGGTAGGTTATACTCGTGTGCAAAACTATACATGATTCTGAAATATAGGAAAATTTATCTGAACAGATCTTATATTTATTTGGACTCCTTGGGATTGCAGGTGATACTTTGCTGGTAGATCTAAGGATTTTGTAGTTCATGGTAAGTCAGTAACCAGTCATGCTCTTATATGTTGTTAATTCCAAGAAACAGCACAAAAATTAAAAATAATAATAAAATAAAAGATATCTCCCTAACTACTGTGCTTTTCATAGGAAGATCAGAAGTGTGAGAGTATTCCTGGTCATTACCATGGTTATTGCAAAAAATGATTGAAAAATTGATACAACCTGTCTGTTGTTCTAGTGTTAGATGTCTATCCTAACACACTACACTGAGACGAGTATTAACTCTTCCAATTTTGGGAGAAGTTGGGCTGGGGGGAAGGATGTCAGAGAACCTTACAAATTATAAGGCTTAAAAATGAAAAAGTCCCATTTTTACCAGACCTGTGAACTCTGTGTATAACTCTCTGTTGCTTTTGAAATTTTCTAGAAGTTGTCCATTGTTTTCTGAATCAATTTACAATTCCTTCTTGTTATATTCAAGCATTTGTCTAAATGCTACAAGTATGATATTAAAGAAGCTTTGAAGTTCAGAAGAAGTCTTGGTTCTGACATGTATTTGGTATATATGTGATAGCTCTAACTTAAGTTTGCTTAAGTTTTCTTTTTTATTTTGCAAGATTGGATGAGAAAGTAATTTCTGTTCCTGAGTTTCCTAGCTCATTGTTACCATTAGAACAAGAACTAGAATTGGATTAATATAAAACAGTGATTCAAAAATTTAAGGAACAATTGAAATAATAATAGATTTATAAAGGCTCAATAAAGCTTTATAGCATGAAAATGAAGAGGAAGACTTCAACTGTAAGTACCTTAAAATTTCAAGAACAGCCAAGGTTTTATTTAAATGAGATCACTCCAACTCCTCTTTTCTACATAGCCAGAAATTGTACAACTGCTATCAGAGGTATTTCTGAAGTCTTCTTAATAATAAGGCTTCTGGGGTTGAATAGCAAAATATGCAAGGACCTGACAGAACTGACTGGTTCAGTTGTTCTTTCACTCTGCTTTCTGTCAACACAGAGCCTCGTTCAAATAATTTATTTGAAAAGTCATGGAGTGTGCTTATTTTCCTTGCTAAGGGGAACATCTATATTTATTTCCATCAACACACCAAAGCACAGTACAAATGATCATTCTCCTACATGTGCCTTACCTCACAGTGAGCTCTCAAAAGTATAATTGAATGGGTCCAGACCTTATTGTTTCTTAATTTAGCAGCCACCATATATTGTCCTGTATATTACAGATCACAAAATAATGCGTCATGACCATAGTTGGTTGTTGTCCATGGGAAGTCATGAGAAAAAAAAAAAAAAATCAGACAATCTCAAGAAAAATAATGCAGGTATTGAACATGAAGAACAGTGATGTCTTGCTGGTGGAGACAAAAGACTGCTTACTTATGGTCATGCAGCTTTGTGTCTTTCTTCATTCTGTTAAATGGCAAAACTCCCTTTAGCAACAAAGGATTACTCTGTGTGACAGAACACAGGGAGTTAGCAGAGACTATGCATTACTCTATATACTAGCATCCAATAAGCCCATTCCTAGGCTAAACAGTTATTTGTTTCATAAAAGATAAATAAGAATATAAAATAAATGTTAGAACCCCCTTCTCAATGACAACAAATTTTGCAAGAGAATGTGTAGAGTCTAGAATCCACAGCATTGCCCTCCCTTGCTTTCTATACCTAATCCAACAGAAATACCCAAATATGCATTTTGGTTTGAATTTTCTGATAAGAAGTGTTAAAAAACATCTTGTTTTTCTTTTTTCTAAACAAAGAATATTCTTCTGCTCTTATAACAATGGGGTTTAGAATAGTTATCTGGTCAGTAGGATAGAATAATCAAATACGATGAGCTTTTATTAACTTAATTCTGGTTGCTTGTTTTTCCCCTTACTTCCCACATGCCTTTTCTTCAACAGTTTCAAAGTTAATCCTTTTTTTAAGTGACTTTTTTCTTCAGTGACATTTTCCAGGAAATTCTCCCTTCAAATAAAGGTGTTTTTGTTTAATATACATAGTACTTAAGCATTAACATCATATGGTGATGACAAAAATGACCATTTACAAAAAATCAGGTGCTTAGAAATACCAGTTGTCAAAATGTCTAAATCTGGGCACCCCCATATGAATGCATAAAATTGCATTCATTTTTACATTTTGTGAATAAAACACAACTGTTCTCCTTGCAGTGATCTTTAGAGAGGCACGTTTCAGTGGACAGGACATTTAAGTGAGTAAAAAGAATTACGGACCTTCTTGGAGAAATAAACGTCCATCTCACAAGAGACTGAGCAGCCTGCCTCCTGTAACTGTAACAGTAATTTTACGTTTCACAAAGGGATTTGAATTGTTCTGTATTTTTTATTCACCAATAAAATTAGGTTCTATTGGAGCATCTACAAATCTAATTGAACATACTTTGACATACACAATAAGAACAAGGTAGGATATCAGTACTCCAGTAGAAAACATAATAACTAAAGGCACAGTTGGCTGTCTTGATGTCATTTCTTTTAAAATTATACCCTCTTGTACCATAAAAACATCTATTTAATGACCGTGTATTTTTCTGTTTTATTGCAATTTTCTATTAGTGGGAAATTACTGCTTTCACCCTACTTCTTCCAATCCTGGTTGAACTTTTGACTGTTACAAATTTATGTTTATTTTACTTGTAATTTTTATCAAGCAAATAGTTTGTAAATACATAGTCAGTTGAAAAAATACAGGATGCATGCACAAAGCCAAGAGCACTCCTTGAAAACTAACCCATTAGACACAAAATTTCAATTTGTTCTTTAAAAATTTCACTTCTAATTGGCATACATAAATAAGAAAGCGTTTATTTCTGATACTCTAATGTTATGTCATCAGAATGCTATGGGAACTAGGACTAAGAACTAAATGAAAATTCTCATTAGTATTTGTCCCGATCCAGTATCGGGAAGGTTCCGTTATCAATAATCCCAAGGACGAGATTAAGACGCTAAAGTTGGTCAAATGTCATACAGCCTTTTACTTAATACTTTTAACAAAGAATAAAGCGCGGAGGAAAGGTGAAAGGAAGGCAAAGGGGGGAAAAGAAAAGGAGGTAAAGGAAGAAAATAAGAAAAGAGGGAGAAAGCTCGCTACTACCACTCTTAAGTTCAACAGTTTTTCTGCAGATTCTGTCCGAAGTCTTCAATCATTACATGCTTCATAGAGTCTGGGGTGGAGGTGGGGGGTGGCATGCAGCAGGGAGGCGAGGAGGAACAAAAGAGGAGACGAAGCGGAGAAAAAGAAAAAGAAAGGGGTACCAAAAGGCGCGTGCTCCCTTTATATAGGGATCTCGCTCATGCACAGATCGACCGGAAGCGCTGCTCCCCTGCAAGCCTCTTCCTGCTCTTTTCACGCCCTTGGTCCCTGCGCAGGCACATGAGGTCGTCGCTTCCAAAACCGTGAAGAAGATGGTCCTCCCAGGAGATGGCGGCACAGTGGCAATGTCGAGACAAAATCGCATCTGGTATTGGCTCTCCACAGTATTGTGATTGAGAACTATTTTGTCATTTACAGGAAACTCAGAGATCATTTGCGAGCAAGCATGTACTCCTCATTACTCAATATGTACACATATTACTCCATAAACTGACAAAGATGCAAGGAATATAACTAGGATTAGGACAGGGTTATATGATTCCTCATCGCTGTAAACTGCAACCTGAGGTACCATGGGTGGATTTGCAATGATTTCAGCTGGGCTGAGTTCTGTGGGCACAAAAATATCTGCAGGGATAGGTAAGCTGTAACAAACAAAAAGGGCAAAAAAATACAGTTTCTGTTGACAAAGGATAGACAGGAATGAATAGCTGTGGAGTAGCGGAAGACATTAGCAACACAGATTTAAAAGGCACCTTACATAAAGTGCAAAACCTCCTTTTCCTTTGCTCTTTGTCTGCTTATGTACCACCTCCTAATGGTCTAGTAGGGATGGAAGCATTCCCATCTGTCGGTCCCTCCTGTGCAAATCTGCAACACCTCCTGAACACCTCCCTTGCTTTCTCTATTGACTTTTCTGCACATTTTTGGCTTCAATTCTCCCTTTCCTTAAACTTATGTCTCACACTATAACAGTGTCTGCTTTTAAATCAACCTTGTCATTTGTGCTTGTACCTTCAGTTTCTGTCCCTCAGTGTCTTCACTACTCTAATTCCGCGTTTTGTTGATGGGCACATGGCAGTGGAGTATTTAGCAATATTTCCTTGAAATAAGTCCACACTCTCTCCACTTCTTTCTGCAAAAAACCTTTAACCTCTTCAACACCACCTACTCAGCCTGCCATGGAGTTTAGAGCTGGGATTCTGAAACTATCAGCCTATGGGTGGTGCCATTGGTTTCAAGGAAACAAAACAGTATTAAAGAAAACTGGGGGCCTAAATGGGTAGAGTTTGGTTTTTTCTGTCAGTCTGAAAAAAAGACTGTGCAGCAGGGCACACATAGAGGCTTCTTTCCTGTTTGCCATTTCTTCTAGGGAAGGGGAAAGCTTATGCCATTTGTAATCTACTTTCTTAAAAAAAAAAAAAAATGCACCGTCCTTCCTCATGGCTAACTTTGCACAGCTGCTAAATTTGACAAAGGGACAGGCTCCTGGAGGTTGCCACTTGAGGAATGTTGTGGTGGGTCCTGCAGCAGTTCTCCAGCAGGAGGATAGGTGCTGTACAGGGGCAAGCGGCCACACACCCATGGGGCAGGCAGGTCATGCTCTAGTTTAAAGTCTCCTACTTTGAAATAGTTGTAGATCAATTTTATTCATATTTTAAGAGGTTGGTGAAGTATATGATTAGTAGAAACAGATGTGTTACTTACAGAAGCAGACAGAAAGGCACACATACGAAGAAATTGTCACATCTTAACAATATGAGTACCTTCTTGATTAGTCTGGTCTGTATTTTATCTTGTCTTAATGAGAAAGAGGTTGGAAAGCAGGAGATAACTAGTACTTAGTGTCTCTTTTATGACAGGAGAGGAAAATAATCAACAGCACAGGGTGCTAGTTGGAACAGTGACTGCAGGCAACAGGACACCTGCACTTAGGGTCATAGTGCAAACAGCGGTATGGTCTACAGTTTTAACCTTAACTTGGTAATTACGCATACTCTTGTACTTTTACAGGTTCATTTGGTAAATCAAGACTTCGAACTCATTTAAAGTGTTTCAGTCAGGCTCATAACAAAATAAACCCCACCAATCTGCTTTCCCCCTCTCTCTTGTCTTTTTTTTTTTTTTTTTTTTCTCCCTTAATTCCTCTGAAGAAGAATTTTGGCCAAAACTGTACCAAAACATTAAAATAGGTTTTGTTTCACTTAAAAGGATAAAAGTAATTCAGATGTCCAGAAAAAAAAAAAAAATTAAAAAATCACAAATACAAATCTTTAGTTCCTCTTAATTTGTAGTTAAACTGATGAAGCAGATACATTCCTTTACACAAGTAAAAGTATTTGGCTAAAAATTTTCAGGGTAACTGGTAACTGGGTCACTCAGTTTCTGACACCCCAATGTACATTCATGCTTCATGTTATGAGTAAAAAGATCATCAGAAAGATGGAACTGCTGTATGAAAAAATTCTCATCTCAGTGGATGAAGGAAGAACCACAGATCATTATAAGACAGCAAACATTGACCAAACCCACAGAAATTTTCCTTTCTTTCCAACCACAGCATCTATGAAGCCAATGCAAGACTTTGAGGCAGGTGCTGCAGGGGCAAGAAATGTAGACAAATTCAGAAAGTAATTAAACAAATTCTTGGAGAATAGGTCTGCTGAGTACTATTATACATAACATTCCAGATACAGCCTCCGGGTCAGAAAGTCCCCAAACTCATTTTTGCTGGGAAAAGTATGATACGCTTCCCTCCTCATTCACTAATTGTTATGAGTAGGGATAGGGTACAGATTAAATTATATTTTCTTTAGTCCAGTATGCAATTTCAGAGATACTAACCACCTTTTGGTTTTACTTGTTTCAATGAAAAAAAGAAAAAAAAAAAAAAGTTGTCCTGCATTTTGGAAAAAGCACATTTCCAAACCCATAGAAATTCTCGGATTTTGTTTGTTTCCTTTATAAAGTGAATGAGAATTATTTATTATATCAATATTGAGAAAATGAAAGCAATCACCACATGTTTTTCTGTTTTCTTCCTTGATTTTTTTTCAAATCATTAATAGTTTCCAGCATGTATACTTGAGAATGGGTGTTTATAGACATGCAGTCAAAATAATCAGGCACGCTGAGAATTTTGAAACCATGAGGGGGGAGGTTTAAAAGCAAATAAACACTATTTCAGAAAACAGTTAATTACTGAAGTCAAAGTTTGATGAACCATAAAACTGTATTCACCAACCACGTTAATGAAGAAGAAATACTCGTATTTGTCTGATAGTACCACGTTAAAATTACACAAATCTGAAGTGTGCTTATGTCACTGAAATTCACCAATTCCTTTGGTTATCACTCACAATATTTAATCTTTCGCTTGTTACGGCCACTAGGGGAAAACAAACGCTCATGTGCAATAATAGCAGAATATTTTTATCAGGGAAAAAACCTTCCCTTTCTCCTTGTGAAGGTGTTCTTACTTTGATTTATGTACACCCAAGCTGTAGTGGGTTCACATTGGCTGGCTGACACGTGCACACGAAACCACTCTCACTCCCCCTCCTCAGCAAGACAGGAGGAGGAAATAGGATGAAAATTCATCTGGGTTGAGATAAGGACAAGAAAAATCACTCACCAATTACAGTCATGGGCAAAACAGATTCAACTTGGGGAAAATTGGTTTAATATCTTGCCAATCAAAAAAAAAAAAAAAAAAAAAGAGTAGGATTGTGAGAAACATGATGGAAAACCTAGGTCATCATGGTCTTCTCCAGTGGCTGCAGTGCAGGGGAATCTTTGCTCCAGAACCTGGAATACCTCCTCTCCTTGTTTCTTCTTTGACCTTGGTGTCCACAGGGCTGTTTCATAGAATCATAGAATGGTTTTGGTTGGAAGGGACCTTAAAGACCATCTAGTTCCAACACCTCTGCCATGGGCAAAGACATCTCTCACTAGACTGGGTTACTCAAAGCCCCATCCAACCTGGCTTTGAACACTTCCAGGGATGGGTCCTCCGCAACTTCCCTGTGCAATTTGTTCCAGTGCCTCACGACACTCATAATGAAAAGTTTCTTCCTAATATCTATTTTGAATATACCCTCTACTCCAGCTCGAAACCATTACCCCTTGTCCTATCACTACATGCCCTTGTAAAAAGTCTCTCTCCAGCTTCCCTGTAGGCGCCCTTCAGATACTGGAAAGCTGCTTTAAGGTGTCCCCAGAGCCTTCTCATCTCCAGGCTAAAGAGCCTCAACTCTCTCAGCCTCTCCTCATAGCAGAGGTGCTCTAACCCTCAGATCATCTTTGTGGCCCTCATCTGGACTTGCTCCAACAGGTCCGTGTCTTTGCTGTGCTGAGGGTTACAGAGCTGGATGCAAATGGGGTCTCACCAAGGCAAACTAGAGGCACAGAATCCCCTCCCTCGACATACTGGCCACACTTCTTTTAATGCAGCCCGGGATATGGTTGGGCTTCTGGGCTGCAAGTGCATATTGCCGGCTCATGTTGAGCCTCTCATCCACCAACACGTCCAAGTCCTTCTCCTCACTGCTGTTCTTTATTGGTTCTCCACCCAGCCTGTATTTGTGCACGGGATTGCCCTGACCCACATGCAGGACCTTGTACTTGGCCTTGTTGAACTTCATGAGGTTTGCACAGGACCACCTCTCCAGCTTGTCCAAGTCCCTCTGGATGACATCCCTTCCCTCCAGTGTGTCGACTGCTCCACATAGCTTGGTATCATTGGTAAACTTGCTGAGGCTGAATTCAATCCCAACATCGATGTTGCTAAAAAATATGTTAAATAGTACCAGTCCCAGTGCCAACCCCTGAGGAATGCCACTCATCACTACTCACCACTTGGACATTGACCACAATTCTTTGAGTGTGACTCTTCAACCAGTTCCTTATCTACTGGGTGTTCAATCCATCAAATCCATGTATCTCCAATTTAGAGACCAGGATGTCATGCGGGACAGCATCAAATGCTTTGCACGAGTCCTGGTGGATGACATCTGTTGCTCTCCCCTTAACCATCAATGCTGTAATGTCATTGTAGAAAGTTTTGTTCACAGTTTCTCACTCCTCTCTCCCTCAGCTGTTTTGCAGCTTTTTTTACACTTTCTTAAACATGTTTTTGCAGAGGCACCAACAGCATGGCTGGTGGGCTTAGCTTTGGCTGATCAGTGAGTCTGTTTCGGAGGCAACAGAATCCATCTGGAACCGGCTGTTTCTGGCATGGGCAGCCACTGGCTTCTCCTCACAGAGGACACCCCTGCAGCCCTTCACTGTCAGCACCCAGGAACCTGGACCCAGTACAGAAACTGAGCTATATGTTGTGTTTTCTTTCACAAACTTGATGGTGACAATACAGCTCTATTAAAAATATGTGTCATACCCGTTGCTTAAGTAACAACATATTTACAGTAATTGTGTTTCCTTAACACAAACACTATGTCAGAGTATCTCTTTATCCTGAAGAACAATCATAATAAAATATTTCAGTGTTTCATATACATTATTGATCAGAAATATGGTTTGACAAATACATCTGCATTCTGTAAGATAACAATTTATTCAAATATTCAACAAGCTGCTTCATCCAGTTTGTATCCAGGATTAGTGAAGAAATGCGGAGGGTTTGCTGCAGGATCTTGTCAAGGATCAGAAAGAGGCTGCTTCAGTGGTGCTCCAGGAGCGTTGCTCCAAAGAGGACAAGCCAGGAGCTGTGGGGGCCCACAGCACAGACAGGAGTGCAGTCCCACAGACCCTAACTATGGCTGTTATGGGGATGGTGACAGGTTGCATCAACAGCACCATGGTCATCAGACAAGGTAAAATAATGAGTCTCGCTGGGGTTCACCCAGATGACTGTTCAGGTGCATTGACGGACAGGGCCGGAGGCTCACTGTACACAAGCAGAAAGTATGGATCCCCATGGGGCCACTCAGGACTACTCAGGGCTGTGGATGCATGCAGGACCTGAATAGGTGAACACAATACATTATATGGCTTTGTTCTTTAGATTTCTTGTTGCTTTACTGATTTCCTTTCTTGAGGGGTGTAGTTTAAGTATACAATTTTATTTTCTCAGCTTTGGTCTAGTGAAAATATACCCTAGATGGAATTTGAAGAGTAAAGAGATGTAGTGGAGATAGTCTCATCCTTCTTTTCCCTGCTCCATTTATAACCAGTTTTTATTGTTGGCTGAAATGAACAAACATCTATGACTTAGCAAGTCACACTGGAGAGATTCAAAGGACACTGCCATCTCATCTTGGCACTTGAAGGATAAAGACAGAAAAGTCATGAGATGTGGGTACCCACATGCTGAGTGTATCAGACCCTGGGTTTCAGTATCAATTATGTTACCAGTCTGCATTATATTCGACAAGCTATTTTGCTACTATGTTTTTTTTCTAGTTTTAAGTGTTGGCTCCTCATTTTAAGGATAAAACCAATAACACACCATTGTTAGACACAGTTTTCATTATCTGTAACTTTGGCTAATTTGTCATGAAGGACAAACAGGAAAAGAAAGGAAGAATTACAGACGGGTAATTATGTCTCTTTTAATAAATTAAAAATAACAAGAGATGTAATAATGAAATTATATAGTTAGCTTTTTTTTTTTTTTTGAGAAGTAAAAGCTTAAGGAATACAAGAACTTCAGCTCTGAGGTGCATGCAGTAATCTGTATGCTTGTTTGTGTGTGCTTCTATGTACATACATTTGTATAAAGCGAGATGATTTTTTCCCTGTTAGTTGTGCATTTTCTTTCTGAAAATGGATGATCCTTTCCCTTACTTCTGGAGAAAAAGCATTAAATTTTTTTTTGCACTTCTTTCTAAAGAATTCCTTTAGGTTTCCAGGCACTTAGCTGTTAACTAAGGTGATTTACTGTATGCTAAATCATTTTTGGATATCTGTTTGAGGATGTTGCATGCTTGCCACATGTCTTTCTTCTCAAATTAGAAGGTTATCCTCAATTCTGCTACAGTGTGCCTGGGGATTACAGTTTAAAGGTTCACATTGATAACAGTCTCTCTGCTTTCGTAATTAAACATTGAAGCATTTAAGTTACAAAAAGTCCATCATGTTAATATCACATCAGAAAAGTTAAAAAAGAAATTTTCCATA
>NW_009647211.1:3563223-3618857 GCF_000708025.1 Charadrius vociferus
TTCCCAAGTTCTTTTGCTCAAAGTAACAAAGTAACAAAGAACACTTACACTCACAACAAAATGTTTTGCATATATACACACAGAATCATACAATAGAATCATAGAATGTTTTGGGTTGGAAGGGACCTTCAAAGATCATCAAGCCCTATCTCCCCTGCCATGGACAGAGACATCGTTCACTAGACCAGGTTGCTCAAAGTCTGATCAAACCTGACCTTGAACATTTCCAATAATGGGAGAACCAAAACTTCTCTGGGTAACCTGTTCCAGTGATCCAGTGAAGCACCAGCCTCAGAGTAAATAAATTCTTCCTTATGTCCAATCTAAATCTACCCTCTTTCAGTGTAATACTGTTGCCCCTTGTCTTGTCACTACAGGCCCTGGTAAAAAGTCTTTCCTCACCTTTCTTATAAGACTTCTTTATATACTGAAAGTCTGCAATAAAGTGTCCCCAGAGCATTCCTTTCTCCATGTTGAACAACCCCAACTCTCAGTCTTTCTTCATAAGAGAGATGAATATTAGTGCTCAAAAACATAACAAAAAAGGGAACTACAAAGAGGTACAGAACTCTAGCTCCTCATTTTTAAGGTTGAATTGACTAACGGGGCTCTATATGCCACTGAATTGGATAGGTAGTTTTTTTTGATAGAGACTGACAAAGAATAGGACAAGCAAAACTAAAACATGAAGTTCCATGTGTTCTTTTGTAGTAAAGTTTCTCTACTAGAATGCATATGCATTAATGTTTATGTTCAACAATTTTAATGAAACCCTGCTAAAATTGTTATCTAGCCATAATCTCAATTTAATTTTTTAAAAAAAAAAAAAAAGGTAAAGTTATTCTTCTTGGGAAAAATGTCAAATAAAATGTGATATTAAGGTAAGAATGGGAAAGAGCAAAAAAGGCTAACTTTTGCTTTGTTTTGCTTTGGCTTGTTTTTAAAAGACTAGCCCAGCTTTGGGATGGGGTTTCTGTTTTTTCAAGTCTTTTTTTCAGCATATCACATTAGATGTCCCACAAATTAAACTGGCTTAGAATGGCCTTTGGATGTCAGTTAATATTTTCATGTCACAGATAAAGAGGTTTAATTCATGGTTACTTGTGCTTTAGTAGCTTAAAAAAGAACTGACAGTAGAAATTCAATTCCTCTTCCAGATCATTCACAGATGACATTCGGTGTAAACCCTTTAGTTTACTTTAGTTTTTCAACTGTCCTCGTGAACACAAGGACACCTTGATAGACGTGAGCAGTAGCTCACCTGCATCCTGGTGTGCATCGTAAGTCCAGCCCTACCTTATGAAACTGTTTAACATTATGCAGCATCTGTGCTTCACACCAGGCAATGCTGGTGACCTAAAAGTCAACAGTGTTTTGGAGTTTAGAACAAAGATTTAACTATCCAAAATGCTGAAAGTGACAGGAAGTTTTTTTTTTTTTCAAATTACTGAAAGCTCTCCTGGAGGCAGACAAACAATTAATAATTGTGTTCCCAACAGTTTCCCATCCATCTAGATGTTTTATGTGATCCAATAATGAAGGGCTCAAATCCCTGCAGGTGCAGGTTCACCAGAAACTTATGAATTAGGTTTTCATACTGACCAGTGTTGTGTTAGCATTGCAGTTGTCACCTATACCTCAGATACCTTGATTTCAGGTGTTGTAGTTGCCCCATGAAGTGTTTTACATCATTATCCATTAACTTATTTTAAAGAAGATGCGGACCTCAGCTTCTCACAGAAAACCTGGCAGTCAGCTCAGCAAAATAGATTTTAGTAAGTATCGTTTTTGGCTGTTTTCCTTCTTACATAGCCTTGTAATAAGCTTCAAATGGGAAGGTTGTCACAAATGTGGGGGGTGTGACACTGTTCATCTTTCTTATACAGGGTAAAGATAGGTTTTTAAATTACAATGACAACATAAAAGGACAGACATGGAAAAGAAAATACAAGGAAAAGTTTGGAAGAAAGCAAGAACTAGGCTGTGAATTCACAAGACCCACACGTGAATACATGTCCCCTGCAGCACCCAAGGGATTGCACTGTCACACAGCCACGTACACCTCTTAACTGCACCAGGCAGCCTCCAGGGTTGCAGCTGTCTACCCGAGAGCTAACTCATGTGCTTTGTTCAACCTTGCAATATATATGGTAGATCAAACAGCTGTAAGAGGTTTAATCTCCACTTCCACCTCAGAAGAAAAAGTCAGTGGGTTTGCTCATAAGACATCCATCTGACCATGCCTGGCATTCATCAGACTCACAGAATCACAGAATCACAGAATCACAGAATGGTTAGGGTTGGAAGGGACCTCTGGAGATCATCTAGTCCAACCCCCCTGCCAGAGCAGGGTCACCTACAGCAGGTTGCACAGGACAGCGTCCAGGCGGGCTTTGAATGTCTCCAGAGTGGGAGACTCCACCACCTCTCTGGGGAGCCTGTTCCAGTGCTCCACTACCCTCAAAGTAAAGAAGTTCCTTCTCATATTAAGATGGAACTTCCTATGTTCAAGTTTATGCCCATTACCCCTAGTCCTATCACTGGGCAGCACTGAAAAAAGACTGCTCCCATCCCCCTGGCATCCTCCCGTTAAGTATTTGTAAGTATTAATAAGATCCCCCCTCAATCTTCTTTTCTCTAGACTAAAGAGACCCAAGTCCCTAAGCCTTTCTCCATATGAGAGATGGAGAAGACTATCACAGAAGATAGTTTTCTACAACACTGCACCAGAGGAGACTTGGGGAATCAACTGCAGCACACAGAGGTATCACACTGATGGACAAAGCAGAAGGACCTTAGCAGCTGACAGACCATTTGGAAAAAGTGCAAGAAACGTTACCAACATTCCTCTGGTTTGGAAAATTGAATGCATAAATAACAAATTCCTATTGGACTACTTGAAGAAAAGTAATTAAAATGAACATTTTTAATTTTTTTTTTTTATCGACAAAAGCTATTTATTTTATAGCTGGGAGAGTGGAAAAGAAAATTACCTTGGATCCAGATAAATTTACAGCTGTGTAAAGTTGAAAGGCTGCATATAGGCCTGTTTCTAAATTCCATAGGAATTTCTCATTCCTAAAGCTCTGCTGTCAGTATTAGTGGTATCTTTACTGTGGTATACTTGTGAAGCTATTACGCTAAGCACACTAGTACATCCAGTATTTATTGCTATAGATTATCCTGGAACCACAATGCAAAGTAGAAGCTTAAGTCAAACTGTCCATTAAAACTCTTAAGAAATTCTCGTTAAACAGCAGTGAGAGAATGTGATTCTTTAAAGCTATTGTTAATGTGTCAGAGAGATGTTTGTGTTTTTCTTAATGGTTTAGTAATGTCTAATAGGGATTGGGAATCCCTTTCATTCTTTCCTTTTACATGATGTACCACATAGACATAAACTTTCAGCCACACTATTTTTCCTCTTACTGGATGAAGGTTCAATAGGTTACTAATGGTTTTTTCTATTATATAAGCTTTGGTCACATCCTCCAAACCAATTGAAAATGCTGATATAATCCTTCTTAAAAAGTAAAATCAAATAATTGCTAAGAATATTAATAAATTATACCTCTGCAGATATTAAAACAAGTCCTATAGCCATTTTCTTAAATGAACAAGACGGGGGGAAAGTGAAATACATGAATTGAAGAAAAAGGTCTAAAAAATTAATGGATAACAACAAGCAGTAAAACTGTAGATCAAAGCAAGGTCAGCTATGTGCATTGATGAAAAGGCTTAGATTTATGATGCTCTGCTGAGGTAAATTGACTGAATACTGTGATGGGTAAAGTCTGCAATAGATTTGCACAAATTTGAAGGTCTTAGAAACTGCACTGTTAAATTTAAATTAGTTTTGTGATTTCTGAGGTTTGCACTATAGAGTTACTATTTTGTAAATTTCTTCAAGAGGATATTCCAGTGGTCTGTTCTGATTTAAGCCCATTAATTCAAGGAGTTGTAGCCTAAGGTAGAGCTTAATTTAGGAGATTTTTTCTAAGTTCTTTTTTAAAAGGATTCCAATTTTTATAGGTTCAATTAATTTGCTGAGCTACATTTTATTTTTCTTTTTATTTTTTTCTTTTCTTTTTGTTTATGGTGTCTTTAGACACCTGCATGTTAGGTCACTTTGTATTAATAGACATGATTTTGAAAGACCATAAAGATAGTAGCTTCTGCTTCTTATTGTTTTAGGAATTAATCCAAAAATCACCTAACTCCATCAGGTCAAATGACTAGATACGGTGCAAGGGCAAGATGCAAAGTAATCTAAAGTTAGCGTAAGTAAGCATAACTTTCCATAAAGTCTGAGAAAATTCTCTATTGGCAGGAATAAGTTGTTTGTACAATACATGCATAACAGTGTAATGTCACTTACTTTAGGATCCCACTTTCAACAGGGATTGAAGTTGAAGCACAGACAGGAAAACTGTGCTCTCCCAAAAAATCAGTAATAAATAGAGCTTTCTGCATTTTCCCCTCCAGACACAGTTTTGATTCTTGTGATCAAATAGCAAATTCACTTTAAGTTTGGGGAGCTGTCAGCTGGTTGACTATGGTACTTAAAGAAATATCTTCTCATTTTACTTTTTTTTCTCCCTACATATAACAGAATCTTAGAATAGGATCATTTACATTAGAAAAGATCTTTAAGTTCATCAAGTCCAACCATCAACTTAACACTGACAAGTCCACCATTAAGCTTTGTCCCTGAACGCCATGTCTACACATCTCTTAAACGCCTCAAGGGATAGTGACTCAACCACTTCCCTGGGCAGTCTGTTCCAATGTTTGACAACACTTTCAGTGAAGAAATTTTTCCTAATCTCCAGTCTAAATCTCCCCTCATGCAACTTGAGGCCATTTTGTCTTATCCTATTACTTGTTACTTGGGAGAACAGACCAATACCGACTTCTCTACAACCACCTTTCAGGTAGTTGTAGAGAGCAATAAAGTGTCCCCTCAGCCTCCTTTTCTCCAGGCTAAACAACCCCAGGTCCCTCAGCCGCTCCTCATAAGAGTTGTGCTCAAGACACTTCACCAGCTTTGTACTCTTCTGTGGATGCCCTCCAACACCTCAATGTCTTTCTTGTAGTGAGGGGCCCAAAACTCAACATGGTACTTGAGGTGCAGCCTCACGAGTACCGAGTATAGCGGGACAATCACTTCCCTCATCCTGCTGGCCACACTATTTCTGATACAAGCCAGAATGCTATTGGCCTACTTGGCCACCTGGGCCCAGTGCTGGCTCATATTCAGCTGTCTGTGGACCAACACCCACAGGCTGCAGGACAGCTTTCCAGCCACACTTCCCCAAGCCTGCAGTGCTGCATGGGGTTGCTATGACCCAAGTCAGGAGGCAGGACCCAGCACTTGGCCTTGTTGAATCTCATACCATTGGCCTCAGCCCACTGATCCAGCCTGTCCAGATCCCTCTGTACAGCCTTCCTACCCAGATCAACGCAGATTGACGCTCCCACCCAACTTGGTGTCTTCTACTTACTTACTGAGGGTGAACTCGATCCCTTCGTCCAGATCAATGATAAAGTTATTAAACAGAACGGGCCCCATATCATTAAGTTCTAACATGGTAGCAGCAAATAGGTTAAATAATTCTTAACTAACTAGTAGTTGAAGAATCAGAAGTCGTATGCGGGACCACAGTGAAAAATTGAGCGCATCGTCAATGGGTTGTTTGACAGAATACTAAATCAGAATTGTTGCATATTTTCTCATAAGATTAAATAGTGCTGGTTTAGAAATAAAGATTCTAAACAGTAATATTCATATGTTTGAGAATGATCTGGTGTTCAAAACTTTTAGTCTAAAATATTTGCTCACCAATTTACACAGTACAGCTAGGTTTCCTCACTGATATTCAAGTTTGTACCCTAACTAGAGTATTTGATGGAGACACTAACATTTGAGTTAGCAAGTATTTGGTTTTGTTTTGTTTTGTTTTGTTTTAAATTTTGGTTATTTTTTATTCCCCATGAGACATACTGCTGAAATAGGACCATCGTCATGACTCTCAGGAATATGAAGGATGGAAAATTTAATGCTGAATAATTTAAAATCAGAGTATGATGAGGAAATCCCCATAAGCGCCTAATTAAAAAATTATTTCAGTGTCTTATCCTCTTATTCCATCTTCAGACTACTTGGGGGTAAAATAACATCTATCTTGTTATAGACATACTGCTTGTAGTATATAGACATATGGGTACTCTCATTACTAAACACAACCATATTATCACTAATTTGAGCATGTTAAGGTGCTTAAAGGACTATTAACCAACAGCTAATTTTTCCCAAACTCTTCAAGTCACTGGTAATTACCATATTGTCTAGTAAAAAAAAGAAGAGGAGAAGGGAGGTGGACAGAGAGAAGTGTGTTAGTATTCTACTAAGCAACCATTTAGCATTTACATTCAACTCTGAACATATTAAATTTCCCGTTGTTGAAGGTTCATTAATTCACGTCAGTGTGAAATACCAAGGCGGTTTGTGTGTCTGGACACTTCTTTAATACCATGTCCCAAAAATAACCTTGAAAGGAAGTCATAGTCTGCAAATAATGACAACTTCTACTTAATGTAGAGAGTAGGTAATTAAACAAATTTCTTGAAAGGTTATAGTCACAACTGTGTAGGAATGCTGTCATTGTTAATCGCTGCAAAATAAAAAAGACCTAGAGTTAAATTCATCTACATTATATATAGCCCTTGCCATTTTTTTTATTTGCTTTCAATTGCATATGTAGTTATTAATAAAGAGGAAGGCCATAATTATGGGTTCTCACCCAAATTATAATTCAGCAGTCAGTCTTTTGGCATGCTACATTTCACGTACATATTTAAAATAAACAGAACCAATGTATATAAGGTGTAAATATTTACAGTAGAAACTTTTTTCACTAAATTTATTGCTGTGAAAACGTTCTGATTTTTCCACATTTTTTTAAATCTGTAAAAAATAAATAAACACTTTAAAAACTTTTTCTCTGTTTTCTGCACTTCTACAGTAAAACTAAAATTCTTAGAGATGTTTGTGTTGCTTTTCTCTTTTGTTATACAATTACTATTCATTAATTAAACTGGAAACCAAGTTTCTAAATGTATGTTATGATGTGACAAGGGACACTAGTAGGAGGGTGGAAACTGCAGACAAAAACTACAGTTTCTATGAAGTACCTCAACACTGTCCATTTGCAAAATTTCAGGCTTCTGTAGTTGCCAAACTGCGTATCTCAACTAAAAGCCTGTACTTAACACAGACAACTAATCAAACATTATTTCCAATCAATCAGATGTAATTTCATCTAGCACGATTTTTTGTGACATATGTTTAGTATTGCACCAAATAGTTTTATTCTATTTTTATTCACTAATGCTGTGTGTTTTTACAAACTGAAAACCCAAGTGATTAACCTAGAAAGTGATTCAGATACAATTCCATGCATGCAGAAGGATGTCACAAAAGTGATGAAGCTATATATTAATTTGAATACTTTTTGACAGATGGAAGAAATATAGAACTAATCAGGAAAGAATTGTCTTAGCAGAATGCATGTTAAAAAAATTCTGCACTGATTTCAGGATTTCTCCTATATTTCTCAGACTGGCATAGAAATATATTTCACTTTAATATTATATTTGAGCATGGGTGTGATAAGAAGTAGAAATTTGGGATAAGAAGTTGGATACCAATGTGACAAGGTATTTTGTGCATCTCCTCTTAGAGCTGACACCAGTCACCTGTTCCCTTTCAATTGTTTTTAGATCATGTACGTGAGATGAAGGAGGAGCTTTTGTACCTTGCTTCCAAATGGTAGTCATGAGTTATGTCTCTCTCCTCTCTCCGTTTCTTCTCATGAAGGATGGTCTGAAGAGGCACAAGAAGGATCACCACATCGAAGAATCTCTTCTTGGTTTCTTTTCTAAAGCTGGTAATGGTCTTGCATAGCTCATTTAGCTACCCTCGGTATGGGAAATGCCAGGGATCAAAATCCTTGCCTTGCCACATGGATTAAATACAATACCTTGTTTTTTTAAATCCTCTTGTCCTAGTTAATTTGTTACATAATGTTAGCTTTAATTTACAGTAGGATTTGCCTGTAGTTTCCATTCCCTTCCGTCAAGAGAATAATCACCCCTACAAAAAAAGACCTGTGTGGGAAAGTAAATGTCATGTGGGTTATTGCAGAAGATACAGCATCTCCCCTGCATTATTAATAGAAATCTGCTCAGAGAGGATACTTGTTTTACAATCCTGCATAATAAATTATTGCTTTAATATTTATACCTCTCCATCTTTCTTCATGTGTGTGATTTAATGACCTATTTAACATGTTCCCAATTTCTTAGATAACATTAGAAATCTGTTTCATAAGTATGCCTTTGTTTGTACTTATTATTTAAACTTTAGCACACAAGATGGCTTTGCTTATCCAAGGTCACTGTGTGCAGATTAACTATATGTAAACCAGAGAAGTTACTTTTGAGAGGAATAATAATAAATCTTTGGTCTAAAAACAGGTGGGGAATAAGCACTAAGACCATTGGTCATTTAATAGAAATTGTTTAGATTCACAGTGGCATTAGTAATGGATATGGCCCCTGAACAATTATTCTTTTCTCAGTTTTGCTTGTATAACACACACATCTTTGTGATTTGTGAATGTGTTGACTTCTCAGCAATAGGAGAAGGTTGTGACTGTCACTGAGACAGAGAAAATCTGTCATTGTAAACATCAGCCAGTAAATTACAGGATAAGCTGTTTAACAATTTTTTCTAGTGTGAAGCATGAACAAGATGATGTCAAAAAACCTGAATGTGCCATAAACTCTGAATAGAGATGGAATTAGGCAGAATAAAACAATAATTTAACTTGGAAGAGACTTCTGGGTGTCCATGGTCCAGTCCCTCACTCAAAGCTGTGTCAGCAGAGATCTGACTGCCCAGGGCCTTGGACAATCAAGCTTTTGTTCCTAACATATTATGGGAATCTCCTTTGCTCTACTTTCTCTCAGTTGCATCTCATTCTGCTGCTGCCTAACTCCTAGAATGTGTATAAATGTCTGGTGAGATAAACTCCAGCAGGGACTAGTTATGGATAAATTACGTTGCAATGTAGGAGTCAGGCCACCAGATGCATATTAATGTCACTCTAACCTAATGATATTCCATCTTTCTGAATATTATATCTACTACAGGTGGAATAATGCTCCTTGGACTTAGTGCCAGAATACAACAGAGGCACATTCTGTTTTGTGCTAGATGCACACCTGTGCTTTATTTATAGTCAATAAGGCAGAGTTCCAGAATAGTGCAGATATTTGACAGCTTAACAAATGTCCTGCTTCTGCCAAGCTGAGGAGTGGAGTGGCAGTATGTGAAGCTGTGGCTGGAAGGTGCTGTTTACATTTATTCTTCTGGTTGGAAATTTAGCTGCCAGTTACTCTAGGTAGAGTCTCTAATATGGCATATCCTCTCAAGTCAGGCTGAAAAACAACCTGATATACAATGTGCTTCAAAATTACCTCTGTGATTTTCTGTTTTGACTCAGTCTACTTCTATCTTTTGCTGTTTTATTATTAAGGGGTTAGCTACAGATTATTTTATTTTCTTTTTTCATTTGGGTACTGTAAGAGGAGGGAAATTCAGAAGAGTTGCTGATACTTTGTGGTGTAAAGAAGTCTGTAATCTTAGAGGATTTAATCTGTTGAAGTATGGGCTGTATGAACAGACAGTGAGGTGAACTGAAAGCTGGCTGAATGGCCAGGACCAAAGGGTGGTGATGAGAGGAACAAACTCTTGTTGGAGGTCAGCAACTAGCATTGTACCCTAGGGTACTGAGCACAATCAGTAATGTTTTGGATAATGGTGCAGTGTTCCATCAGCAAGTGTGGGGGTGACACAAAACTGGGACAAATGACTGATACACCAGAGGGTTGTGCTGCCAACCAGAGGGACCTGGGCAGGTTGGAGAAATGGGCCAACAGGAACCTCGTGAGGTTCAACAAGGGCAAGTGCAAAGTCCTACACCTGGTGGGGAACAACCACAAACAACAGTATATATTGAAGGTTTTCTAGCTGGAAAGCAACTTGGCAGAAAAGGACCTGGGGAGTCCTGGTGGACACCAAGTTCAACGTAAGCCAGCAATGTGTCCCTGCAGTAAAGACAGCTTAACAGTACCCTGGGCTGCATTAGGAGGGATGCCAACAGGTGGAGGGAGGTGGTTCTTCCCCTCTACTCAGCACTGGTGAGTCCACTGGAGTACTGCGTCCAGCTCTGGGCTCCCCAGTACAAGCGAAACAGGGATATACTGGTGAGAGTCTAACAAAAGCCATTGCATTCACATGTCTAAGGCATTCATAAATGGTGCCATAATTTTATTTTTTTTTTTTATTATTCCTTTAATTCCTTATGGAAAGATAAGAGAAAATTTGGTGAGACGAAGCTGTAGAATAATTTTTCAGGCAGTTGTCTGTTGCCTATTGGGACTGTCCTGGTTCCGGCAGGGATGGGGTTAATCTCCCCAGGAGCCGGCAGGGGGCAGGTATTCCATACCACGTGACCCATGCCCGGGCTATAAGAAGAGCTAGCCGGGCGAGGAGAGGAGTCGCCACTCGGGGGTGGGCTGCGGTGGTGCGGGTCTGGTCGGTGCGCTTCGCGGCGGTACTGTAATCGCGTTTTCGTCTTTTCCTTTTGCTGTTCTGTTAAATTGCATTCTTTTAACCCACGAGTTTGGCCCTGTCGTTTTCTTTTTCCACGACCGTGGGAGTTGTGCGAGCGGCTGTGTGGTTCTTTGTTGCTGGCTGAGGCCAAACCACGACAGGGACAAAAAGGAGACAAGGAGGTGGACAGTTAAAGGCTAGTTTAGGACTTCATTATTTACCATCCTTTCAGCACAGGCCCTCTAGCTTCTTCTGAAGAACAGTGAATGTCTTGTTCTACTTGATAAGCTTTTGTGTTCCAAACTTTTTCAGTTTCATGGACCTTTAATTCTGTTTTTTATAAGAACTTGCATAAGTTTTTGTAGAAGGATGTATTTAATAAAACAGAGAAGCTACTTCAGAATACAGCCCGTAGAAACAGCTACTGTGAAGAACCATATACTAGCTGAAAACTGCAGCTGGTTTGTTACTGGTGAAAAATAAAAATTGGAAAACTGTAACTGCAAACAATAGGAAAGCGACACAGTAGCAGAAGTATGCTTTGTGTGTTGGTGTGGGAAAGGAAGCACACCAGACTGTAATTTCTAAAGTATGCAGATGTACTTCACTTTTTCAATTTTGAAAAGTTTTTGAGAATTTTCACCCAAAATTCTGTGCAAACTGCTTTCCTGCACAAAAATAAAATACAAAATCATATTCCTTTCCTTTCTCTCTGTTCCCCAAAACATGTGATGAGAAGGAAACTGAAATGAAGAGATTCACAGAAATCTCTTTTGCTTTTGAAACTCTTGTCAAGGAGCTTGGTGGAAACATTGTCTCACCTGTTTCTGACCAAAATTCTGAGATCTTCCGAGTAGTCTTGTTGCTTGGTTACTGGCTGTCTGGAAGCAATGATTTTGTTGCAGAAAAATCCTTTATGTGCTTGGCCCCACTAGAGGGGAAAAAATATTTACTCTTTTTAAAACTACCAGTTTTGTACTTTGGACGCCATTTTGAACCGGCTACAGGACTTCCAGGTAATAACCTTGATCCTGCCCTACCTGTGTATCATCATCTGCTAATGCAGAGGAGGTATGTAAATGATATTAGCTGCATTTTCAGTTGCTGAGAGCCTTTAAAACAAATGACAGAAAGGCCACTTGAATCAAAATGGGTAAAGGCGGTGCCACTTAGTGCATGGAGTCAGGATATCTTTTGCAGAGGGTAAGGATGATAGCTACAGAAGTCATTTCACAGTTTGGGTTAATAGTGGCAGGGTGTTACTACAATAGTTTTCTCATGGTGCAATTTGTAAGTAGTATATGTAAGGGTTTGTGGAAGAACATTGTCTGCTCTGGTCAAGGACCTTTTTCAGTGCCACAAGGGATAATAAGAAAAGGAGGAAGCCAGAAACAAGAACATACAAGGGACACAAACCTGACAGATAAATGATGAATGAGACAGTGACAAGAACCAAGCCTGGGCAGTCACACTCGTTGATGATGGTGTGAGAGAGTCTGAGGATACTAATTTCAGGTTATATGAGGTTATCTCATAGGGAACACTGGCAACTGTGAAACTAAAGGCAAAAATCGGAAACCAGAAACAAAATATCATAGAATCATAGAATGGTTGAGGTTGGAAAGGACCTTGAAGATCATCTAGTTCCAACCCTCCTGCTGTGGGCAGAGACACCTCCCACTAGACCAGGTTGCTCAAAGCCCCATCCAACCTGGCCTTAAATGCTTCCAGGGATGGATCTTCCACAGCTTCTCTGGGTAACTTGTTCCAGTGCCTCACCCTCAAAGTGAAAAATTTCGTCCTAATATCTAATCTAAATCTACCTTCTTCCAGTTTGAAGCCATTACACATCATCCTATCACTACATGTATGCTTATTTGCCCATTTAAATCAATGTATTTCATTGATACATTCATGATGATGGTAGTAAGCTGCTCATATTTTGTCAAGTGAAAATGTCATCTTTTTTTTATAGAATCAACACTGCTTTTCTCAACATTTACAGGGACTTACAAGGTGAATCATGTGGTGAATGAGCCTTTGATGATGATACATCTGCATGTCTTGCCTTACTAGTGAATAAATATAAACATCAGAGATACTCAGTTGCTGTATTCCCACCACCATTTTGAATAATATAGCTGTTATAAGTTTTGCTTTTATGTTCTACTTGTGTTTATTTTTTAATCTTTCTGCTGCTCCTTACAATCTGATACCTACCGAGTTATTTCTCCGTCTTCGCAGCTTTTTTTGTCTTCTTTTTGCTCCTATTATGACTATCAGTTTTAGGCTTAGACCTGTATGTATTGACATACAAAGCCATTGGTTTTCATTTTTAAAAGGACTTCATATCCTAACAGACCTGATGTGAAAAAAATCTCCTGTCAAACAAACCATCTGTTTTTTGAGAAAAATAGTTTTAAAAAGTAAAAATAGATTCCTCTTTATCAAAAATTTTGCATTATTCAATTTGCCTGAATGTGAGAAGATTGAAGATTGTGCTTTGGATGGGAGAGAACTTTTGGTCTAGATGTGTGGAGCCTAGTAATGACTGAAAACCTATATTGTTAAACAATCTCTTGTAAAGCTGATGTGAAACAAAATGCTGTAGTATTTTTTGTTGTCTGACGGGTTTTGGGACATCAGATTTGTGAGACTGCAAATGTCTTTTATATGTCCTTGTGTGTATGCACATATATATATATATGTTTCATTGTGTTTTATTGTGTTCGTAACTGTATTTATGCTTCCCTTCCCTCTCCCTCTCCCCTCTCCCCTCTCCCCTTCCCCTTCCCCTTCCCCTTCCCCTTCCCTTGACTCTGATTGCTGGAGTCTCTGAAATTTAGGACCAGGCTTCCCCTCCCTCCCCCCACCCCCCACACCCATTTGGTATCCTAAGTTCGTGATACTAATAATCAGCAACATGTCCCTTTAATTATCAGAAAAAGTATTTTAAAAATAGTTGCATTTATTCTAAAATTTCTCCTGAAGTATAACATTTAATTTTTAGACAAGAAAAGTGTCAAGCGATAGGAAAGTTTTATCACTAAAGGAGTTGTGTTATTGTTTTTGAAAGGAAGATGACTAAAGGAGGACAGCTCTTGGCAGAGTATTCAGTTATTCCAATGTGATTCTCTAAGAAAAAGATATTCATATGTCCCTCAATATCTATTTGGTTTGTGGGTGAGAAGAAGAAAACAAATAACAGTGCAGCCTGAAAGCACTTTTTTACATTGCTCACAAAAATATTAGTAAAAATTGAACAAAAAGAATTAACATTTTTCACATAAAATTGTTTATATTTCTGAGTGACTCTACACAAAAGTTGTCATTGCCAGCGATGACTGTGGAGTGATTAAAAGCTGTACCTAAAGTAAAGGTGTTTCAACTACGTTGCCATAAACTTTCCCTTCACAAGAAAGTTATACATAGGGAACAATGCAGAAAGGATTCTGAAAAAAATCATAGAATATACACACACACACACACACACACATAACAAAGTAAATACAGAGACAGAGAATATATTTTGGAAATCTGTCGGGTTTTAAGTGCCTTATAAACTTCTGCCAAAGAGCATGGCTTTTTATTCAAACAAGTCAGAAGTAAAAAAAAAAACCCAAAACACCTCAGGAGAGGAAGCTGTTTTCTACAGGTGTTCTTGGAGGATCTTACTATACCTAAGAAACGGTTATGATAGATAGCCACAGATTAGACATTTCAATGGAATTTCAAGCTTTAAATCACACATGTGGGAAAGTAAATCCCATGTCTACAAGTGATGTGTCAGTTGACTTCAAATCTGTTCAGATGCATCACAGCTCTAACTGTTGGAAGACCCAATTGTACCCATGATGGGGCTAAACCAGGTCTCCAGAGCAGTTCCCCCACCAAGCACCCACCATGGAGGCATCGGTTTAGCACTAGGCAGGCTCACAAGGCCAAAGCAGCACAGGGCTGCTTAATCAGGCTCCTCTATGACAAGTTGTCACCAGATCAGGTCCATGGCAAGACAGGGGCACAATTCAAGTTGACAGTACTATTTCATAGTAAAGTATGCAGAAAGACAGTAAAACTCCCAATAATGACAGCAGTAGGCAAAAATCAGGACCATATGAAGTGCGACTGACCCAGAAATGCCAAGAGCTTATCAATCTTCACAGCTCCATAGAAAATACAGATTTTGGGGGAGGATAGGAGAGACTGATTCACTCCACGTGGTAGATGCTATGCATTTCTGTGCTCATTAAAAAGAGTATATAGCAAAAAGTGGCGTTGGATTTGAATATTACCTTTTTTCAAGTTGGTTATTAGCCAGTCTATGTTGTTCAGGAGAGGCTTTTAAATATATTTAGTGTGAAAATTTGATATGAAAACAAACTCTGTCTTTAAAGTATCTGTTGTGTTGAGAAGCAAAATAAAATCTCAGGTTTGAAGCATTATTAGTATTGCTCCCACCATGAATTTCTAAAGACTAGCCTGCTAATTAAAATCACTTGCTGGCTATATACATGTGATATCAGGCTGCTGAATACATGTTTTCCTGAGGTCTGTAAAATTACTTTTTTTGGAGACTGCAGTAGATCCTACTGTCTTTCACTGTAGTGTTAGTTCCCCTGGGATTAAGTTTTTGACCATGTGTTGATATTCATTCAACTGACTTTAAGGTTGATTACCAAGCCAGGGGCAGGTTCTTTTTTGGACATTTTATGCCTAAGCTGTGCACAACTATGTGGAATATCCTGATTAGTATCATGCAGGCCTTTGCCTTAAGTGCTGATGACTATGGGTGAAGACAGAAGTAAACTAGAGTTAAGGGAATAGAATTAAAAGGATAATAAACTTTGTTGTACCTAATTAATTGTCTAACAGCTGCAGTTTTCTCTGTCACTTCCTCATTTAGGAATATTACTGGAAACTCTAGGGAATTTAGAAACTTGCTGTATTCATAAAGCAAAAAGTAAATGTGAATTTGAGCTCTATAAAGCAAAAATGTAAGTTTAAATTTTTATGACCTCATTCAAAAGTAAATGACTGGAAATTAACTACCCCTCCAATTATGCAGTAATTTGTAAAATAGAATGTAATGTGGAAGAAGAGCATAAGGTAAGCAATGATGGTGCTCAGGAATTACAATGCTGGCTACAGCATTGAGTTTTATATGACTTTGGGTTAATTACTTGTCTGTTTTTTCCTGTGTAAAAGCATTATAATAACATCACAGGAGGGATGGTAGGGCTAATTAATACTTGTAAGATGCTTTGAAATACTAAGTTACAACATATGATTTAGTATTATCACTAAAATGAATATATTTCCTTTTTGGATACTTAGCCCTCTCACGATCAAGTTCTCCCTTGTTGTGATGAGAATTTTTCCTGATGAGGAAAATTTGAAAAAGAATGTCAAATGTTGACTTTGAAAATTATTTTTTTTTTTTTTTTTATGTTTAAAATTGTCAAGTTAGTGGGGAAGATGCAGAATTGAAATAAAACTATAACAAACAGAATAATTATAGATCACAGAATCACAGAACCTCCTAGATTGGAAAAGACCTGAAAGATCCCTAGTCTAATCATTAACCTAACACTGACAAGCCCACCACTAAACCATGTCCCTAAGCACTATATCTACACAACCCTTAAATACCTCCAGGGATGGGTACTCCACCACTGCCCTGGGTAATGCGTTCCAATGCCTGATGACCCTTTAAGTAAAGAAGTTCTTCCTAACATCCAATCTAAACTTCCCTTGGCACAACTTCAAGCCATTTCCTCTTGTGCTATCACCTGTTACTTGAGAGAACATGTTAACTCCCACCGCCCTGCACCTCCTTTCAGGTAGTTGTAGAGAGTGATAAGGTCTCCCCTCAGCCTCCTCTTCTCCAGGCTAAACAACCCCAGTTCCCTCAGCTGCTTCTCATAAGACTTGTGCTCCAGACCCCCCACCAGTTTCGTTGCCCTCCTTTGCACACTCTCCAGCACCTCAGTGTCCTTCTTGTGGTGAGGGGCCCAAAACTGAACACAGTACTCAAGATGCGGCCTCACCAGTGCCAAGTACAGGGGTAAAATCACCTCCCTGGTCCTACTGGCTGTGCTACTACAGAAAACAATTAGACGGAAAGGAACATCAGAAAGGTCTGTTTGGCTGCATAGTGGTTTGCTTTCAGTATCTGTGTCTAACTTTATGGGAAAAAAAAATATTTTGATAATTTAAAATTGTTTTGTGCTGAAGTGGAGTTTATTTCTAGTAAACACACACAAAAAAGTTTCTCTAATTTGGAGAGGGTAAGAATGGTGTTTTTGTATGACTGGACCAAAATTATTCTTTTCTTTTCCTTTTCTCCTTTTTTTCTTGAGTATTTTTAAAACCATATCTTTCAATTTTAGGAAAGTTTGTGTTTGGCATGACTAAGCCTCTCACTGAGGAACACATGGAACTTTGTAGTATGTCATCTATTGTAAAATGTTCTGCATGCTGAAAAATGAATTTGATTTTCAGATGTAATAAATTAGTAAAAGAAGGAGTGCACCTGTGGGCTACAGATTCTGAACTGCCACAACAAGGCTGGGAGTATATTTAGGCTGTAGGTATGTGGGATAGGATAAGATGGTGGAACTATAATTTAATTGACCTAAAGATGTTGCATTGACATTTATTTAAATCTTATTCTATTTATTCTTACTTGAAAGTACAAGGCTTGATTTGCTACAAGATTTTTTGAAGGTAACTGTGCTGCAGTGAACTACAGCAATTTCATTAAGGGAAGGACAAGTATTGTGCACCGTATGCGTACCTTGTGCACATCCATATAAACATGTTCAGCCAGTTCAGCTGTCATATTTCCATCCTACCACAGACAGTGTCTGAAAAGCACACCAAAGGAATGTGCAAATACCAATTTCAGTCTAAGTTTGATAAAGAAAAGGATCTGCTAAACAGGTTCGGGCAAGAGGGAAGTCAGGGAAGAGAAGTGGAGGATCATGAGCGAGAGGTCAGGAGTGAGGGAAAAATGACAGAAGAGGGAGGAAGGTGTCAAATCCTAAGCAGTGTAGTAAAGGTGACTCTGCTTACTTCATTTCATTGCTCCTAATCAGCTCTGTTGGAAACCTGAATGAGAAGCAAGGCTTTGCTGAAAGAAAGAGAATGGGTGTTAACTACGTAAAGGATATAATTTATATTTATTAGGAGTCAGAAGTATAAGGATTAAAAGGGTTGGGTAGCTGGTGTAGTTGAGTAGGAATTAGTTCATGTTCATTAAAATTCTCTGTGTTACAACAAATAACTGACACTAAAGAGTATTCAGTGCTATTGAAAATCCACAGACTGTTCTGTAAAATGACAATTTACCATCCCGTGTTTAATTCAAAGATTTCACACAGAAGTACTTTGCTTTACAAATGAGCTCAAATATGCAAGGAATAAGGACATGAATGTGAGGTGTTATATATATTTCTATTATTTTAGTAGCAAGGTGTTGTGCCTGTTAACAGAGTGTGCATCTGTCTGATAATTACACCTTAAGGTAGTGCTCCTGTTTACAGGCATCCAACAGAGATTTACAGGAAAGTTATTAAGGCAGCATCAAAAGGAAGCAATAGCTATCAAAGCTACTTCTTTCTTAAAAGTCTGAATCACTGTTACTTTATTGCTTAGCAAGCCACCTGATTAATACATTCATACAGCTTTGCTTAAAGAATTTAATAGGTTTTTCAGATGTAATTTCAAATTTGATCTGGTTTTGCCAGTGATATGTTCTTGTTGATAACACAAAAATAATACTTTACTCTGTTGCTGGATGAAATGATGCCTCTGCCTTTTAACAGCCAAATAATTGCTAACAACAGAGCTCTAGACCTTGGGCTTAACAATCTGTGATAACGTTGTTTAACAGTGTTTCACAACATCCTGTTTAGCAAACAGCACGCGCCAAGGCTTCTTAACCTGGAAATCTCCTCGATCTTATGTTGTGAATTTGTATTGCAAATCTTAAAGGACTTGCAAGAGGGAAAACCTGCATTTTTCATTGAGAGCTGGGTGAACGCCTAACATAGGAAAATATTCTGTGGAAAAGAATATGGGGTGTTTGAAAGACAATTTCTGTTATTCTCTATGGGCAGAAAACTGAAATACATGTTATGTTTGTAAGAAAGTATCTATGAGATCTGAGTGAGGATAAGAGAAGAAAGATAATATTGGCTACTTGACAGTTTTGACTGTAGAAACTGAAACCAGGATTTTTTTGTTTGTTTCTCTCCGGTGAAAACTGATGCTACTTTTGGGTGCAAATACATTGACTTAGTGGTGAACTCTGTTTTTAATCTTCATGGGATGTGCTTTCCAGATCCTTAACTGGTCTTTTAAATTGCTTTATAATTTTGTCTTCACATTAAAGCAAATCTCAGTTTGATGGATAGCACTTAGCTAATAATTTATTTTAAAATTAAAGTTAAAAAATAAAGATTAGTTTATTACCTGCATAATAATATTATTGATGACCTGATGTAGCTGCTGCTGTTACAGTGTTTCTGTAATTATGCCTACCACTGGATGATACTCCCAATTCTCTGTTAACAAAAGCTAGAGATGGGGAATATCCTGTGACTGCAGAAAATACCTTATTGGTTATTTCTAGACTACTTAAAGTACAGTTGCATCCCTTAACATCCAAATATAATAGTTATATACTAAGTATGTTGGTAATTTGCAGAAAAAGGAACTTGAAATTTCAAGTTTTCAAGCTACGAAAACTTTCTGGAGTTTATTTGGAACATTTTAGACTTCCTGGTGAAATTTTGTGAAATGGAAACACCAGAGGGGGACCCTAACAGACGGGTGTCTCCTATGTATGAAGGAGGGGCTGGAAGATTACATTTGTCAATATCCCATTTTAAACAGTCAAAGACTGTGTAAAACTTTATTTTGTGTAGTAACATTACAGTAGGAGTTCTCCTAAGCTGGTTATATATGATGACTTCTACTCCTTTTTACAGCTGCTGTTTTTTCCACATGAGCCAGCAGTATGGTTTGAGGCTTAGCTGTAATTTCTCTATTTTGACTGTGTTCTGTGGGGTAGGAACCTCTGCCAGAATGCCAGTGGTACCAAACCTACCACGCCAGAGCTCCTGCCTGCCTGGCTGAAAGATCCATTGAATTTTTCTTAAAAAATTCTTTGGCACAGAGAAGTGTAAACTGTGACTGTTGAGATATAAAAGCATACATTCCTCTATAATGCTGAGAACATTGTATTTTAAAGGATGGGACAATGGTCACCACATTTGAAAATCAGAATTCCTGTTCCTGTAGTTCCTCTCTTTGGTCATGGGCACTAAAACTACTGATAAGCTGAATCAGATTTCTTGGCTGTTAGGCTGTTCTTTTTAATATAATGGTGTTTGTCCTATTTCCAAACACACCAGACTGTTTTCTGGAAACATTTTTTTCCATAAATGTTAGAAATCTATTGTGAATTATTGTTACTTGTGTAAGCATTCATGAAAGTAACTAATTCTGTAATGCCAAGTGCTTATGTATGAAGACCTCTATTCTCAGTGGTGACTAGGAACTACATCAAACTGTTTTTTGGTATCAAAATATAAGACAGTTCAGTACCTTCATCAGTGTACAAAACTGAAGGTCAAATACACTTGACAGTAAAGAGAGACTATCTTGTAGTAACTGTGTTTCAGAACACCCATGAACATGCAATGAAAAATCCATGTAAGTCATTGTTTTACCAGAGAAAATATGTTACATTGTTGCTGTGTAATTATAATGTAATGTGTTATGAAATTGAATACTTTATTAGTCCCATTCAAGCTCTATTGACATTAATAGAATTAATCTGTTGTCCACTTGGAATAACGTAAATGTAAATCAGACATTCTATTTTAATTTTTCCTCTTTAGTTTTATATTTATTTACATTTCTTTTAAGTTAATGTCAAAAGCCTGCTGGGACCAGAAGCATATTAGAACTTGACTTCTTTCACTGAATCTATCAGCTTCAGCACAAAGCTAATCTGCAGAGAAGAAGCAACGCTTAAGAACTATTTCTCAGTCTTTTCCTCTTCTCTTGTAATTTTTTTTTTCCATTGTATTGCACATCCATTTGAATTTGAGTATAAAAATACACAAAACCTGATACTAAATTGTAAGCTTTTTAAGGAAGAGATTTGGGTATAATATCTAGCATTATGGGTAGAATTTTGACTTTCCATTTCTTGAAAACACTTTGTGCTCTGCCTCCAATATGTTCTTTATATATTCCCACAGCTATTTGTTTTCTGTGTTTTGTCAGCAATTTACTTTTTGCTAGTTGTTATCCTCTAGTTTCTATGGAAAGTTTGAACATGTTCAGACGAAATTGCAATATGTGATGACCAATTCTCAGGCAGATTGCTTCAGCATAGGAGGTGGGGAAGCTTGGCTAGAAATGTGAAGAAAAGGCAGTTGGAATGCTCTGGCATGACAGAATATTATCAAAATAAAAACAATTGTTTTAAAACTTTTTAAAGACAAAGGGCTTTTTTTGTTATGTATTAAAGAGGTATACCTTGCAGAACTGGAACTGAAATAATTGGTTTTTTGGTCTTGCATCTCTTTAAGGAGATAGATATATATTTATTATAAACGTGCACCTTGGAAGGGATTTTACTCAAAGATTTAAAATACAGTTTTAATATTTTAGGTAAATTCATGATTTATTCACTGCCTTGGTCTGTAAAAAGAAAACTGTTTGCGAGAATAGGTACTATGTTGAGAATTCAGTAGATAAAAATCAAGACATGCTTAAAAGAATGAACTCAAAAGTGGCATTAAGATCTAATTTAGAGAAAAAAGAATGAAAGTTTCTAAGTGGAAAGACTTAACCTGAAAAAGGTTAAGAATGTAGCTAAAAAGGGACTGTAGCAGTAGGATGAAGATCTGGTCTTTTCCATGAAGATGGTTTGGCCTTTTGTAAAGTTAGAAGGCAGATGCTGCAAGTGAATGAAACTTCACAACCTGATGAACTTCAAGAGCATTGAAGTACCAGCTGTGTGTTTTTAATTCCCTAGGGCAGCAATTATTACAAGGTAAGACATGGAGGTTGCATCTTTCATTTTTTATGCACACATTTTCTGGAAGAGGAACCTCTGCTTGAAGAAAAGAAGCCAACTGAGGACTTCATAAAATACTGTCATGGTCATTAGGTGCTCCATTTGGTCAGTGCACCAGAGATTGGGAATGTACAGGTAAGACAAAGAATTGAGACTTATTACTCCTAGTCAGTATCTGCAAATCGGAGGGTGATTCAGGCCCATCTCTTTCTCCTGGTACTCCTTCACTGCATATGTTCCATGCCACGGCACAGGATGAATTTTGTATAAATGGACAGTGTCCTGCAGAAGTGTCTAGTGCTCACACCTGCTGTTAACTTTTGGATGTGTTCAGCCTCACCCACCTAAGAACAGGTGACAGGAAGGGGGTAGGTGGGATTGAGGAGGAATACTAATGATGGTATGAAGGAATGCGTTTTTTGACACTTCAACTGTGTTGTACATACACAAAGCAATAATGAAGAAAGCAGGGGGAAGTCTTACGACACATGTAAGAGTTGGCAGGATGGTGCTATGTGTATCTGAGCCTGCATTAGCCCAGGGTACAGACAGAGGCCCTAAGACCAAGGTCAGCAAATAGAGAAGACAGCTTCTGGTGGAGTCAATGAAAGCCATCCCTCTGCTGTGAGAGTGGGGATGTGGCTCTTTGATGAACAGCCAGTCAGGCTGTTATCTGCAAGTGAAAGACACGGATTTCACCAACCAGCTCTGAAGCAGAGCTGCTATCACTGAACATGCATTCTGCAGACTTTAAAATGAACCTGCTAAAAGTGTCATGAGAATAAAAAAAAAAAGAGACAGTGGATGGATCCAGGAGGAGAAAGCCAAAACCCTCCTAACTGAACCATAATCCTGGCAGCGCTTACAAACTTCTCATATAGAAAACACGCTGTCGGACCCCTTCCTGAAATAGGGATTAGCTACAGAATAGAGGTTTCTTGTAATATAAAAAGGGGCCATAATTCTGACAGTGTCCCAGCCTGTGCCTTTGAGATGAACAGTCTGTTTTCAGAATAACTGTGAAAGATTCATGTGAACATTAGAACATTTTCTGATTGCATCACAAGCAAGAGAAAAGCAGCAGCAAAGTAGAAAAATCAGAACTGAATAATGGGAGTTCATTAAATGAGAAATGGAGGAGAAATGAAGGGGACTATGGTGATAAAGTAGAATAAAAGGCCAAGTAATACTAAAAATAGTGATAAACTTGCATTCATAATGTAAGGCATAGGATTAAATGATAAAGGTTTAGCAATGGCTTTAGAGTAAAAAGAAATATTATACACCAATGACTTCCTTTTATAGTTAAGCACCTGGATCTACGTTTATAGATGCATTGCCCTATTTATCTGAAGTCTGATTCATCTGCTTTTGGTTGCACTAATACCTTGATTCAGGTGGAAACCTGCTTGTCTTTTCTGTGCTTCCCTGACTCAGTTTACAGTCTTTCCTTTCTGTGTTTACTGTACCTACCTTTCCTGTGACTCACACAGTAGAACTGCCATTTTTTCACCAGGGAAACCATGATGTTTCTAGCCTTGCTGCTCACAAAGGAAATAAAAATAACTTCATGGAGTTATTTGTTTGGGTAAGACACCTGCATTATAAGAAGCAGCAAAAGAAACTATCACTCAGAAAAACTTTGCACTTCCCTGGGGTAGAAATTTGAATGTATTTGGTTGTGATTATATTCTTAAACAAGCAATTGGCAATGGGAATTGTTCTTCAGAAAATTTTAGTTTGGCTTCAGACTGCTTGCTCTGGCCAATTCATTAAAAAACTAGAGCCACAATTTTGTTCATTATGCTTTCCTGGATACCTGTTACTCAAACCGGTATTTGGCTGATACATAACACGTTAGCAAGCTTTGGCAAACTTGGACATCTGGGCTTCATGGACTGGTCGGGTATCAGATGAGGCTCTTGGGAGAGAGTAGCCCTTCAGTGATCCTCCACACTTACCATTTTTATCATGACAGCTTCCCTATTAGCTCCTAAGTTATATATATTCCATCAGCATACTAATCATGATTGAACCTTTTATTCTTGAAAGTCTTCTTGAAGTGCTTCCAGATATTCCTTCCAAATGGGGTATTTCTTCATTAATATTTGTTATATGGAGTGAATTAAGAAGCTTGAAAAGTACTGTCATGGCAACATTTTTAAACTGAAAAAGGTAGATTTAGATTGGACATGAGGAAGAAATTTACAATAAAGGTGAAGAGATGCTGGAACAGGTTGTGTGTCATTGGACATATTCAAAGTCAGGTTTGATTGGGCTTTGAGTAACCTGATCTAGCAAAAGATGTCCCTGCCCATGGCAGGGGGTTTGGACTAGATGATCTTTGAAGGTCTCTTTGAACTCAACACATTCTGTGAAAAAGCAGACATTCTCATATTGTTTTACCATTTTCTAACCTTAAATTGGAGATAGGAAGATACCTTCCCTCAGTGCCTCTTTTTTGGTATTGCATTTGCTATATTTTTTATTAAAATTATAATTCTACTCCTTTCTCAGGTTGAAGTTTTTTGCACACTGCTACAGCCCTCTGTTGGAGTTATTCCATTCTTAAGATCTCTGACATTTTGTATTGCAAAATTCAAAGAAACTTCTAAGAGCTGAATAGGTGTTTTGAAGACTGAAAATTGCCAAGATGAAGTTGGTGAAGAATAACCATGCAACTCTACTTGCTCAAATAATTTGTTGTTTAATCCTTCTTCAGATAAAGTCTCTGGCTGTAATCAGGACATTATTGTTGCAGCTTGCCATTGAATCCTACACAACTAGAACTTCACCAGTTTTAGTTCATTTAAGAGGTCTTAGGTTGTCCACAGATATGAGCTGCTCACTTCAGAGATCAAAAAGAAAATTGTGGATCTGAATTTCCTGACATGACCATCCATGAGTTGGCAAAGACAAGTAACACTCTAACATTGGAACAAAGAAACATTATTTATCTACCGCTTTGTAGATATGTAACTCGGAATTGATTCCTCCTGTGAATGGGGATTTTCCTACAGCAAAGGTCTTTGATTGATCCTTCAGTGTCCGGTAAATAAAACTAAACCAGCGGTGGAGTTTAAAGGTCTCCCTTCACCATGAAGATTCCTGATTTCATTTGTTATAAGATCTTAACCGGGAGATGACTGCCCTTCTGTCACATTTTGTTTCATTGCATCAACAGGATTAAAACTTACCAGCTCAGAGGGAGAGGAAGAAACACGGTGTGTTGGGTTCCTCTCACTCTATCACAAGTTGTCTATATGTAGTTACCCTTGCTACCTGGTCAGTCAACACAGACAGCTATTTTCCAGAATGCAGTTCAATTTTTAGAAACTTCAATGAGAAAATTTTTTAGAAACTTTGACATTATTCTGGTTCTTACTTAGTATAAGCCAAACATACAAGCAAACAGAAAGAAGTGAAGCTGTACCTTATTTTATGTTAGGATACAAAGAACATCACATTCCTTCCAGTTTGTTCTATGCCAGCAGGTCAAATGATTGTGTGAAGTGAAATAAAAGACATGAAAGTGCAGGATGCTATAAACCAGATTTGACATGTTACTTTTGCTTTAGTCAGAGATGTTGAACCTGAAAGTCGTTGCTAATTCTATTGTCCCTGTTCAGTCCACCAGCATCATCCAGTGTTCTTTCCTCCCCCTCTCCATGTGCAAATGTACAGTCGTCACATAATTTGTAAGCCTTTGCCTCAGGTACTGTAGTGTCCCAGATGCTGTTGAATATAAAAGTTTACAGAAATGATCAAATTGGAATTTGAAGTACTTGTTGCTTTGTTGTGGTTTGGTTTTTTTTTTCTCTCTTAAGCATGATGTAATTTTTAGGGTGTTAGTATCATCTAATTGAAAATGTCTACATTTTGCTTCTTCACAAAATGTAAACTGTTGAAAGTCAGTCCAGTCATCAGAAAAATCACAGAATAAGTAGAATCAAAGAGGAGAAATATGGCTTTTTGACCTTATTAGCTGTTAAATGGAAACTAGAATGTAGTGACTAGAATGCAGTCCCTCAACAGTAATAACTACAAACTGCTGTATAGTGTAAAAAGTTTCCAGATGAAAGAAAAAAAACTAATATATGAAAGAATTTGACTTGGTTTACGCACTGTCAAAGAAAAGCATGAACAGCAAGAATGGAGGAAGAAATTAATTTCATTTGTGCCAAGTTAGAGCAGAAAAGCAATTAAACTGGCTTCGTGCTTGAGTAATCTACGGTAAAGAGATAAATGTCAAGACTGTTAGTTTCAGAGATCTTTATGAAAAGCAAGGGTCCACTTAATATCGGAGGTACATACGATAAGCAACATTCACGACTCATTATATTTTATGTAATGATAACTCAATTCTACTGTTTTTTCTTTTCTGTTCATGAGTAGTCATTATACTCTCTGTACTGTTACAAGTTTCTGAAGTTAATAAATTTTTCTGAATACTTTCTTCAATTTCACTATGAATATTGCACAGCCAAACCTTCAAACTTGCAAGATACATCAAAAATAGCTGATTGAAATCTGCCAGCCACTCAAGATTATTGCTGTTATGCTGTTTTAAAAATCATTTATTGTTAGATATATAAATATCCTTACCTAATTTGTATGATTTATTTATCTATAATACTACTTTAAGTAGATTGGATCACTTTTTTTATTTTTAAACTAATTCATAAAATGCACATTTCAAATTAAAAATTATCTGAGGTCACCATAATAAAATTTTTTACTCAAATCACACACATCGTAAAAGAATTAAGTTGCAGATGTCCACACAAAAATAAATAGTTGATTAAGGCTATCAATGCTTATACATCATTATAGAAACTTTGAATTTAACATATATAATTAAGAGATTCTTTGCTGACAGTATCTACAGACTGTCACGGAGGGAAAAATAGCAGCTATTAAATGATTCTCTCATCAGAGAAAGATGTAATAAAATCTAATCATAGGAAGAAAACCAGGAACTGAAATGAGAAAAATCTATCCTGATTTTATCTATGAGGATAATTAGAACAAATTGCCCAAACTGGGGGTAGTTGTCCCTTTCTTTCTGTTGCCACATCAAAAGCAGACATCTTTCAGGAGATACTCTTTTGATGACCTTAAATTTTGTTTGTTTACAGTCTGTAAAATTTGGATTACACTTTCACTAAATTGAAGACAATCTTCCTTGGGAACCCGGATTCATTTAGTGCACGAGTGGACTGTGGAATCTGAGTCTGTACCTTCTTAATACATTTGTCCTCACAGTTCAACGAATAGCTGTATTGTCTTCATAGCATACAAGTCTCAAAAAAAGAACTATTCATTTTTTACAAGTATTTTTGGGAGGAGATCAATCTCAATATACTATTATATATGAGTAAATTGTTTTCTAGGATAAATGTCTGCTTTGTAATAAGGCAGGATAATTATCCTCTTTATTTTACGCATATAGCAATAATGCACAGAGATAAAGGCCAAAAATGTCAAAACTGTAAACTAATTTTTTGTGCCCATTCCAAGAAATCTAGGGCACGATGTTAGCATCATTAAAACCATTTGTCTGTTCACTACAAAGTTACCAATGAATTTAGTGACTGTTGCTAATGAACAGTTTTGCAAATTCAGATATAAATCTTCAAATGTACTACATAATACCTAAATCCTTTTTGAAATGCTACAGAAAATAAGTCCAAGCAGGGCAAAAACTGGTCAGTTTCCACATGTTGTGCCAAGTCACATTTTCACGTTTTAAGATTTTGTCTGAGATACTTCCCACTAACGCAATCAATGTTTTCCAATGTTGATATCTCTGTATAAATTACAAAACAGACGCTGTTCAAAGGCTGCACAATAGAAATTGATGTTCAGTTTAAATTCTCCTTAAAAGTCTGTCTCACACATTCTAATATTTAGTTCCTGTATTTTGTTCACAGCCCAAATGAATAACCTCACGTAGGGGGCACAAAAGGTGGCTAGCTGTTGCTTGTTTGATTTTGCCGAGGAAGACATACATCATGTTCTTCAACAACAGAACCCAGAAAAACACTTAGAGCTGTGCAGACATTTTTCATGTTTAGTTTTTATTACAGACGTCTCAGATTTCAGCAGTATATCATCATGTCTTTTACCACTTCACCCATATAATATACGAGAAATTGTATGTTTTACTTTGGATTCTTGTCTCCAATCCATTTTTTAAGTCTGTTTATTCATTTTTGCTGTAACTAAGCACCAATTTCATCCTTAAGGAAAAAAAAATATTCTGCATAATACAAATGTTAAGCTGCTTTGTCTATTTTCTATTTTATTTTTCTATTTTATTCGTAATTAATCATGCCTTTTTTGGTGGTGTTTTCAGACTTACCTGCTTTGCTGCTACATTTCCTTTTCCAGCTCTGTGGAACTTTATTACATTGGGTTTTAAATCATTTCAGGGGTTTTCATGAAATTTTGAGGCTCTACTGCTTATGTCATAGAAAGCTGTCACACATTTCTTAGTGTCTTTTGTTGTCTGGATCTGTTTCTACATGGTCAGTTTCATATGCACATATATGTATATATTCAGAGGACAGCATTCATTATGTGAACTTAAGAAAGAGAAGTTCTCATTACTCTCTATTTTGGCACTGAAACAGTTTTTCTTGCTTCCTGTGAACCAATGGTTCCTGACTATGTAACTGTTTTACTATAAGATGCGTTCTTCTTTATATTCCTGCCTTTCTCCTCAGACTGATGCTTTCAACCATAGTAGTTGAAAAGGTGCAGGGTTAATTATTTCTGACTATTATAATTTTTGAAGATGACTCCTAGCTTCCCTTCTCCACTGACATCGAGTAATGTTATTAGTCTGCAAGGTACCACGCTAGGGTAGAGTACAAGGAAAAATGCACTGTCATAACCAATAGAAGAAGTGCTAGCTGCAGGCAAAGCTAGATTCAATTCTCTGTTGTCTTTCTGAAAGTCTGATCACATTTTTTGTTCTTCAAACCTGCTTTTTATGCTTTGAGTTTCTCTGGTACTATTACTAAAATAGGTTTTCTGCATTAAACAAAACATGAGAACAACAATATTTGTATTATTTCCTTCACCTTGAGGCAAAGAGATTATCTGTGCCTGAACTACAAGATGTAAGGGGGCATTTTAAAACACTTTTCTAAACAGATCAACAAACAGCTGCTGTATTAGAATTTGGTGAGGTTACCTCCTTGTACAAGAAGTCTCAGAGGAGGATATCAAGGTACCAAGGAATCAAGCAAGTAACAGTTAAACTACTGGGATAATATGAGTTCTTATCACTACTTATGTTCTGTTCTTAGGATAAATAATGATCAATAATGTTGTCTTCATTTTAAAAGAATGTTAAACATTTGTTGATCTGCATGATGAACAACAGTTTTGTTGTCTGGGCAAAATATATTCTTACTAAAATATGTTTATTATTATAACTTTACTGAGAAAGGAAGACTTGTGTCATTGCAATTATAGTAGAGGCAATATTCCTGCTATAGTCTCTAAAAGCTTCTGTTTCTCAGAGCTAAATACTTCTACAAGGCTGAAAAGAAATAAATGTTGAAGAATTTCAAAAGAAATTCCAGCTAGAGGGACTTGTGCATTTCTTTGTAACTGCAGTGCAAAGGTACTGCATCTCCACAGCAATATTCTCAGGATAATGGAAAATTACCATTGAAACAAACAAACAAATAGACGTGTTGCTATACTGAACAGAATATTTCAAGTTATTGAGAAGAAAGGTCTAGAGGTAAGAGTGAGCACAGCTGCAGTATGATGAATGTGCCTCTGCAAACAGTATTTAAGCTTCTACTCTTGCTGTCTGATAAGAATGTCAACAACATAGTAACATTCTTCAGAAAAAAAATGTACTATTTTCAAAACATAATGTCTCAACATGCAGTATTTGAAATTTGTGTGTGTAATGTTTTAGCTTATAAAATATATCTTAGGAGACTTTCTACAAAGATGATGTTCATAAAAGCCAGGTATCACAAGGTTGTGTTAACAAAATATAATTTATTTTCAATAATTTGCATTGCTATTCCTTAGACATTAAATTGTGGGGTTTTAAAAATGCATTTTCCCCTCTGCTTACTCTTTTGTTCATTTTGAACATTCAAATAATATTGTTTCTACAAAAAAAAAAAAGGTGTTTTACTAGCATTTTGTTTTCTATGTAACTTTCCATATGTAATTGCATTTTTGTTGTTGATGTTGAAACAGATTTTTTACCAGTGGAATTTACAGATTTTATAATAATTAAATTATTTTTTAATTAATTAAATAAATAAAATTTAAAAGTTTCTTATTAATACATTAATGTTTGTTTGTTTTTTAATGCTCCATTTTCATCATGTATATGATGGAGCAGGATAAGAAACCATGGTTTTCCTTCCTCCAAGATATATGAAAATGTAATGTAAATGGAATAATTAATTTTGAATTTGCACTGAAGCTTTTTTCTTTTTTATTCATTTTCAAACAAGAAAAAGGGTGTTTTGTGAATCATGGAAAAAATTATACATTCTAGAGGAAACATTTCCAACCTGCACATAAAATGCTATACAAAATGTTTCAGATGGCAATGCACTGTAAGAACCGTGTTAGTAGGGCTATTTTAGTTCTGATTGACCTACTGAATCATAAAGAGGTTTTATGAAAATAGCTTTCTTCAGTCATAGATTCTAGCCTGGAATGAAAAAACCTAACGCAAAAGCTTTCAATCTCAAACCTGATTCTGAAGGAAAACTCCCATCACCTCACACTCTGCTAATAGATTTGCTTACAAAAGGGCAAGTAGTTCTCATTCTTGACCATTCAGCTTTTTTGATATATCTAAATTAGCTGGCTAGCCTTCTGAAGTGATAGAGTGTCACCAGTATTAACAGCTGTTCCACTGATGTAAAAACTTATTGAGAAAACTTGAAAAAAATTGTCCACGAAGGGCAGAAATTATAAGCTAGAAGTCAGGGTTGAGATAGAGAAAGCATGACAGGTCTGACACTAAAGTCATCCTACTGTATTATTTTCAGAGTTTTTTCCTGACTTGATTTTTTTTATAATTATTACTGCTTCTAAGGGACAAAGAAAAAAAGCTTTTACTTATATACGATCATGAAGTTGCTTGTATTTGCTGATGCTGAAATTTCATCTCTCAAGATTAATTGCTAGGATGCTCCTACTGCAATTAAGCATCACGTGATTTGTATCATGTCATAAAATAATGAAATAATAAATCTTACATACAAAATAGGCATTACAGAGAACTTTCCCATTGCCCTCACACTGTTTGCAACAGTGACACTGACTGTTATTAGTTTTGTACAGCACAGTCTCAAGTGAAACAAAGGATGCTTTTACAGACCAATTTCACTAATGCAATCCTTTCCAGGACAAAAGTGATACACTGAAAAAACAGCTAAGAGAACACTTTTTTTTTTCATTTGTTCTGGTGAATAAATACTGAAGAAATCAAAGTAAGATCCTTTCTATGTTGAGTTGATAAGGGAGAGAAGAACAGCATTTGTAGGTTTATAATGTCAGTTACATCACAAAAAGGCAATCTGGGATTTTCCTGCAGTATTATTAAATTGATAGCTCTGTTTGTTCTCCGTATGAATCTCTTAAAGTAACCTAACATGTCACAATTCTGCTGATTTTTACTAAAAAATCATCATCTTGCAAGAATAAAAAGAAAAAATAATATCATAAAGATATCTGGTACTTGTGTAGGATAGTGACAGAGTAAATATTTCTATGTTTATTATATACAATGATAATCGTGTATCAGCAAGATTTGAGCTATAGTACATTTGCAAATTGTTTGTAACTTTATAGACATCTTTCTGGTACAAGTCACATTTTCATGTGCGAGTTATGGGTGTGTAAGTTTTTACAAGAAAGTCCACCATGTTTCATTCAGGAGTGCAGAGATTAGTAGTAGATTGCTATGTCCAGTAGTCATTTGCATTACCAGACAAATTCTTTATGGAAAAATATTTGAAAGTTCATGGACTAATTACTGTAGACGCATTTTTGACTCCCTAATACAGACGTCTAACACCTTTCAAGTATCCCAGGATATCCAGCATCAGAAGTGTCACCCAGAAGGGCGTAGGTCTTCAGTAGGTAATGTGCCTTGTCTACTGTATGGTTGTCTCAAATGCCCTAGTAAATATAAAAATTGTACCAAACAGTTGCATTTAGGGGAAGTATGCTGCATAAAAAACACCTGTGAAGTGGTAAAGAAAACATATTCACAGTTCTAGTGGCTCTAAAATATTATTTCTTTCAGAAAGCTTTTTCATAAAGGAATTCTGACTTTTTTACTGACAGTATTTATTATCTTATAAATCAGGTACCAATCTCTCCCTTTTTCCATCATCCTGCTAAAATTACGTGGATGTTTTTGTAGGTTGGAGGAGGATATTAGAATGGAATTATTGGCTGACTGATACAGTACCTCTAGTAGAGTAAATAATGTAAAAGGCACAATAGAGAGGAGGAAATCATAGGACAAAACTGTAACTCAGAAGCTTACAAATCATGAAAGAGGCTACTTCTGACCTATGTAATAGTTAAGATGTATTGTCTGTGTTCACTCATGCTAAAATGTTTCTTTTGTTAGTGACAAAGCTATTTCGCCCCTGCAAATGTTCATGATCTTGATAAAATTTCCTGAAACTTTTCTGAAAATTTTCCTTCAGACTCATGTCATATCTAAATACATAGCTGGGGTCTTATTTCTATGTGGTATTGGAATCCAAATGCGCAATGTAAAATCCTTCTTAATTTGCAGGGTACAAAGAAAGAAACCATTCCTGGCAAAACAGATCACAATGAGTTTGATTTTTTTTTTTTTTTCTCCCGATAATTATAATAGAAAGGAAACAGAAAGAACAGAGGGAAATTATTGTTTCAAGTTTTTACTGAAACTTTGCAGACTACAGAACTTGCTTTTCCAAAAGCAGCTACTTCGGCCCTGGCCAAACAATATGTTACATTTTCTAATCCCTGAGCAAATCTCAGCTATCTTAGAAGGAAACTTTATTATTATTTTTTGCAACTTGTGATGTCCCTTATCTCTGGGAAAAGGCCATGATCTGTTATTAACTCAAGCCTACAAGCTCATCCTATTCATCTTTTTCATTGAACTTCTGAGATAAAAAAAGGCTTTATCAGATATTGAAAGATATTATTGAACATTTCATAGCTTCCAGTTATGCTGTGAGAATGCATCTATCTATTGTTACCCCTGCCATTACAGCTTACTTATGTTTGGCATTCAAACTCCTGCTTTTGCCAGTTATTTAGTCTTTATTTACATCTTAGTAGACAACATAGAACTGTTAATTATTACATTTGTTTCATCCTGCAGTTTCACAAATTATTTATTTTGTACACATATTTCAAACAAATATCTAAATGAAATGAAAGCCAATAAAATTTTATCCCCTGGGTTAGATTTTAGCTCTTTATAGAATCAGAGAATAATTTAGATTGGAAAAGACCCTTAAGATCACTGAATCCAAACATGAACATAATGCTGCTAAGTCCACCACTAAACTACGTCCCTAAACACCACATCTACATGTCTTTTAAATACCTCCAGGGACAGTGACTCAACCACTTCCCTGGGCAGCCTGTTCCAATGCTTGACAACCCTTTCAGTCTTAAGAACTGCAGATTTTTCTAATAGCATAATTTTTCCTACAATTTTTCCTATAATTTTTCCTAGAAAAGTTCTGTTGAAGGTTTCGTTCTTTACTGGAACCTTTCTGGGAGTTCTGTAACAGGAAGATAGGACAACTACACCTTTTCAGCAAAAGCTATATAACTTTCAGCTAAATACAGTGATATACAGGATGCTCAGATTAGAATTAAAAGAAAAAAAAAACACAAAACCAAAAAAAATGTGGTTTCATTTCTATTCCAAGCGTATTCATTCAGTATTTTGCAATTAGACAAGTCCCTCTTACTTCTTTTGCAAAGAAAACAGCTTCCAAGCTTTCATCTCCAAACTTTTCTAACCCAGTAACTGTTCTCCATCCTTTCTCCTGTCTACTGATTTCCATAGGATTCTTGTAGTGTCTTCACACATCAGGTCCTGATTTTCAAGAGTAGTCCGGTTATTTTCATATGTTCCATTTCATCTAAAAGAGTACTTAAATTTAGGATTGACTGTTGATGTTCTTTTCTTTTAGCAGAGGCTGAACATACAAAGGCAACATGAACACATATCATCATGGTATGACTATTTGAACGATACACACACAACTGCCCCAAGAACATTATTAATTGTCCTTACTAAAGATTAGAAAACGAGTAGGCAAGAAAGAATTCACATTTATTTTTAATTAAACTGATTTCAAATCATTTACGCATTTTGGGATTATTTTTTTTTTTTCTGTGAGAAAGTTCGGTATTTAAGGAAACACAGAATGTCTAAACCATGTCTAGTCAGGTTTTGAATATCTCTGGGAAACCTCCTTAGTATTTGATCAGGCAGTGTAAAAAAGGCCTTTTCTTATGTTTAAACAGAATTTCCTGTGTTTCAAGTGCCCATTTCTTTTTGTCCTGTCACTGGGCACCACTAAGAAGAGTCTGGCTGCATTGTCCGTATACAACCCTATCATCAGATGTCTATACACATGCATAAAATCCTCCCTGAGCTTTCTTTTCCCCAAGCTGAACAGTCCCAGCTCTCCAGTCCTTTCATCATCTTCTTGGCCTTCCTTTCAACTCCCTCCAGTATCTCTGCATCTTTAATGTACCAGGAAGCCCAGGACTGAACACACCACTCTAGTTGTTTCTCACCAGTGCTGAGTAGAGAGCACTGAGTAGAGATCACCTCCCTCCACTTGCTGGTAACATGCCTCCTAATGCAGCCCAGGTTACCACTAGTTGTCATTGCGGCAAGGACACATTTCTGGCTCATGTTCAACTTGTTGTCGGTCCTTTTCTGCCAAGCTGCAGACAACCCCCAGCATATGCTGGTGCCTGTGTTTTTTCCTCCCTGACTGTAGGACTTCACATTTCCCTTTGTTAAACTTTTTGATATTCAAATGATCCCATTTCTCCAGCTCATCATTGTTCCTCTGAATGGTGACACACCCACCTGGTGTATCAGCCACTCCTCCCATTTTTGTATCATTTGTCAGTTGCCAAGGGTGCACTCTGACCCATCATCTAGGAAGAGGTTAAAGATTATTGGCCCCAATATCCACCCTATGGGTACACTGCTAATGGCTGGTCTTCAGCTGGACTTTATGGCAAGGGTTACAGACCTTTACACCTGTCTGTTCAGCCAGTTTTCAGTTCATCTCACTGTCTGCTTATCTAATCCACATTTTTTCAGTTTGTCTATGAAGATTTTATGGGAAACAGTGTCAAAAGCCTTAGTGAAGTGAAGATAAACAACATCCATTACTCTCCCCACACCCACCAAGCCAGTCATCTCTTTGTAGAAGAGGTTGGTTCAACACAATTTACCCTCTGTGGCCACTGTTCCCTGTCATCTTATTAAGCTGGGGAACAATATTTCCACAAAACCAAATTGATTTTGAAAGGAGAATGTTCACACTTACCACAAACCAATCTGCAAAAGTCAGGAAGATCAAAACCCACTACATTTTTAAGGAAGAAGTAGATCAGGAGGTCAACTTGTCCTTTCAGTATTGTCTTTTGTATTTATTTAAAATCAAAATTACTCTTATTTCTCTCTCTTACTCCAAATTATATTTTCATCTCAAACTTTCCAAGAATTCTAAGAAATGAAGTTTTTGACATATAAGAAGGGTATTTCAACCCCAAAGGTAATTGTTTCAGAAAAGTATAGCTGACAGAAAATGGAGATGGGGAATGGAATATTATTGCATATTAAAGTTACTGCTGAGATAATAGAAAAACTAATGAATAAGTGCATTCCAGCAGGAACATACAGAAATTGGAAACTGTGACTGTACAATGTGGAGTACACAACACATTGTGGGATTATATTTGTTTTGAGAAATTTATTCTAGCAAAGACTCTGCAATTATAGCTGTGAGTCTGCCCAGAGAATAAAGAAACAATTTAATTTTGTGTGTGTAATTGTGATTTAATTTCTAAGCCATAAGTAACAACATAGACCTCCAAAGTCCAGGTATTGTTTCTGGCATCTATCATTTTCTTGCAGATTTTAAATGAAAACAGGTATAATCAGAAAATTACAGCTCTTTCTTTTGTTCTTTTGCTTCCTCAATCTCTAGTATCACATTCTCGACTGAGAAAATGTAGTCTGTATTCAAAAGACACTTAATCTGGAACTAAACTGACTGGAAGTTAAAGGCTCTTTACTGTTATTGAGACGGAAACCCAGATAGTCTGACCTAAAACTTGTCTCCCTTAAACTCTAAGCAACTTTATTTCCAGTTCACCAACTCTAGTTTATTTTTCATGTTCTTGATTTCATTGTCAACATTATCAATTCAAAAAAGTTAAAAGAGATTTTACATGGAAAGGTACTTACCTCATTACAAGCACCAAGATGTGAATTTGACTCAGAGGACAGAATGAACATTTTGAAATGGAAATACAAATAATGTTTCTAAGCACTACATAATGTACCTATCCAATAAACCATCAAATAATGCACTGGCAGCTGCATGCTTTTCTGAACTGTTGATGAAGTCTGACTAGATGACCTGAACAAATTACATCTACCTGACTTCCTTATCTTCATGATAAAAAGAGCAATGAAAATAATATCCTTTGTATAGTGTTTTGACATTGATTTTTCTGAATAAAAAAGAAATATTGGGCAGAAAATATTTGTCCAGTCCCAAAAAGAATACTTTTTACATACCATAGATAGAACAAAAAAAACCCAAAGCAATAATGAGAATGTAAAGATTAAAACCTTCTACTTCTAGTAGCATCAAAGACAAACACATATACATACACTTCAGTGAATTCTTCACAGGATTAAATGCACAAGTCCAGATATAAGTGCTGGGAAATGTAATTTTGTGACAATGACCTGCAGAAGCTAAAATTCAATTTGTGTGTGCTGCAAAAATAAGAAACTCCAAGATCAATTCACAGAGGAAAAGAAATAACAATTCCTCGGTTTTCTTGTAGTTGCAGGCACTGTGTTCTGTTCCCTGAGTGATACCTGGGAAAATTTAAAAAGAACAGAATAGAACCAAACTGATTTTCAGAATAAGTCACAGTGTTTTCTCAAAATCTAGGTGCCAGAGAAACAGTATAGTTGTCTAAGAAAACAGTAAAAATTCTGGTTTGTCTAAGATATAGAGTTTCTTACTTGCTGGCTGGCTTCACATGAAGATTTTCAAGCCCATTTCTCACTTTGTCAAAACAAGATAAAACACTTCAGAAAAACTGTATTTTATTAGTATTGTTTCTCCAGTAGTGCATTAAGCATGCATATAAGTGAGAAACCCTGCTACTTGGTATCATCTAGCTTTATCAAGCTTCACACACTTTTAATGGAGAAAGGACGCCAAGCTTTTGCCATCCAGAACTTTAGTGATCAGTTTTCCATGAACAACTCAAGCTCTACCCACTGCACAGCTACTGGCAGACAGATCCTACATGGGTTAGCTTTTGACTCTGTTGTATCAGAATCACAGGAATGTCAAGCCTGGCTCATATAGTCACACGTAACATTGGAAAAACAATCCTTTATCATCTAGTACTGCAGAGGATAATCTAGGAAGAAAACTCCCCAGAATACCTCATTTTCTATGATTTCTAAGATCTGTACCTCATTCTATGAGTCTATGATTCTATGATTTTCCCTCTATCTCAGGTAGTCAGAACAATTTCAGTCAATCCTGTCTTCTCAGTACATCCTCAGGCAGACTAGCATTAGAAATATCTTACAGCGGACCATGTAATACATTGTTTTTCAAAAGCAAGAAGACCAGGGTGGAAGACTAAGTTACAATAGCTCTCTTGTGCACATCCCAATGACCCACTATTATGGTCTCCAAGCATGTGGCTTTATGCAGTCTAGCCCTCCATGTACAGTATCTTTGGCTATGCTGTCAACCTAAACCGAAATGCCACAGGACTTTTAATAACTCATCATAAGCTGAACTAGAAAACATCTCTTCAAATAGCAGAGTGAAAAAAGTATGCAGAAAATAATTATGGCTTCTGCAATGTAATAGTAGATATTTAAAAATTAGAGATTGCAATCAAATTAATGTTTCTGTAAACAAGAGTTTAAAGTGGTGTTTAATACAGTTAAGATAAATGGAGGGGTGGTGGGTGGAAAAAACAGCCATTTTTTATAAAAGCTATTTATTAAGCTGCTGCAGGAAAATATGTTCTCCCTGTAACTCACTCTCACATCATATTATCTTCTTTTATGTGCCCAATTCTCACCTGACTTATCACACACTGTCAGTTGCTATGCTGTTTTTCTATTCTATCCAGAACAAGAGGCACACAAATGTAGCTGTCCTTCATTCCAGTGTTCATTTTCACTAAGTTAGAAAATGCAATAAGGTGCAATTTAATACCGAGAGGCGATTGTACTACTTTTAACTATTCCTGTGACATTGCAGTACGTTAGCTATCTTTGTTACCTCAAAGGGCCAAAATGCTAATTATTCATAGAATCAGAGAATCATAAAATCATTTATATTAGAAAAGTCCTTTAAGATCATGAAGTCCAACCATTAACCTAGCACTGCCAAGTCCACCAATAAACCATGTCTCTAAGCACCACATCTACACATCTTTTAAATGCCTTCAAGGAAGGTACCTCAACCTCTCCCCTGGGCAGCCTGTTACAATGCTTGATAACCCTTTCTGTGAAGATTTTTTTCCTAATACCCATCCAAAACCTCCCCTAGCACAACTTGAGGTCTTTTCATCTTGTCTTGTCACTTGTTAACTGGGAAAAGAGGCCAACACCTACCTCCTTTCAGGTAGTTGTAGAAAGCGATAAGGTCTCCCCTCAGCCTCCTTTTCTCCAGGCTAAACAACTCCAGTTCCCTCAGCCACTCCTCACAGGACTTGTGCTCTAGACTTTTCACCAGCTTTGTTGCTCTTCTTTGCATCATCTCCTTTGCATTAATTTTGCATTCTCCAAACAAGACTGCTATATAAAAGTAAAGTACCTTCCAGCTAGCAGTATGGGTTTATTCCACTACTGTCAGATGCCAACATTATTTGTTGTTGTTCTTTTTGTTTCTTTCTTTCTTTCTTAGCCACAAAAGGCTCACTTGAAAGACAAACAATTGATATTGTATTACTGCCTTTGATCACATACTATTAACATGGAGTGTTTTTTTTTTCCTTGATAAAATACATTTTTGTAATTGAATTTAGTCATTTCTCATGCACAACCTAACATTTTTTCTCTTGCTTCCACTTCATTAGTATCTATTACCTTTCTCCTCTCAAAAGAAATAAAACCCAGATTTTTAACAGTGTTCTAAAAGAAGCTTTAGTATTCTAAATGAGAACATCCAATTTCACAAAGCCAGTAAATAGGGATGTGTTCTCAAACCTGCCTATGACATCATCTTTGAGCTTTTTTGTTACAGAAATCTCAGTCACTATAATTTCTAACCATCATGAAGAGTTACCCAAAGTTATTCTGAACATCAGAAGGTGTTTGTGGTTGATTGATTTGACCTTGCTTTCATTTGGCATAATTTCACACTAGTAAAGTAGTTTTTTACATTGGATGAGTTTACATTCATCCCATATTCTGTCATATTGGAGAATTGTATCACAGCAACTTTAGATCTATGCAAAGTCTACAGCATGCATCTTCAAGATGTGAGTCATGACATGGGCAAAGGAATGTCTGATTTACATGGCAGTCTTGCCTTAGATTCATCCACCACCAAACCCATGGCACATTCATACAAGACATTTTATGAATGTTGCATAATTTTGTGGTAAATGGGTATTTCCTTGCTTTGAAAATAAATTGTACTGGAACTATTTTTCTTATATCTGATACTGTCAATAACATTTTCTTTTAGATTATTTTAATCCTATGATGACTTAAATTCTGTCTTTGCAAAATCTGGAAGTCTTTTTCAGTTGTCAGATTGCACCAAACTTAGGCCACTGATGCTGTTCCTTTTTCTTCCATTTTGCTCCAGTTGGTTAACACCAACACTCTAAAAAAAAATAATCCTTGCTGACAATTTGTTATGGTCTTTGTGTTCAACTCTGAAAGAGCAGAAGGTATCTTGGAGAACAGCTCAAAAAACATTTCCTTAAACAAACTTTCTTATAACCCAGACCATGTAACTATATGGAAGTGTAAGTATATATGCATATGTACATATATTTGTATACATACTTATATTAATATCAAGTTTAAAATATATTACATTTCTGGGTATAAATGAAGTTTTTTCCATTCACATCACTTCTGTACTTCACCAAAATGTTTTTGGTCACTATGGTCTTTCAAATAACTTTTCAAAATTTTTGAAATTAAAAACAAGCTCAGACATTACATACTTAGCAAAAAGCTTTACTAAACTTTACTCAATTACTTAACAGACCCTTTTTTCCTCTGCCAAATAAAAGCTATTCCTATTTCTTCTTTTATCCTGTCCAATAAAGTTGAAATCCATTTAGGCTTTCTGTTGGGCTGATTCTTTCCTAATTACTTTATTACAGTAGCCAAAATGATTGGGTGATAAATAACTGAAATCAGACAGGATAGACAAAGGGAATTAATCTGTCTCATTAACTTTAGAGCAGATTTTATAAAGTGTAACAGAAAGAATGCTGGCCATGCTGACACAAAACCTTATTGCTCAGGGTTAACTCCAGATTCATAGAACTAACTCTGTTACAGAGTGCTCTGCTGCATTTGAAGGAAGTTAATCTCTAGAAGAATAGCATATTCCAAGAATAAAGTTTACTCCAAAGTTCAACTTCTGAATGCATATTTTTTAATGTAAACTCAGATCTGCCTGACTTATTCAGAGTTATTATGCTGTGGGACATTCCAAAAATTGCAGATTCATGTTCCCTTTCATTTGCTTTGTTCCAGTTTTTCCCACAGAAGCAAAGCATTTTTTTTTCCATCTTTTCAATTCCAACAAGTTTACCACAGCCTGAGTTGCCCTAATTTACTCAGCAATCAACAAGTTTTTAATTCTCCATTCTCTGAACTATGATGCATTTAACTTACAATTTACTTTGATTTTTTGCTGGTTTAACAAATAAAATAAAATAAAATAAAAGCATAGGATAAAATTTTTGCACTTTTGACTGCAAAACTGAAGACTTAGAAAGCTTTTTCAGGTCCTTTAAAATTTATTTGCCTACATATCTCTGACTTCTTCCAGATGTCATGGTGTAACCAGTGAAATTTTAAGTGTGACTTCCTTCTAGAAGGGATTTTTCTGCAATTGCACCAGAAAACTGGAGCAGGGCATATGGATCTCTGGAAGCCAGCTGGCATCCGAGCATTCTTGAAAGCCAAATTTATTTCCCTTCTTGCACATCTCAGGGGTACCCTTCACCCAGTACAGCGCATCTTTTGCAAATCTATGTTCACCAGCTGGGTCTCCACAGACATGCCTGAACTGAAAAGTCATATTTGCTATCTACATTATTTTAAACTTATAGGCACGGCGTTACAGATCACATCACTAAGGGATTTAAAATATCCAGGTTTTCTTTCACATTTCGTATGGCTGACTTCAGTATTCATATAACAGCTGAAACTACTAGAACTTCATTTATTCATAACCTACCTGTAGCTCACCAATATCCAATTCCATTTCAATACTCACTTTCTACCTTTTTAAAACAAGTGAAAAACAGTTGTGCATACAGGTTCAGTATATGTGTATGTTATCCAAACTTTACAATTCTTCCCCTATTATATTCTGAGAATATCTAGCAAAGTCTGTCCTGTCAGATGTCTGGTCAGGAATATTGCGTACCGGGCCAGTGTCCTTTCCATAATGTTTTATGGAAATGAGCTTACAGCTGCACACTGCTGATTAAATAGCTCCTAAATTCAGCTCAGTGCTGAACCTTTCATAGCAAACTCTCATCTGTCTCATCTGATGACTAGCAAATCCCAGACTTTTGCAATGAAATTTCTTGTGGGAAAGATAAACTTGCAGGTAAATATAACGCAAAAGCATCCCCAAATCCCACCATAAAGCATTACAGATGAGCAATAGGAAGGAAAAGGATCAGAACAGGCAGCTAATCTGTTGCAATGGATTCCAGAGTGTTCCAGTTTTTTACATCTTTTCATATGAAGCACAAAATCCGTTTTCATATCAAAGACATAACATGAGAGAGAAGAGGGAGGTTGAGGACTCATCATTTTGTTATCATAAAATAATTATGTATGAAGACTTACACCATATTTGTTCCATCCAGAGAAATTCTTTGTGAACTGACAAGAAAAGAAGGGGAAGAGATGTGGGAAGCTACATCACTTTTAAGGAAAAACTACTGTCAATGACAATAGACAACAGACAGCAGGGCCAAAAGAGAGCATCAAAGGACACAACAGCCAGATGCCTGAGCTGTAAGTGCCTTGATGGAATGAAGATGCGATGTTTCATGAGACAACTGGATGTGAGTAAACAACCTGTGCACGTTCAGTGTCTACCAGTTACATTGCAATGATAATTACTTCTGAACTTATGCTGTCTGAACACAGGCTTCCTTTTAAAGCTTTTGCTTTGCCTATAAACATCCAATTTTCCAATATATATATAAAACCATCCAATCTACTCATGCTTGCATTATGGCATAATCAAGTAATTCTAGGCAAACTAGCCATACTAGGCTCTTTGTCTAGCTTTACATCAGAATTTGAAAGCTGTAACTCAGAAGCTTAGCTACTCACCAAAGTAATCATACCAAAAAGTGATAGCTAAAGACTGATATCACAGACAACAGCTCTGTGGGCAAACAGAAGTCCTAGCTGTCTATCAAATAAATCTTACCACTTACATGTCACTTTTTTGGATCATCGGTTTTGTATCATGAGAGAACTCAACAGCTGCAGGGAAAAAACCAAACCAAAACAAACAAAAAACAACCAACAAACAAACAAACAAAAAACATAAGAAAACCTGCTTGTAATCATGGGTGCTCACATAGCTCATTTTCCAAGTTACACTTTGAATCATTTAGAAAAAGAATACTAATATAAACCTCATTGTGTTTTTATATAGTTCTAACGGGTGCACATACCTCCAAATTCCCAAGATTGTACTTTAGAATTACACCAGTTTCAGAGTTAATAAACTATGCAGCCCAGAAGCTCTTTTTTCGAGGAAACATTTGGAGCAGTCTCAGGTGATACATTCAGTTTGAAAGTCACTTGATTAGTCATGATTAGGCTGTAGAGTACTTAGATTTTTAATTTCATATATTGTAACAATATCCCAAGAAGCCACTGTTTTACAAAATTAAACATTATAATTTATGGAATAAATTAGGCATGTAAATATATCAATTCTGCCATGGAGACCTGCTGAGGAAAGTACCCCAGCATGATAAATCTTCACCAGTGGGGTAAAAAAGTCCAATGGCTTCAGGTTCTTTTGAAATTTGAATTGTTTGTGAATTGTATCACAGAATACTTTGAGAAACAGTTTCTATTTGTAGCAAGTAATTATGTCTGCAAGTCCAAGGAAAACTGATTTGAACAGTGGTTTAATAATGTCTTCTGACAGACTAATCTGAACCATTATACAAGGAAAACACCTTAGGAAGTATTTGATCTAAACCTTGAGGGCAAGTAAGGGAAACCACGGTGGGCTACTATAATTCACTTTGTCTGTAAAGCATTATTTTGTTTGATTTCCTTTTCATCCTCCCAGTACATGGGAAGCCTGCAGTCACCCATCAAATCATAATTACAACATACATCAGAATTTCTAAGTAACTGTATATCTTATGTGATGACTTGCTCTTTGTTTCATTTATAGCATGCCATACTTTCATTACACTTAGCACCTTTTTAAAGGGAAGCTGTTTTATGATAGAATCATAGAATGGTTTAGATTGGAAGGAACTTTAAAGAACATCTAGTTCCAAACTCCCCTGCCATGGGCAGGGACACCTCCCACTAGACCAGGTTGCTCAAAGCCCTGTCCAGCCTGGCCTTGAAGACTCCAGGGATGGGGCATACACAACTTCCCTGTTCCAGTTCCTCGCCATCCTCACAGTGAAAAATTTCTTCCTAATATCTAATCAATATCTAAACTCTTCCAGTTTAAAACCATTGCCCTCTTTTCCTATCACTATAATCCCTGATAAAAAGTCCCGCTCCACCTTTTCTGTAGGCTCCTTTTTAAGTACTTAAACACTGCTATCATGTCTCCCCAAAGCCTTCTCTTCTCCAGGCTGAGCAACCCCAACTCTCTTAGCCTGTCCTCGTAGGAGAGGTGCTCCAGCCCTTTAATCATCTTCATGGGTGTCCTCTGGACTTGATCCAACAGGTCCATGCCCTTCTTATGTTGGCAGCCCCAGAGCTGGATGTAATATTCCAGGAAGGATCTCATGAGAGCAGAGCAGAGGGGCAGAATCACCTCCCTCAACCTGCTGGCCATGCTTCTTTTGATGCAGCCCAGGAGATGGTTGGCATTCTGGGCTTCAAGCACACATTCTCATCAACCAACACCCCCAAGTTCTTCTCCTCAGGGCTGTCCTCAACCCATTCTCTGCCCAGCCTGTATTTGTGCTTGGGATTGCCCTGGCCCAGGTGTGGGACCTTGCAGTTGGCCTTGTTGAACTTCATGAAGTTTGCACAGGCCCACCTCTCCAGACTGTCCAGGTCCCTCTGGAAGGCATCCCTTCCCTCCAGCATGTAAACCATGCCACACAGCTTGGTGTCATTTGCAAACTTGCTAGGAGTGCACTTAATCCCACTGCCCATGTCACCAACAAATATGTCAAACATCACCATTCCCAATACTGACCCCTGGGGAACACCAGGGGTTTTAGCTCTAATTCACTTTGCACGATGGTTTACTTCTTTTTGCTCAGTGGTGTACAAACCATCTGTGCCTTTAATATGTTACTATTAAATAGTCCATTAGCAAATTGTTTTACTTCTGAACATTTCTACTTTAACTTTCAGTCTTCTAGTAACACTTTTAGGCAATTTAACTCAAACCAGAGACATTTAGGTTTCCAAATCCAATTATCAAGATTCAAGCACAAAACTGCATCCCTAAATAAACTTCCTCCAGTTGTTACGTGAACGTTTGGTATTGCAGAGCTTTCTGAACAGACCTGTTGCCTGCCAAAATGCTAGACACATGGTCACAAGAGTTTAAATACTCAAATTTCAAAGTAAGATCAAGCAGTAACTTCCTTTTGTTGTTTGGGTTTTTTTGGGCTTTGGGTTTTTTTAGTTTTTTTTTTAGTGGGATATCACTCTGTAGTAAAACTTGGATTTGCTGGAGAGGGTCCAGCAAAGGGCTACGAAGGTGATTAGGGGATTAGAACATCTCTCATATGAGGAAAAACTTAGGGACTTGGGTCTCTTTAGTCTAGAGAAAAGAAGACTGAGGGGAGATCTTATCAATACTTCTAAATACTTAAAGGGATTCCTGCCAGGTAGACAGGAACAGTCTTTTTTCAGTGGTGCCCAGTGATAGAACAAGAAATAACGGGCACAAACTTGAACATAGGATGTTCCATCTTAACACGAGGAGGAACTTCTTTACTTTGAGGGTAGTGGAACACTGGAACAGGCTCCCCAGAGAGATTGTGGAGTCTCCCACTCTGGAGACATTCAAAACCCACCTGGATGTTGTCCTGTGCAACCTGTTGTAGGTGACCGTGCTCTGGCGGGGGGGTTGGACTAGGTGATCTCCAGAGGTCCCTTCCAACCCTGACCATTCTGTGATTCTGTGATTCTGTGATTCTGTGATTCTCTCTCCTTCTTTTCTAAATGTTGAAGTAGTTTACCTCACAAGGACACAAGGAAAGAATACAAAGGGACAGTGAAGCTTTTCCCTTATTCCCCACCTTACTGCCTTGCAGAAGAGCAAATATGCACTGTGCTGAAAGACAGAATGTACTTGAATACACATCCTGCTAAGTATATACTTTCAGGGAAAGTATACTCAGCCTGCATCAATGTCCTTGTTCATTAGTCTTATGAAAGGCAAGGGTGTAGAGGACAGCTCCATGTTGGAGCTTATCGTTAAGCTGACTTTTTAACAGAAGAAAATCAGAGGGAATTATAATGGAGACAGAGCATGGTAACAGCATGTCTTGTCCTTGTGAGCCTACCAGCCATGCTTCTAGACATGCTGTTTTTCATAACATGCCTTTGATTCTAGATACCAACACCAGAGGCAATTTCAAAAGTAGAAGCACAGAAAACATACTTTCCAGCTGTTCCAGGAGACTTCTTCAAGAATTCATTTTCTTGTAATCATAACAGAAATCTTATCCTTAAATATATGACATTACATACTGCCCCTTTCCAATAAATACATTTGATATTTAATATTATTCTATTCTATATACTTTCCTTTGCCTGAAAAAACAGGGTATTGGTGATGGCTGTGAAAGCATGAAGTGGATTAATTAGACATCTGTGAAAACGCTTTTTTTCCCTTGGACATTACTGTTAGTATTCTTCACAGATATAATGGAAAGAGGCATTTCATAGAAGGAGTGCACTATGGGACCACTAAGGAAAACAACAGTGAAATATTAGAAATATTGCAGAACTAAATAGAAAATTATACTGTTACTTATTTAGATGAGGTTGTGCAGCTTCTTTTCATGGTTCACTTTGAGTTATGGTCCAATTTAAAGATATTAGGTTTTTACAGTGTTGGCAGAAATAAAGATCTTTCTGCTGTAATACCCTGAAACAGCTAATTTTCTCCTGGGGGAAGTATTATTTCTCTGTTTGTTATTGAAGCAGCCAACATAATGGTTGAGACTAATAATCCCAGGCTAGGGAATAAAATTATTTATACTCACCCCGGTAAAGATAAATGGATAATCAGCATACAATATTTTTATTCTATTGTGACATAATACTAAGTATTTAGGATGTTTCTAGTTAGGTTGTGGCACTTTTCAGTTACAGTTTTTATGGCTGCGAAACCCTCCACTCGAACAAAGGAACCTGAGATAGGCAGAGGGAAAAAAAATCACAGATATGAATTTGTCACAACACACACTAGAAGTCTACAGGTATTGGGGATGGACACAACTCCTCAGAATTAGGAAGAAGAAATATCAGCAATTTTCCCAGAGTTGTGCTCAGTGTCCATTACAGAATGGAAGTCTATGCTGATGGCAACATATGCTCAATGCTATACCCTAAGGTCACAGTTCTGGGTCCACCCAACGGATTCACCCAAGCTCTGTATTGGGAAGATCTGTGCATCTTCTCATTTTCTCCCACACTTGGATTTCTTCTGTCCCTAGGATCCAACAGGTGATCAACTATAAAACTCGTAAAACCCACAATTTGCTAGGTTCCATAAAACTTCCAGAAAAACTTAATTTTATAACAATGGCCAAATGTGGAATGTCTTACCAAAGCACAAAGAAGTATGCTTGTTCCTCAGTAATAAATCTTCTGCTTGGGCAACATAGTAACAATATGACTCAGCGCACTACAACAAGGGGAGTGAAAAGCAACACTACTTAGATAATATTTCTGAAGGCAGACTATGTCTTTTTCCATAGGAATACACACACACACACACGTATAAGTAATATATAGTATATACTATATAAACTATTATATCTACACACTTTATATACTTATACATATATATATGTAAATACAGATATATTTCACAGACACAGTGTTACAATGAATTAATAAATGTTTGTTAGCTAAATACAGCCCCTGGTTGGGGGTTTTGGTTTTGATTGTGCTGGTTTTTTGTTTGTGTTAGATTTCTTTGTTTGGCGTGTCTCTTTTGGTACTGGATTATTTTTTTTTTTTTCTCAGATGCCTCCCCATCCTTTTTAACTACTTTTAGAGAAAGAATACAAGTTGGCAGCAAGTGTTTGTAACCCTGCACTTTTTAAAAGACAAAGTGTAAATACTTTACTCAAATTTTCTTTCATCAGGTAAATAACCGTCATCACAAATTATCTGTCAGTTACTGTGGAAGCAACAACTGTCAGCCTGTTGAAAAACCTAGCAGAAATCAGCTATGCCTAATGTCTTTCCTTTCATTCCTATACAGGATTTTATGCACAAATTGTGCACACTTCCAGTTTTTGCTTCATGAGAAGGAAAGAGATATTCTTCCAGCCACCCCCTTTTTTTCTCTTCATCGTCAATTAGCCTATTCGATATAGCTTAATTGACAACTTTGATTCTTCAGTGGCAAGGAGTCCCATTATAGCAAGAGCAATACACTGAGATTAATGAAAATCCTTCCAAAAGATCTTGTTTTCACTTAGAAAGCTTCCAAAGAGTGTCTAACGTTGAACTTTATACTTACATAAATGACCTCCTTTTGCAGTTCAGTCAAGCATGAAGTAAAAAAGACTGATCTCCTGGCTACTGAACATGCAGTCTATTTAAACAATAACCTCCTTGAAATCAGTCATTAATTGGTTTGTTAGATAATTCTTTTCACTTGCTGCACAAGGGTTGTCAGCCATCTCTGATGAGCTGATCACTGTCTGTGGCTGTTATAAATGACTACTCTAGCTTCAAAAAGACTAGGATTGAAAAAAAAAAAATAAATAATCCAGTCTAGTATATTCATATATATAGCAGCATTTTATTGGGAGTTCTTTAAATCTCTAAATAAGTAGAATGGAGCAGCATCATAAGCCGATAATTTATTGTTAGTTAATGGTAAAGATATACCAAAAATTAGTCATATTGTTGTAGTTTTAGAATACAAAATATAATAAATATAATGTCATCTTTTAGTGATTTGTTTGCTTCAGCCTATATGAATAATTAAGAATGGAGGTCTATGGTATTCTATGCTCTTCAGTTACAACCTCTGTGTGTGTTTTCACCCCACGAGAAACTGTTCATACAGTCTTACTATCAGCATAGGACCCTAGGAGCATAGCTTGCCTTCTCTTGTGGTGAAAATGATGTTATGCATGACTTTGGATCAGAAACAACTGCGAGCTCTGGTTCCTTTTTATCAGTATTTCTTTCCGAAATTCTTGGATTCTTAGGCATAAAAATGTTATAAGTTTATTTTCAGAGGTGGCTGCATTTTACATCATAAATTATTCCACTACAGAATGTTAACCTTCACAGAGAATGAGTCCTACTCATTTTCAGCCTCTGTGGTGTCTTGAAAAATCCTTTAACTGCAGAAAAATAGAGGACTGACTAGGGCAGGCAGGTAACAATCAAGAAAGATGATGATCACTGTAAACATTTAGGCTAAATTAATCCCACATTTCAAATCCTTCAGATAAAATTTCTTGGATAAACTCTTCCCCATACACACACAATAACATATTTTTTTAAATTCCTTTAAACCCCTTATGACTGTGCTATAATAAGTAATTTCATAAATTGTATTCTTAAAGTGCTAAAATTTTCAAATCTCCACTCCTGCTCCCTCTCTTGTGAATAATGTTCATACCTCTGTACATACAAAGTCAAAATATTTGACTACAGTGGCAATGTGAGCATTGTAACTGCTTCTGCCCCAAAACAAGCTTCTCCTAACCAGCAACAAAACCTAAACACCCTCCTGTAACATAGACTTTCTATTTGTCCAGAAGGACCAGACTTCTTTCACCTGCGCTTTTGACAAGAACAAATTGGAACATAGGAGGATTCTAAATTTCTGCTGGACATCTTCCAAAAATAATCAGAATGACTGTTGAGGAAGAATTAGCTAAACTATTTCTATTTCTACATTATTTGATAAAAGAAGAGAAGGATGCATAGATGGCAAATGATCCCCTAAAAGATTTGTTGCTTTTTTTTCATTGGCAAATTTCAAATCAACAGAAAGGGCAAAAAGGAAAAATCTAGGACAGCATTACATTTTGTGAAATGACATCAACAAGAGAAAGTAAAGAACAAGCGAAAAAAGTAAATAAAGGGTTATGTATATGGATTAAAGGAAAACAAATGATATTTTGACTACCTCCTGGTATTGCTGCAGAGAAAAATGTCTAGAAGACTCTGTTCGCTTTCCTGGCATAGCCAAATGAGAACTACAGTCTTCTCTGAGATCTCAGTCATCACTTAACACCCCTAAGATACTTTCTTTTTCTCATTAATGATAAAGAATAAGCATGAACAAAGATAACACCCTACAACTTTGAAGCACACAAAATTTGATGTTCATATCAGCATACTGCTGAGTGGCTTTTATATAATGTGATTTTAACTAGGTGCCTTCCAAGACATAAGGTGTCATGGGAAAAACTGGGGACAGTGAAAGAGCAGAGGAACCACATCAGACACAAAATGTGTTCCTGTTTGGGAGCACTTCACAAGAGCAAACTCTCAAGCCATCATTACACTCTAAAGTTTTAATCTGGAGTAGTTAGCTCCTCTAATTGGGATAGCCATAGTAGAGTCTGACTGCAGAGGCAGGAGGACAAAACTACTGTCTCATTTAACTGACAATGCAGATGAATTCTTACAGATCTGTAAATAAAAACTGTGTGGGAAAACTCACCTCATGTTTGTTAAAAGTTCTGCTTAGATTGTCAGAAAAGCCACGAGATACCTTAAACTATTGCATTCTTATTGGAAGCAAATATTATAGCTAGAAACAAAATAAAAATGCCATATCACAACTTGTCTTGCAATTTACAGATTTTTTTACTTTGTTTGCAATTCACAGTCAAATGAGCAATTACATCTGTGAAATTAATCAATGTCACACAGAGGTATATGTTTTCTATATGTAATTTACTTGCTCTCAGGTGACTTATTTCTAATATTCACCTCTGTGTATTAATTGATTATGAACAGAGAAAATAGCCTAGGAATTCCTTTAATTCCATTTCCACACACATTGACTTTTGGACAGATCACCAGAGTTAATTAAACTCCCTCCATCTAATATTGCTGTGTAGAACAGTGTTCTCCAGTTCAGAGAATATTAAAGGAAAATATCAGATTCAGCTGTGTACATCTTTCACAAGCCTCTGGATGATAATCATACAAGATTGTTTTCATGGCAACATGGTAGATATTTAATTAACATTGTAAATCTGATTACTTGCTGACCTCCAAACCAGTCACCCATTTGCTAATTTATAATGTAGTTTAAAGATGGACTCATATGCACGAAAAGTGCAATTTTCACTGAATTTCTTATTCCAGCAGGAGGTTCTATATACTATAAAAGAAAGACCTGAAAAGAATGTTTAAGTGTCCGGATTTAAAAATGTGTAGTAAGATTCCGTAATATCAGATGATTACATGTTCTGTAATCATACACATTTATCTTTATCTCACATAATTTTGCACCTTAATTTTTTCTTTTGCTCACCCTCTTGAGTTGGTATATATAAAGATATAGATACCTTTCAAGCTATGGTTTGTCAACTTTTAAAAGGAAGGGATGAAATACGAGTAATTACATAAAAATACGACTAACAACCAATTGATTGATTTTCCTGTAGTCAGATAAGTTTTGTGTAAATATTCCAACAACAGTAAAGGTGTGTAATTCAAGTAATAAAGTGAGGAGTTTCTTAAGACATGTTTTATATGTGCTCTTGACAAAGCCATCACTATTACTACCACATGCTGTTTAATCCATAATGGATGCATAGACGGAAAAAATCACATCTGTGAGGAAAAGAAGATTTGTAGACCAATCAGCTCATAACCAGAGAAAAGATATTCAGACAAAATACTTTTTCTGCAGTTCTTGCATAGGAATGATTTAGCTTTCTCACTATAGAAAATTTTAAAACAAAATTATGGCTTAACCAATGTGATTCCTTTTATAGCAAGTTGTCTTGTCTTGCTTTAAATCACAGTACTTAAGAAGAAATGGAGGCCTTCTGCCATGACATTACAGTGTTGGTGGATAAGGGGAGAGCATCAGATATTACCTACCTGGACTTGTGCAAAGCATGACACCTTGTTCCGCATTACATGTCTTAAATTGGAGAGACATGGATTTGATGGATGGAACACTCAGTGGATAAGGAACTGGCTGCGTGGTTGCATTCAAACAGTTGCGGTCAACTGCTCCATGTCTAAGTGGTGAGCAGTGATGAGTGGTGTTCCTCAGTGGTTGGCACTAGGACTGTTATTATTTAACATCTTTGTTGGCAACATGGTTGTTGGGATTCAGTGCACCCTCAGCAATTTTGTCAATGACACCAAGCTGTGTGGCGTGCTTGACATGCTGGAGGGAAGGGTTGCCATCCAGAGGGACCTGGACAGTCTGGAGAGGTGGGTCTGTGCAAACTTCATGAAGTACAATAAGACCAAGTGCAAGGTCCTACACCTGGGCCAGGGCAATCCCAAGCACAAATACAGGCTGGGCAGAGAATGGGTTGAGGGCAGTCCTGAGGAGAAGGACTCGGGGGTGTTGGTTGATGAGAAGCTCAACATGAGCTGGCAATGTGTGCTTGAAGCCCAGAATGCCAACCATCTCCTGGGCTGAATCAAAAGAAACATGGCCAGCAGGTTGAGGGAGGTGATTCTGCTCCTCTGCTCTGCTCTCATGAGATCCTTCCTGGAATATTACATCCAGCTCTGGGGCTGCCAACATAAGAAGGGCATGGACCTGTTGGAGCAAGTTCAGAGGACACCCATGAAGATGATTAAAAGGCTGGAGCACCTCTCCTATGAGGACAGGCTAAGAGAGTTGGGGTTGCTCAGCCTGGAGAAAAGAAGGCTCTTGGGACACCTTATAGTGGCTTCTATAGTACCTAAAGGGGGCCTATATGAGAGCTGGAGAAACACTTTTACAAGGGTATGTAGTGATAGGATGAGGGGTAATGGCTTCAAACTGGAAGAGGGAAGATTTAGAATAGCTATTAGGAAGAAATTTTTCACTGTGAGGGTGGTGCGGAACGGAAACAAGTTGCCCAGGGAAGTTGTGGATGCCCCATCCCTGGAAGTGTTCAAGGCCAGCCTGGATGGGGCTTTGAGCAACGTGGTCTAGTGGCAGGTGTCCCTGGCCATGGCGGGGGAGTTTGGAACTAGGTGATCTTTAAGGTCCCTTCCAACCTAAATCATTCTACAATTCTAAGTGGAACAGCTATAGTGTAGTAGCAACATTCAAACGAAAAGAATTCCTATGGTTTTAGTGTCCCAGGCTTTGATTAGTAGTAACCACATTATTGGCTTGATTCAATAGGTAAAATCTGTATAAAATATACTTTTTGTACACATGTTATCATCATCCTGATTCTTTCATGAAAGAGCTAATATGGAAACTCTCTCATGTGATAACCAAGGATCCCTTTCCAATTCTAAATTGTAGCTATGCAAGACCTTTTAGACCCATTTTTTCTGTGGCAGCAATGTGCATTACATTTTCATTTACTTTCCCTCAAAGAGCTTTTTTCCTATAGTGATATACCTTCGAGGGACAATCAGGGAATCACTGAGTTTGGAAGGTACCTCTGGAGACTACCAAGTTTTGACTCACAGTTTTGTGTCATCTACCATTTGCTCAGGGCACTCTCTAGCCTGTCTACCTGGGTCATTAATGAAGAGGTTAAACAGTATCAGGTGCAGTATCCACTCCTAGGCATGATACTACTACTGGTTGGATTTCTTGTTCCTGGTCATGCTCCTTTGAGCCTGGCAGCCCAGAGTTTTATATCTACTTCGTTGTTCATTTATCTAGCCTATACTGAATTAGTTTGTTGATGGGGATCTTGTGGGAGACAGTGTCAAAAGCCTTGCTAAAGTCAAGATAAAGAGTTTCCACTGCTCTCCCCTCATCCACCAAGCTGTCATCTAATTTTAAAAGGCTAACAGGTTGGTCAAGCATGATTTCTCCATTTTAAATCCATGCTGACTATTCCTAATCACCATTTTATCCTTCATATGTTTGAAAATGCTTTCTAGGATGAGTTGCTCCATCACTTTCCTACAGACAAGGTGAGGCTTATTAGCCTGTAGTTCTCTGGATCCTCTTTCTTGTCCTTCTTGAAGACAGCAGTGATATTTGCTCTCCTCCAATCCTTAAAGACCTCCACCATCCACTATGACCTTTCGAAGATAATTGAGAGTGGCCTCAAAATGACAAGGGCCAGCTCCCTCAGCACTTGGGGGTGCATCCCAATAGGGCTCGAAGACTTCGTATCTCCAGTTTGTTTAAATGTCCCCTAACCTCATCCTCCTCCACCAAGAATAAGTCTTCCTTGCTCTAGACTTTCTGTCTGCTCTGAGGGGCCTTAGGATTGTTAAAGGCCAGTCTTAGTAGTGAAGACTGAGGAGAAGGCAGCATTGAACAACTTAGCATTTTATGTGTCCTTTGTCATCAGGGCCCCTGCAGCAAGCCCATATTTTTGCTGCTGAAGTACTTGAATAAGCCCTTCTTGTTGTCATTCATATTTCTTTTCAGCCTTTCTTGCTTTAGTTATAAATGCTACAAGTTGTCCTTCCTTGCATAAATTTAATTCCCTTGCTGGATTGAGCAAAATCCTGTTAGTATCAGACACATGTTTTTCCCTTGAAATCCGGTCTCATCCAGGTATTGAAAATCAGTTAGAGGAATTCATCCATGTACCTAAAATCAGTTTGGTCAATTAGAAAAGTGTTTTCCAAACTTTTCCTTATGTTTGTTTCTTCAAAGCTTTTTCAACATTGCCGGCCTTCATCTCAGAAGGCCTAATGAAAAACATGCTGAGTCAATACCTCTCCCATTAATTTATTTTGGTGAATAAGCATACCTTAACTTTCTTCAAAACGCATTTTGAACATGTCCTGGTTCTGGCAGGGATGGAGTTAATCTCCCCAGGAGCCGGCAGGGGGCAGGTATTCCATACCACAGTGGCCCATGCCCGGGCTATAAGAGGAGCTGGCGAGGAGAGGAGTCGCCAGTCGGGGTTGGGCTTCGGTGGAGTGGGTCCGGTCGGTGCGCTTCACAGGGGAACTGTAATCACATTTTCATCTTTCCTTTTGCTGTTTTGTTAAATTGCATTCTTTTAACCGACGAGTTTTGCCCTGACGATTTCTTTTTCCACGACTGTGGGAGTTGTGCAAGCGGCTGCGTGGTTCTTTGTTGCTGGCTGAGGCCAAACCATGACAGTCATTTTTGGCGCCCAATGTGGTGCCTGAAGGGTTGCAATAACAAATTTCTTGTATCCATTTCCCATATTGGTTAGATAGTTGCCGGTTACAATGTTACTTCGTTTGTTTGCATGGCTGTGCTTTGCAAATTCTTATATGCTCTATGTACTCCCTGTGATGCTGTTTGTTATCTCGGGGAGAGGGATCAGGGCTATAATTTTGCTGTCATGTGCAATATCAGCTTATGATATGATAACATCACTATTGAAGTGGCTTTGTTGGGGTGTCTATGCAGTATTGCTGTCTTGTCCATACCTTGGTTACCATCTCTCAGAAGTTATTAATAATATCACCCAATCTATGGGAGAAACAGGGGGAGATACTTTCCCCAGCTCTTTTGCCTCCCTTTTCTCCTCTGGGCCAGATATGACACCTCTTGAGAATTTTGAATATCCTTGGGATGCTCAAACCAGCATGTTTCTATTGCTATGCCTGCTGAATGTTTTTCAGATCTTGTTTAGGGTTAAACAACTGTTTAAGACTACCACCCAGAGATCTGCCCCAAGGCTGGATAGTCAGGGGTGGCATGGCATGTGGGAGAATATGGGCAGGTATCTAGAGAATTTCTCACCTCCAATGGTTTGGGACTTCACCCTCGAACAACT
>NW_009647211.1:3624180-3633134 GCF_000708025.1 Charadrius vociferus
TGGGGTGGGGGAAGGGGAGCAGTGCCACTCGGGGGTGGGCTGTGGCAGTTCGGGTCCGGTTGCTGCGCTTCGCAGCGGTACTGTAATCGCATTTTCATCTTTCCTTTTGCTGTTCTGATAAATTGCATTCTTTTAACCCACGAGTTTTGCTCTGACGATTTCTTTTTCCACGACTGTGGGAGTTGTGCGAGCGGCTGCGTGGTTCTTTGTTGCTGGCTGAGGCCAAACCACGTCAGAAGAATAACACGAATAACCCACTTATTGTTAATATTCCTCCTCTTTCTTTAGAGATGGAAAAATTTTACTAAGTATCACTGAAGACTCTGTACTTTTAGATACTTTTCCCTTACTTGTCATAGACCATCACTGAAGATTAAAAAATAGGGCTGGCCTCATTATTTGTCTCAAGACAGAAGCTAAAATGAGGCTTTTCCTTTTTCTCAACCGTACCTTTATTCTGCATCTTGAAGACTTTGTCCTTTGATTTACTCTGCCAACAGAGACGTCAATTCTTCACTGTAAGGACATCCCACTGAAATTGTTTTGCATTAAGCGTATGCCCAGTAATTGCAAGAACAAGGTTATTATGCACACAGTTCATATCCCAGCCACCTATTAATCACCTTTGAGAGTGCAAAGTTTTAGAGGAGTACTAGGTTAGGCCTTATCTTTACTAAGACACTTCCGACATGATTGCATTGCAAAAGATTTTATAAGTTTCAGATATGCTATAGAAGCATGTAGTGACTGTGTCCACCTTTATTTTGGTTTGAAAATGGATCATGGAAATGGTAAATTAATTCTGCTAGCATCATTTAAGTGGCAATATTTCTGTAATCAAGTCCTTATGCCTTGTTTAGATACGGGGCTAGCAAGTTCCTGTGTGAAAACAAACCACTGTATCTCCATCTAAAGTAAAGCTAGGCTGATTTATAGGTACTGAGCATCTGGCTTATATAAATCCCAAGTTGCTTAACTGGAACGCACTGTATATTTTATGATGAAGAGGGCAATTCTATTTACTGCAGCTTTTCTATTACATAAAGGATACTGTTTGGTAAAAGGTTGTACTCTATAGATTGATAACTAGACAGCAAATCCTAAGGACTTGGACAGTTCTGTGTGAATTAATACTAATTCCACCATTTCTAAAAATTTTAAACATAATGCATCCCATTATCAGCAAGAACTGAGCTATATTTGTAGTATTATACTATACTGTTCCTTCCTTACTTCTTAATGTGCCCGTTGGCAAAGGCAGAACATTTGGCCAACATATCAGTAGTAAAGAAAACCTGAACATCTCAAAACAGCATTTTGTACTTTTTATGGATCACATATAGATCATCATTAATTTTTTTAATTATCTACACAGAAAATAGACCAGAAAAAATTAAAATTATTACCATAAATATACTATTAAAACATTAATAAGATTAAGCAGAGTGTGAACCTTGGGAGGCGTTATTTTTGTAACACAGAGTAATGTTTTACTGAGCAATAGATGGATCCTTAATGAACAATAATGTTCTTGCTTTTCTCTGAAAGAGTACTTTCATTTTAAGTCTCCTAGTTTGTGTATAGAAAATTTGTATCCTAGTCTAATGACTGAAAATCTTCAGACATCTTGCAGGAACTATGTATTTTATTTAAAAATACTGTATATTGAAGTAAAATTGTGCAGATTTTTGCTGTTATGTGCTTTCCTTTACTCTCCTTATCATGAGTCATTAAATAATAAAATCACATTTCATATTCCAGAGTACCACAATATTGGTATGACTTTTGTGAATCTAATTCTCATTTGAAATGTGGAATGAGCTTTTTCCACCCAAAAAGGTACATTATACTTCAGGAGCATGGTCGGGGAAGATAAGGTTCTCAGGCCCAAACAGAAAGGTTATAATAGTACTGCCTGATAAGCTTTCCAATACAAATACAATGTGATTTATTTATGGTAATTAGTTCATTTAGTTAGAACAATGTGCTGTCTGCTCCAGCAAAGATGAGACCACCGGCTGCCCTTCACTTGTGCACAGTCTCTGGGTTCTACATGTGAGGGAAGCTGTCACCTACCACTCAATGTCATGGGGCTGCTGCCATCTCATGAGGAATGTGGCACGCAAGGAAAGCCTCATAGTGATGGCAAAGGGATGCTCAGGTTTAATGTGAAACAAAGCAACACATGAATTCACCAGTCATCCTTTATTATTGCGTGTGCCTTTATTATCGAATACTACAAGATACGCTAAATATACTTAAATACTACACATTAAGAACAGTACAGTTAAGAGAGAGTGATCAGATCTTATGTTCAGCGAAGTTTGGGCTTCTCTGCTTCTTTTTCAGAGCCTCGTACTGCTTCTTGATGTGGTTAGTTCAGGATCATCTTTCTTCCATTTCCTGTTTTCTTCTCTTTTCAGTTTTCTTCTCTATTCCCCTATCCTTAACTTTTGTCAGAAGGGAATTGGGTGGTGCAGAGCCACAAGACCGCAATCACAACAAGCAATGATACATATGGCCTTTTTTTTTTTTTCACCCCTGAGCCAAGGCCCCCACAGAATGTACGGACACAAACCAGAGCCCCAGGGGAGGACCATGCTTGCTCCTCCCACTCAAGGTACCCAACCCCTCACTTGTGTCTCTGGCAGCTCTCTCTCGGGCTTGGCCCTCTGCATGCTGTTGGAGGTCCATATCTGTACCTCCTCTCAAGGGTCTACCATTCTCCCTTCTCACAGATTTTTAAATTATATCATGGGCAAAGGCCACCAGTGGGCCCACTAATTCTGTGGTCCTATCTAACCTCTTTGGCTTTTCCCAAGCTGAAGGACCATTAGTGGCTTTCACTGTTCCCCTCTGCCCTCCTGTCCCGGATGTGTTGTGGCAAGTGTGACACTACCAGCAGCTACATTACATAGTCTAACACTCTTTGTTTTCTAGTTCATGCTGTATTAATCTAATAATCATAGAATCATAAGGTCATAGATTGTTATGGTTGAAAGAGCCTTTGAGATCATCAAGTCCAACTATTAACCTAGCACTGTCGCATTTCTGTTAAGCCATGTCCCTAAGCACTACATCTACACGTCTTTCAAATACCTCCAGGGATGGTGACTCAACTACTTTTCTGGGCAGCCTGTCTCAATGTTTGAAAACACTTTCAGTGAAGAATTTTTTTTCCTAATATCCAATCTAAACCTCCCCTGGTGCAACTTGACACCATTTCCTCTTTTTCTATCACTTGTTACTTGGGAGAACAGAACAGCACCCACCTCGCTTCAACCTCCTTTCAGGTAGTTGTAGAGGGCCATAAGGTCTCCCCTCAGCCTAAACAACCCCAGTTTCCTCAGCAGCCCCTCAGAAGACTTGTGCTCTAGTCCCTTCACCAGCTTTGTTGCTCTTCTTTGGATGCTCGCCAACACCTCAATGTTTTTCTTGTAGTGAGGGGCCCCAAACTCAACAGAGTATTTGAAGTGTGGCCTTACAAGGGCCGAGTACAGTGGGACAATCACTTTCCTAGTCCTGCTGACCACACTATTTCTGAAACAGGCCAGGATGCTATTGGCTTTCTTGGCCACCTGGGCCCAATTCTGGTTTGTATGCAGCCAGATATTGACCAATACCCACAGGTCCTTTTCTGCCAGGCTGCTTTCCAGTAGTGTTGCATGGAGTTGTTGTGACCCATGTGCAGGGCCTGGCACTTGGCCTTGTCAAATTTCATACAATTGGCCTTGCCCCATCGAACCAGCCTGTCCAAATCCCTCTGGGGAGCCACTCTATTCTCAAGCGGATCAACACTCCTGCCCAGATTGGTGTTGTCTACAAGCTTACTGAGCAGGAACTCAATCCCCTCATCCAGGCCATTGATAAAGATATTAAACAGAACAGGAGTGTAAGAATGAAAAAGCAGAGACCAAGACAAAGACAAAGTATTTATGGAACATTACAACCTAACAACCCTATTTTACATGTTACTTAAGTATGTGTGTTGGAGCTTTTGAAAATACAGACCCTTATCCTAGCCTAAAAGACTCCATACACAACATTCAGTGAATGCAACATAAAGTTTGAAAATAGACAAAATCTGAAACATGCTTGGTAACTACATTATCCTTCTTTCTTTTATGGATTAATTCAGACCATAATTCTTATACCGTATTTCATTCACCCTTAGAACTCACAATATTTTGAAAAAAGGCACAGCAAGAGATGTAAGAAATTTGAAATTTTTTGCCTAACATATCACATTCCAAATTTTTAGTCTAATATTTTATATAGAATAGAAAAAATTTCTCCTGGAATTTTCAGAATAACATATCTGTGCAAAACATCAGAATATCCCATAGAAAGATAAAAATTTCATTGTTAAAAAGATTAATTTTGCTGATATAAAAATGTTCATGAGAATGTAAGTAGAAATTATACGTTTTGCTTTAACTTCCCTGTGCTCTACAGTGCAGACCATATTCAATAGCAGCAGACTAGCCATTCAGAAGTTCGAATGTACATTAAAAATGCAAAACTGGATTGAGTATTATCACGTCTTTTTTTATTGTCTTCATTGTAAATCACTTCACTTTTCCTGAGATATCTCTTTATTTACATTTATTTCTTCTGTTTTAAGAATATTACAGTAATTGTTGCCTTTGCCAAAGTTTTATCTTAGGTCATGAGTTATGGTTTATCGTTTTTTAATAAAATAGGATATAGTTTGAGGTGTCTTTTTAAAAAATATATTTAAATTTCAGTTGTTCATATTCATTTGAATTAATTTCCATCTGTATAAAAGATTGTGTGGATAAATTCCTGGGTGTTTTTATACAACATGCCTAAATTTAATCTTCTCTTCCATCTACACACAGTCAGAAATTTACAGTTGAGATGACTCCAGCAACTTTTCATGTCCTGTGTGTGACATGTCTGACCATCACAGAAATTTTCCACATCAATTAAATATAACACTCACCTGACTGCTTCCTAATAGAATAGAGAACCATTTTATTTCATCCAGGCAATTATGAAAATCCTGCCTCTAAATACACCTCAAACTGAATATTCCTCCTTTGTGGGTGTGTGTATATGTGTGTGTGCACACATGCACATGGCTGTATTTGTATAACCTCTTCTATACGGGTACCACTTGCCTGGGATCTATTTTTAATGGCTTACAGGTAAAATGCAAGTGAAATCCAATCCTGATGTCACCCACCAGTAGTAGGTTCTTGACTATGAGTGAATTTCTGATTTCCACAGTCCACTGGTACTGTATGCCCTCACTGAACCTCATGCTGTTTAACTACACAGGAGTCTGTGTATGACTGGATTACTCCTTTGTATCAAATTTCAGAACAGGTTTTATTACTGAAAGCATGTAGTCAGATTCTTACAAACGTTTCAGAAGAAAAGAGAAATTCCTTACATGCAGCTTTTTGACCGAAACTATGTACTCTAACGCAAGCATGTGTATAGACTTCGAATGCAGCTACAATCCATTAATCCACTGTAAATTCTTCTTAAAAAAAAAAAAAAAAAAAAAAAAAGAAAGAAGAGGTATCTACTTGTTCCAGGTGGCTGATTTCTATCATCTGAGTTGCCATTTCCAACAGCAGCAAGTAGGTGGGGTGACTTACTGAAATTGAAGAACCTGCTTAGGAAGGCTGGGCTGCAGCTGACCAGATGGGAGTACTGTTGAAACAGATGTCGCAGTCCCAGTTCCTCTCCTCAGTAATATCATTGCCTGGAAAAGACCTCAGTGCCAACACAGACACCCAAATTTCCAGCTAGTCCATTCAGGAGGCCTGAATTTCATCGCAGTGCAGCAGTTGTTCACAGAAATATCCACAAAGGTTCTTGCTTCTACATTCATGACAGGAAGACCTGCAGAGACTTGTTTCTACACAGCACCAGTTGGATAGTTTTGTTATCACAGAGCACGAACAACAGTACAATTGAGTTTGCTTTTTTTGATTTAAGACTTAGTCATAACTTGTAGAAGGTAATAATTCAATTTAACTGTCCTCTCATTTACTGCTATTGTTGTTATTTTTACTGTAAGATACCAAATATTAGCTTCTTACTGTAAACAATGCTAGTGTTATCACTCGTGTGCATCAATGGTTTTAGATAAGGTTGTAGCATAATTGCCATATGCATAGAATTAATGATGAGTTATTTATTCACAGTGGTGTTGTTTTAATTAAGTCCATTTGCATAATTGTAGCTCTAGATTCCTTTTCAAATGGCTTGGTATCTGCAAGCAATTATGACCCATTTCTATTTGCTGATTAACTAAATCTTCTAATTCAGAGAAACACAGTTTACTTTTTCTGTTCTGACTTTTACCTTTTTAGAGTGACTTACACCTTTCCTACCTTCATTAGTCCATACTTCAAGTGTTTCAGATTGTCCCAAATGTGACAAATAACATCAGTGATGAAAGATATAGGTATATATCAAAAGGAATATAGGACACTATTATATTATTGTTATTGTTGTTTTCATTATACAATTATTTTATATAAAATAGATTTTATTTTTATATCTTTCCATTTATTTATATTATGTTTAAATTGGTTATGTTATGTTATGTTATGTTATGTTATGTTATGTTATGTTATGTTATGTTATGTTATGTTATGTGTTGGATTGGATTGGATTACTTTGTTAGTTTCCGAGCATTCAAGTGTAACTTCCTTACACAGGAATCTGTGTATAAACAAAACTGTTGAATAACAGGAAGTCTCTGGTGTAAAATAACTCTTAAAAGATTCAGAGAAAAGCTTCTTCAATTATTCAGAAGTTACATGTGCGCAGGAGTTATTTGGGAGAAAAAATGCGGGGAACATGTAGCCCAGAGAGGGAATCGGAAAACAATGGGGGGAGGGGGGGGAGAAAACAACAGCAAGAGGAGCAAAATGCTATGAATTTCTGGTCAAGAGCACTGGAGAACGAGGGGAAAGAAACACTCAGTACTGCAACACGAAATATTACAATAAAATCTTGGTCTACCTTGAAGCAATGACAGCCTGTAATGCAGCAATGTTTCACTTCCATAGTATAATTTTCTGTTTTCTTCTGATGTAAAATCACTTGGCAGAGGGTTGTAGAAAGAGATAGAGAGGCTCTAGAGACAGGAGAACAAATGAAAAAGATTTGAGGACTCAGTGAGAGCTTTTTCTTTCATGCTAATTTCTATGACAGTGTGAAGGTTCTTGGCAAGGACAGAAACTGGGCTTTAAAACAAGGCAAATTTTAGTGTATAACCAGATGATTCTTTGACAAAAGGCAAACATGCCCCTCCTTTCTTCTTTCATTACTGCTGCTAGGAAGAAAAGAAATGGACGTGGCAGATGATAATGAGCTCAGGCACTCCTCAACTCATGAGTCGTGTGTTTGCTGACTTGCAAATAAGATATGAACGTGCACTCCTTATCTACCATCTTCAGGGACAAAGACTGGTTTAATAGTTCAGAACTTTCAATTTAATCTCTACACACATAGAACCAGAATTCATTTATGAGTAGTCTAATGGTCTGGAAATCATCTCATGTGAACATTCACTGGCCTGCTATCACACTTTTTACACCTGTGATTAAAAGAAAAGTAGAATCCAGATATTCACGGAGCATATATTTTCCCTTTCATTTGCTGTAGTACGAACATGTGACTTTTATTTTGGAACAATCTGGATAACTCAGAGGTCATTAGTGATAGAATCATGTTCATGCTACGAGTAAATAAAATACATAGATCCATCAGTCTGAAGACAAAAAACCCTGGACCATTTTAACAATTAGATCGTATGAACAAGTTGTGTTCTCATAAAGCTGAGGGGTGGAAGACCTATTTAAGAAGCGTAACATATGTTGTCTCCAGGACAAGCCAAGTCCTAGATCCTGGCTAAAAATAGTGAAACCCTTCAAGTTTAATGGGATTTGAAAGGTGAACAGAGTTCCTGCAACAGCAAACAACGAAAAGAAACTAGATCAAGAGGGATACGGATGAAAGGAGTGCTCTGGCTTTCAGCAGAAGGGGATACCTGTGCATCTGTTAGATATTTTATCCACCATCCCAGCCCCAACCCACTCCTTCTCTAGCCAGCCAGTTGTGAAGTGGCAATTTTGCAGTAGTTTGCAGTGTCACCTTATTGCTGCATGCAGAAATGCAGTGCAACTCACACAACTTGAAAAGAGGAGGATTTCTATCTAGACATTGTTAATTGCACACAAATCATTTACTCTGCTAATCTAAATTACCCTGCATTCAGTGTAAAGTTTTATGATGAAAATTAAAGTCTCCTATCATTGTTTATTAGATTTTAATCATTTACATGTATACTCGGACTGCAGCATGTGCAAATACATTATTCAAGGAAAAGCAGCTTATTTCTATTTCCTTATTTCACAGACTTGATTATTTTTCCTTTCTCTTCAGTTCACATTAGTTTGTTATTATATTCATTAACACATTGCCAGAACTTAGGGGTTGAAACATCCATTAATCAAGAGTTCTAATAGAACATTAAACTATGCATGCAATGAAGAGAAGACTTTGCAGCTAACTTGTTTATTACAACCAAAATTAAGTGAGATGCCAGCTAGAGCTATGCTCAGTTCCTTGTCAGGAGAGAGAAGGAAGAGAAGGAGAAAATAAAAAAGGAGCCTCTGGTCCTTTGAGACTAGCAAGTCAGAATGGTTACATCCCTGGAAGCCACTGATGCTCTGATGTTAACTACAGGAAAATTGAACTTTCTTCCCAAGAACAGAGCATTCATAGATAAACACGCCCTTATGCATATTATCTCATTTCGGTTGTTATTTTGTGAGGCGTCACTTCAGCCCAGTTTCAGGCTTTCTGTATGATAGATAAAGGAAAAAAGTAAAGCTTTACACTGACGTGGAGACCGTAGCTCTCACCCACACTATGTGAGATTTCAATTTTCTGATACTAGGATT
>NW_009647211.1:3633179-3641121 GCF_000708025.1 Charadrius vociferus
TTCTTCCTCAATTGTAGCATGCCCAATTCATCACATGCTGAGGCCCACAGCGCTCTGAAATAGCAAGGTAACGGGCTGTTTAACTATGAAGTGTAACCTATTGTACAATGCAATAGCTCATTTAACCTGCTGGTATCACAGACCCCTTCCAAAGGGGTCTGAAGTCTTTACCTGGTGATTTGGGTATGAGAGCATTTGTGTTTGCCCAGAACTTGAACCCATTTGGGTAGCGATAGCTACCATTGCCACATACCCTTTTCCCTTTCCTTCCTTTTTCCTCCAGATTTTTTGTGACATGGACCAGGTGAGTTTTAGGAAAGAGTCTAAAATTTAGCACTTAAAACTGCTTAAGCAACTCAGGATAACCATCCCTCATGGTTTAGCCCTGCCAGCTATAATTAGAACTGAAGCTGTGAGCAGTGGCTTGCTCACTAAACACTCCAACTCAGTGTTAACTCTAGTTTATAACTATGAATTAGAACCTGCAGAAAGCACAGTGTGAGTGGGATAGGAAAAGAAAAATCCAGCACATTGGATTCACATGTGGTTATCCCCAAAGCAAAAACCTGTTGTAGAGAACCACTGTCTCATTTTCCAATAGCATAGCAAGTGGCACTTGAATCAAGAAAGGGAAAAAGCATGATTTTTTCCTTCATCCTTTCACTTCGCTCCCATTTCTTCTGTGAAGTCTATAAATCCAACTGGTTGTAGACCAGACTTCCTATAAAAGTTTACAGAACTACTATTTTGCTGAAGGCCAACTACACGGTGGGACGCATTTCCGAGGCCATGCTGGAACACTATCTTGTGCATGGGAAATATTTCATGGTCAGGGAAGTATACAGCAAATTAGACATCTTGAACACTCCCTATAAAAGTTTACAGAACTACTATTTTGCTGTGATATACTCAGTTTGGGGGAGGGGAGAAGAGGGGCAGAATTTACAGCAAAATTTTTTGGTGACCATACTTCTGGATGTCTATGACCAGTGACTGCATGAACACAAATCCTTTCAATCCTCTTTTCCTGCTTTATGAGAACATTCTGTCTTTCTAAAGCACATCTTCCTACTTGTACTTGTGCACTGAAATGCTGTTTTTCTGGAGACTGAATGCTACTCTTTAAGCTTTCTTTCACTGTTCCATTTTTAATGTTGTTTCAAAATGAATATTTTAAAATAAGAGATCAAGAGGTTTAAAAAATATTTTATTGCAGGGTCTGCTCTGTCTTGATTTAAAAAAGGAACATAAATAAAAGACTAAAAAGTGCAGACAGATATATCAATCCTTATTTTGCTCTGATCATGGCATAATATTTACTATTTACTGGGAACTATGATCAATGCCATCAGATTTCATTTGATTCTTCTGTTCTTGGATAATGGAAGTAGATTGAATTGAGGAGCACAAATGATCTTTCACAACCATTCTTTATCTTTTCCTCACTACCAGAGTTTATCAAAGCAACAGCTTTCTACAGAAACTTTCTCGTGCTCCACAAACTCCTGCAACTGGGGTGGCTACTTCTGTGTTGCTTTGACCTGCTACTTATTTTTGTGCTGGATATAACCGCAGCATTCTTATCTGGTAACATGCTATGTTGTGCCCAGGTACACAACCTACCAAACAACAGGAGAAAGGAGATGAAGTTCAGAAGAGTCCTATTGGGCTTGACAGTTCATTGCAATCTGCTTCCCTATGAAAAAACAGATATTTTATGAAATTCTGCTACAAGTATGTAGCTAAACTAACAGCATAATCACACATTTACTGATGCAAGGAGGTGGATGTATATATACCTCAGTATTTGAATAGCCGGAACAATGATGGTTAGTTCAGATGATACACACCTAATCACATGCGTTAATAGGAGGACTGGGAATAAAATTCAACTCTCTTAACAGAAGGCTTTAAATCATGAGGAAACACTATTCCATTTGAAAAGACAGGAGAAAGAGACACTTTCAAGAGGAGGAATGTGCTCAGCTGTTTCCTTCTCTGAAAAATTTTACAGATAATATTTTCTGAAAAAATTATAATGTTTTTGCGATATGCCATACTCATGAAGAATATTCTCATAAATAAACAGCACTGGCTTTTGAGAAAGAAAAATAGAACTTAAATTCTAAGTATGCTGAACTGGTTGTATACATGAAGATGGATGGGGGAAAAGACTGAAAGATGCAACATATAGTAGTGGTAGAGCAGGATATTTATATTCTGTACAAAACTGTGTATTCGGTTGTTATCAGAAAACAGTATTAGTTGTGTGCATCCTCGCCTGTATTTGTGGTCTAGACCTACAAAACTATGCTTCTCTTAAATTATAAGTCATAGTACCATATCACAGAATAATAGAGTAGCCCACGTTGGAAGGGATCTTGAAAGACCATCTGGTCCAAACTTACATGGGAAAAGGATCCTAGATGAGATTGTCTAGCACAGTGGCCAATTGCATCTTGAAAATCTCCAGCGACAGGGACTCTACCAGGTCCCTTGAGGAGGTTGTTCCCATGAATGATTGCTCTTACTGTAAAAAATTTCTTTCTTGTATTGAGACGAAACCTCTCCCAATGCAACTTCTACCCGTTGCCCTTTGTCTTCTCCATGTGGCTCCTTGTGAAGAAAGAGCCTCCATTCTCTTTGTAACTGCCCTTTAAGTACCAGAATACTGTGAAGTACTGGAATACTGTGACCTCAAATGACTCCTTATTGAAAGACTAAAGATTGATCTACTTTAAATGTTTTATGTATGTGGAGTATAACTATTTCTTTTAAGAAATGAATTGTTCACTATTTATTGATCTTTTTACTTGTGATTTTTGTTAAGATACCCTTTAAAGGAATATTAGAAAACAAATACAAAACCAATAGTTTTAAAAAAGTAAAGTATGAGAATTAAATTAATAAAACATTTTTTCTTTTGAAAGCTCATTGTTGAAAAGACTGTGTTTAAAGTATTTACTGATTCGGGTATTGTTTGCTGCCACCAAACTAAATATAGACATTGATGTAGGTTTTGTTTAGCCATCAAACCAAGTGGTACACTATAAAAAATACTGATTACATCTATCTTGACATGTAAATGCTGGTAATTCAGTGTATGTTGATAGGGATGATTTAGAGAGATTGACATGGGAGAAAAATATAGAATAAAATCATAGAAAAACAGTGGGTTTAGATCTAATACAGGAATAGTATTTTTACTCTTTTATCATTAAAACTCTAAATATCAGATAATTAATCTTTAACATCAGCTTCATGATATCTAAGTTTTAGCAATCTTTAATCTTTTCAAAAGGTCACCTTGACGGTTTCTGAAATTAACTACTTTTTCTGGGATGAAAATATAGATATTATTGCCTCAAGTAATAAAACTCCAAAATAATTATAATTCTGGTGCCTTTTATAATAGTGGACCATCAAGCAGAAGTTGCTTTTACTTTCAAGCTGGTCAAGAAGACTTTGAGAATTTATGGTCATTTCAGAGTTACTTTAATCACTCTCAGTTGCCGCAAGAACCCTGAACTTCAGATATATTTGTGGGATAATTAAACACACAGCAGTACTTCAGAGCTGCTTTCTTCTTATTATTCATGTCTTTATTTATGATGTGTAAGCAAAAGAATTCACCATCTAGTTTGATCACCTTTACCTCTGAAAAATAAATGAAAATTAATAGTTATTCTTTACATAAGCTTTCAAGTCTTGAGTCTTGAAGTCTCAAGGTCTTTTAGTCTATCAAAATACCATGTCATACACAAATATTATGTCATTATCATATGTAATTTAAAAGGGAAGATACCACTAAAATATTTTCCTAATATCTTGCGACAGATATAATGCAAAGAAAACCATATAAAATGACTTACAAATGCTTTTACTGTCACACTGTAAATTCTTAAGAAGAGTGGTATGATACCGTAATACATTAATATCGCAGGATGACTGTGTATTGGACTGAAACACAATAATCTCAAATGCTGCTTTTCATAGTTAGGCAGATTTATGAACCTTGATTACATGCGATAATCCAGTTTGTATGGTTGTTATTCAGTAAACATTCTTGTGCCTCATATACTGATATCATACTAATATAGCAATCATTAGGTCAAGACAGTAAAGCACATGTACAATCTAATTAATTTGTAAACAGCCCGGCATACTAACTTTGAAGACTGCTATGCTTTTCGTTTTGTGAACACAAAGCTGTTGCGTAGTACAAGCAAGAAAGGAATTTCTCTAGTATCACTTGAAAGCTTAGGAGGATTAAAAACTCTGAACCATATACAAAACCAGTAGGGAAAAAACAAAACAACAAAAAGAACTAAAGAAAATATTGTTTAAGGGAGTGGTACTCTTTGATGATAATGATGATGATGGTTATTAAATAAGACCATGCATAAAAAGTGAGGTTTAAGTTGGTTTGTTGGTTTTTTTTTTGCTTATCCATATCCAGCTTAATCCAACTGAGTGTTTATTAGGCTCAGTCTAAACCCTTCGCTGAAGCTCAGCCTAGGGATCAGTGAAGTTATTCCTGCTTGAAAAAGGCATCACAGCAGGAAAAGCTGTGTATAGATGATCTAGGAGGGGGGAAAGGTTGGAGAAAAAAGAAGGAAAAGATAAGAAAACTCTCAAACTAAAAAGGAAAAAGAGCTGAATTCATTCACATTTTGCCATCTGTTTTGTTTCCTTGAAAGCATAGTATAACTACAGTACAAGAGGGCTGTCTGTGGTAAGAGTTTTTCACAAGAGTTGATGCCATTGGGATTCAACTTCAGTTCTGCTATGCCTCCCACATGGCTTTAGGAAGGTCTGGTGCACAAATTATTCAAACATGGAGCTGGCAGCTGCAGCTTTTCTGTTTTAACTAAAATACTTTATCTTTGCACCTGAGTCCAGCCTTTACTCCTATAAAATCCTGCAACAAATCGCACGGCCCAATAAATTATGATGAAAGAAGGAAATGAGACATGAAGACAGTGGAGGAAAGGAGATGGTAAACTGTGTTGTTGAGAAAAGTGTAGATCCAAGGAGCAAGCTGAAACAGCAGTAGAGAACAGTAAAAAAGAGTTGAAGCATGAGACTGAAGGAAAGATTTTTAAGTATCACTGGACTTTGAATCAGGCCTTTTACCTCTTCCCAGGAAAAGAACCTTAAAGTAGAAGTCTATAATTTTTTATTCTTCCAGCTGGATCTCTTTTTGGTGGGGAATCACAGGCTGAAGTGCTTGGCTGAGCAGATGCCAAAGCAGTGTCACTCATTCCATCTTGGAAAAGGTGGGAAAGTGGGAGACTTGCACATCCCATGGTCAAAGATCATTGCGCAATTCTTGCTCTTCTCATGACTAAGTTCTAAGATGTCATCAAGCGTTTACAGAACACAGCATATGTCCTGTTTAGAGAAGGGGTACTATTTTATTTGAGTTGAGATTGAAATATAAATTTGGCAGAGGGGAACAGTCTTTCTCTCACACAAGTATAGACAAACAAGCACCTAATCACTGTATCAGAAGCTCTTGTTCTTACTCTTCAATAACATTATGCCTAAGGCACAAGGGAAGCTTCTGCCTGAAAGTAAAAAGCTTATCTGCACAGGAAACAAAAGCTATTCTACTGTACTCTGTAGCATGTACATTGAGGATAGGAATGCATGGTCTGATATTCCAGGCAACAATAATGAATAAAGGCTATGAAAACAACAATATTGAACATTCAAATTTAACAAAAAAAAAAAAAACACAAAACAACCAAACAAAAAAACCCAAACCCCAAAAACCCAAAAACCAAAATAAACCAACAATGGCAAAATGCATGCCTTTAACCTGCTGCTGACTTTACCAAATGAAGGTGCTTGAAAAAAATGATGTGTAGCATAGTAAGTTTCATTCAAGCAAATATGCCTCAGATCAGAAGAGAATAATGCACCTCACATGAATAGAACAGCGTGAGATTACAGGTCAGTAACACAAAGGCAACAAAATGTCCTGACATGGTACAGGAAGAGAAAAGTGAGTCTGGGTGTTTCAGCTGCACACTGATTTCTGTATGTATGAATGTATATAAATTAATTTTTTTTTAGAAGAGTCCAATACCCAGAATTGGATCTAACCAGCAAAGGCTTTTATATAACTTCTTGAAGTGAAATGATTGCTGAAGAAACAACATGTAGACTTTGGTGTACATAACAGAATGGGGTAGATAAATTAATGTTAATAAACTTAATTAATGTTAATAAAAAGCTTAATGTTTCGTAGTTTTCAGAAGCATGAGAAAAGAATACAAGCACGTTTTTTAATGGAGGAAAGACATATACAAAAGAAACATGATGACTCAGACAGAGGACTTGCTTAAATAGTTTCTATAGGCTAGAGTATCTTGAGAATACTTGTCAGGGAAGAAGATGGAAAAATCTTCTTATAGCCTAAGCCTATAAGCCTCTGCACTAGGAATAAAAAAGATAATAGGATCAGTTCCTCAGGACCATGACATAAACCATAAAAGGCAAGGACCTCTGTGTGGAGTTTTATGAAACAAATTATTATGTTTTAGTACTAATTCTGATGAAATGAGCATATGTAAGATTGCAACGTTTAGATTTTAAGCATGGACTGTGTTTTTGCCTTTTTATCACTGTTACAGTATGTTTGTTTTGTTTCTTTATCCCTTAGCAACTACTGACTGCATTATTTTGAACTTTAGTGAATAACAGATTTCATGAGTATTGGCCTTCATTTCTAAATGCATCTAGTAATAAGGAAGATAGGTTTTAGTGGGGAGAAGGACTGGAACATAGGTTGTGCATTCCTTGGAAAGAAAGAACAGAAACATCTGAACACTGAGACATAATACAATATCCAAAATCCCTTCCGTTTTGAGTTCTAAGTTCAGTTACCTGTTTTACTTTACAAAGGTTAATTTTCAGTTTCGTTAGCATGTGTCTGTGTAAGCTACATGCATAACCCTATGTAGACATAATTTGCTTGCACTCATGTCTTAATTTTGTATAAACCAAATAAACAAGCTACACCTGGACCTCTTTTAGGATTTCACTTCAATGTTTTCAAGGTAGCCTCTGAACCTAGAATTAAGAATTTCACAGGTGAGAACTTCTGGGCATTTACTATGATTTTATGGTATCTGGTACAGATTATATTTAATATAGCTGGCAAACATGTTTATGTGTGTGTTGATTATTCTGCTTCTACCTACCTTGATCCTCAATTAAACTTTTGTTCTGTGACTATAGATTGATTTTAATCACCCTAATCAAACACTGTTGCACACTAATTGTTTATTATGATTGCCGAGTATCTTTGCAACATCAGATTTTCAACTTATATGATTTTCAACTTTGTCTTAATTGCCAAAGTTAATTAAATTAATTGTGGATTAAGATACCTTAGCTAAGCTGATGACATACAGATTTACTGTTCTTTCAATAAGAAAGTCATTAACATTCATTAGATAAGCCTCATGATTGCTTTGCAGTACGACATTGATAGATGAGAGCGTATCATGAGTTGTCTGAGTGTAAACAAAGTGAAAAATCTAGTGGATGGCTAACTACTTTTAAGGTACAGTACATGATCAGCAGACTTTCTTTTCAAGACTTAGAGATGGATGAGGTAGTACTGTTGTAACAGTGTTTTTTAATTCTCCGTTATGATTTTATTTGAGATCTGATTTTCTATACTAAGTACCTTATTGTTACATTTGAGAGCTTAGTTTTGTCATTTCTTAAGGGAATACACTTGAAAGCTTAATCTAGTATTTCTTAAGGGAACATTATTATTTACTGTAATGTACAGCATTAATCAGTTTAGCAATAGCATGTTTCATCGCAGTGGGATGAACCCCAGGGAGTTACAGAATCATAGAATGGTTTAGGTTGGAAAGGACCTGGAAGATCATCGAGTTCCAACCCCCCTGCCATAGGCAGG
>NW_009647211.1:3641177-3651476 GCF_000708025.1 Charadrius vociferus
ACTACATGCCCTAGTAAAAAGTCCTTCCCCAGCTCTCCTGTAGGCCCCTTTAGGTACTGGAAGGCCGCAATAAGATCTCCCTGGAGCTTTCTCTTCTCCAGGCTGAACAGCCCCAACTCTTTCAGCCTCTCCTCATAGGAGAAGTGCTCCAGCCCTTGCATCATCCTCGTGGCTCTCCTCTGGACACCCTCCAGCATGTCCATGTCCTTCTTATGTTGAGGACTCCAGAGCTGGATGCAGTATTCCAGGTGGGGTCTCATGAGAGTGGAGTAGAGGGGCAGAATCCCTTCCTTCAACCTGCTGGCCACACTTCTGTTGATGCAGCCCAGGATATGGTTTTCCTTCTGGGCTGCAATCGCACATTGCTGGCTCATATTGAGCCGCTCGTCAATCAGCACTCCCTGGTCCTTCTCCTCAGGGCTGCTCTCCAGCCATTCCCCGCCGAGCCTGTATTTGTGTGTGGGATTGCCGTGACCCAGGTGCAGGACCTTTCACTTGGCCTTGTTGAACTGCACGAGATTGGATTGGACCCACCTCTCCAGCCTGTCCAGGTCCCTCTGGATGGCATCCCTCCCCTCCAGCATGTCTACCTCACCAAACAGCTTGGTGTCATAGGCAAACTTGCTGAGGGTGCACTCAAATCCACTGTCCATGTCGCCAACAAAGATGTTGAACAGTACAGGTCCCAGTACCAACCCTTGAGGAACTCCACTCGTCACTGCTCTCCACTTGGACATCGAGCCATTGATCACAACTCTTTAAGTGTGGCCGTCCAGCCAGTTCTTTATCTACCAAGTGGTCCATTTGTCGAATCCATGTCTCTCCTATTTAGAGACCAGGATATCATTTGGGACAGTGTAAACTGCTATCTAGAACCTGAGCAACAACATAGAAAAAGCCTTTCCATTTCCCTGGCTGTTGCTGTGCACAAAATGTCAGAAGGGATCAAGAATAATGTCCAAATCACAGATGACTTGATCTAATGTAGTTAGGTGAGGGCTTGTCATGCATGAGCTGTGGCACAGCTGAACCCCTTGGTTTCAACTGGAGCTGAATACAAAGAGAGGTTAAAATTGGATTGGTCTTACAGAAATCAGGGATCAATGTTTCTCCCACACGGAGCAATGAAAAAAATGAGCTCTCTGAAAAGAGACTGGGTTTGGGTGGGGAGCAGATTGAGCTCAGAGATATTGTGAGATTATTGAATGACTGTCCTCCCAAGGGGACACGGGATGTATTTTAATTCTACTCTGCTTCAGCATTAGACTGAGAAACTCTCACAGAACCAGTTTTTTTTCTGACTTTCAATGTTATAAGTAAATACACAACTAACGATTCAAGTGTGGTAAATTGGACGTTCTAAAATGTTAGAGCTGTGCACTACTGTCTTTGCAACTATAAAAGACTTTCCATCCAAATTAGAATTAAATCATTAGGATATTTTAGATAGTTTGAATCTGCTGTTTAAATGCTGCCCAGGCAAGAAATCTTGCACAATACTTCCATCTGTAAATCTGATGATTGGAAACCTGTATTTAAGATGTTAGTCCTATTTACAGCCGCTTGCACTTTGAGGAAACACAGATAGGGGTATGTGACTCTGCATAACTGTGACTGATAACAGTAAGAATTTGGTGGATAGTTTCAGATTCCACCAGTTTAACTCTATGAACCAAAGCTTCAAAAATTATTCTATTTTGATTCTCCTACTGCTCTAACAGCCTTGTAAAACAATGAAATAGTCTCCTGATAGCTGTTGAGCATCTACATTTAATTTCTGGTTCTTGGTAGGGAAAAAGTTCATTTGCCTTCCAGAATAAAAAAAGCACAAAAGATTGTAAGGGAGGCATATATCCAAACTGCAGGCATGTGTATGTCAGATGTTGGTGGTGGTTTCTCCTCAAAAGCTTTAAGCTCAGTACTCTTTAATATACCTTTCAACCCTTGAAGATCTGTGCTCTGAGTTTTCAAGTTATGTATATTTTTAGCCATTTTGTGGCTTTCCCTGGTAAACACTTCTACAAATCACCTCCTGGAGCAGAACAAACTACTTGTGATGTATGTTGCAAAGCCCAGTTCTAAGTCATTTGTCAAGGCTCCCGTAGAAGCCCTGTGGCAGAACTGCCACAAGGCATTGCTGAGCCGCTTCAGCAGAAGCGTCATTCTTTCTCCCTGCTTCCCCCACGAGACTGAAGAGGTGGTTGCCACATTCACTCATAAACTCTGGGTTATTCAACAAGTTAACCCAAAGCATATAGGCAATATCCTCCTGGAGTCAGAAATTCTGATGTATTCTTAAAGAAGGGCAGCCTGGTTAAATTAAATGAGAAAAGGGCCCAGGGATAATGATTATGTGTTTAAAGACTGCATAATAAACTTCACAAGCAAGATAGATGGTACTGCTTTTTGGCTTTCAAATCATTCATTTTCATACTTCTGAGTACTTTAATTCATGCACTTAATTATTAAGTTTGAACATAAAAAAATAATGGAACTTATAAAGAAATGGATGGGGAGTATCTTATGTTGTTGCTTTTATATAGATGTGCCTGAAATCTAATCTTTCTCATGTCTTACTAGGGACCTTGGTCAAAACTCCAGTAAACTACTGGGAAACTACTCAGTATAAGAGTTCTGCTAGCACTGAAAGTGCTGCAATATGTATTTGTTGTTTATATATATAAAAATGCACTTTTCCAAAAGCAATTAAACCTTTCCAGAATCTATCTTTCTTTAAATATTTATAAGAGTGAATATGCATCATTTCCAATTAACTTCTCTGGTTTACAATGTTTACAGGAAAATGCTAAATGTAGCAATATCCACAGCAGTTTCATATACATATCACATTTTAATTTCAGAGTGCAATTTTCTGCCACTATTTATTTGTTGCATATTTATTTTTTTACCAGCTGATTTTGAAAATGTTTCAGTGTATGTGGAATTGTTAGCTTCATATAAATATTCAGAAATCTATGGGTGGATCTTGAACAAAGGTATCTTAAATAGAAATCAAAATTAGTGGATTAAAAATTAATCTAAATAAAAAATTGGAGTCATTAGTAGATAGTGAGGAATGTATGCTTCTGGAGATAAACTTTATTGCCCACTATCTGCCTAAAGAGCCATTTATGTTACTTCCTAAACAGGAATAGGTGTGTTTAGATTAGCTAAGTAGTGAGCTAAGTGTGCAAATATGAGTATAGATTACACAGCACCTCCAATCCCCAGCAAGGAAGAATTCATCTCTATAAGACGGTGGAAACATCATTGCATACACTGAGATAAGTCTGATTATTTCTTTTCATGGCTATTTCAGCTGATGAAGGAACCTATATAAAAATAAGTGTTAAATTCTGTTATATTAAAGTCCCCCAGAAGGAGTTTAATCACTGAGACAGACATACAAGTTTCCACCTCTTAAAAAATCTCACCAATTCAACGAGAAGGGGCTCGGCTACTGTTGATTCTTGTATTGATTCTTCCATATTGATTCTATTAAAGTCCTATTTAACAGACTCCTAGACTTAGGCAATCTTATTTGAGGACTAAAGAAACAAATTATACTTGTTTTCAGTGATCATTTTCACTTTCTTAGAAGCTCAGATTCCAAGAAAGTATCCAAATTAGACTTAAATAAAATACAAAAGTAGATCTAGTCTGGCAGATTTGAATTGCTAACTAATTTTAAATAGTAAAGTGATATGTCATTTGAAAGTATAAAAACTAGAGAACCGTATGCTGGAATCATTCTTTTTATACATTTTAACATACCCTGGAAAACAGCAGATGTTCCTTACCACATTTTTCTCCTTTGAAAATAGAGGGATGGCATGTATGTAGATAGAAACATAGAACAGCCTCAGCTGGAAGGGACCTCAAAAGATCATCTGGTCCAACTTTTTGTGGGAAAGGTGGCTTGGTTGAGGTTATCTAGCACTCTGTCCAATTGCAGCTTGAAAACCTTCAGCAATGGGGACTGTACAACATCCCTTGAGGAGGTTTTTCCAGTGAATGATTGTTCTTACTCTAAAATTTTTTTTTCTTATGTTGAGATGAAACTTTTCTCAGTGCAGCTTGTACCCATTGCCCCTTGTCTTCTCCATGTGGCTTCTTGTAAAGAGAGAACCTCTGACCTCTTTATAGCCACCCCTTGTACTTTTAGACAGCTGCTCTTGAATAAATCCTAGCACACGCAAGCTCCTTTGCCACCCATAGTTGCTCCCCTTGGACTTTCTCGTAGCTAGGGTCTGAGCTCATTGAAGTTGGCTCTTCTAAAGTCAAGGGTCTTTGTCCTACTATTGGTCTTCAGTGTGCTCAGTGGGATCTTAATATCCACAATGCTGTGGTTGCTGTATCCAGGGCTACCATTTGTAGCTATGTTGTCAAGAAAGCCTTCTTGGTTTATAAGCAGTAAATCCAGCAGTGAGCTGATCCTAGTCAGCATATCCAGCATCTGTAGCAGAAAGCAGTCTTCAATGCATTCCAGGAACCTGATGGATGACTTGTGCACTTCTGTGTTGTTTTACCAAGTGTCCAGGTAACTGAAGTAAGTCATGAGGACCAGGTTCTGTTGGACCAAGACTTCCTTAAGCAGCTAAAGTAAGCTTTCATTGGTCTCGTCATACTGATTGGGAGGTCGGAAACAAATACGTAACGTAAAAACTCCCTTAGTGACCATTTCTCTAATCTTGATCCAAAGCCACACAATAGAGCTTACATGGTCTCTATAGCTTACATCTATACAATCAAATTTCTATTTTACATAAAGTGCAACTCCAACTCCTCCTCTTCCCTTCCTATCTTTCCAAATGAGTTTTTTTAGCCATTGAGCATGGTCTTCCAGTCATATGACTTATCTAACACATTTCTGTGATTCATATGACATCATAACTCTCAGACTGGACACAGAGTTCTGGTTCCTCCTGTCTGTTGCCCAGACTAGATGTCTTGGTATACACGCACTTAAGATAGCTAGACTTAGGGTTCTTGCCTTTGGAAAGGTTTGGAGAGCATTCTTCAATACTGTGGTAAGTGTACTGATCCACCTCGTTGCTTATGGATATACAGGTGTCACATCTGTGGACCCTACCCCCAAGCTTGTTAGTTTAAAGCACAATTCACTAAGCCAATCTGCTAGTGAAGATTCTCCTGCCTCTTCTAGATAAGTAGATTCTATCTTTACCCAATAGGCTATATTTGTTGAAAAATGTCCTTTGATCATAGAAACAAAAGCCCTGGCAAACCACCAGCTACAAAGCCGGGTATTGGTCTGCATGATACATCAAACTCTGCCTGCAATCCTGTCCCTGACTGGCAAGACAGAACAGAAGATCACTTGGGTATACCTGTCCCTTTCATTTGGGCCCCCAGGGCTCTGATGTCCTGCTTGATCTGGCCCAGGTTTTGCTTGCATTTGTGCCCACGGGGAAAAGAAGTAGAAGGTAATAGAGTCTGTGCTTTTAACCAGTTGTGGTAGTCTCTCTGTGGCATCCTGGATCTCCTAGCAAGCTGCAAACTTGCCTTGACTGTGTATCAGGCCAGCAGATGGATGCCTCAGCTGCCTTATGCAGCTTTTATTATATGTTGCTGGTGTGGTTTCTCCCTGTGAAACTTGCTCATTGGCTTGACAACTGTAAAGGTTTCATATCTTTTGCTAGTTGGTACATACGAGGAAGGAGAGTGAAGTGACATCCCATGAGTCGCCATAGACCATGACTCCTCCTCCTCCAAGCTGTTGCCTGTTCACTGTTGAGGCCCTTTGTCTAGTAGTCCTTGGAAGTCAGTTCCATGGGGCCCTAGTATTTCTTCTCGCAGCTTCAAGCAATTACCTGTTTCTGATTCCCTCTCCTGAATACAGTGTAATCTGATTACTTCTTTCTGCAGCTCCTCTACCCACTGCTTGGGTGATTCCACCAGAGCATACCTTGTACACGTGGTTCTTCCACTCTCATCCACCCAGGAGGGAGGGACGCAGTTCTTGCAGCCCTCCACCTGTACAGTGGCTTCCGTGATAGGAAGCTCTGTCTGACTAGTTACCTCCACTTATTCCAGACTAGCCTGGCTAGATAGGTAGCTGGTTCCTGTTAGCTGCAGACACCGTTGCTTGGTCTCTACCATCATGCTTCCAACAACATCAAAACACTGTCTAACAAGACCTTTATTCTCTGGAGACCTCAGACTCCTGGGTAGACTGCACAGCCGCCCGTTAGGCGAGTTGACCATTGGTGCTGCAGCCTAAGCCTGCAGGTGAGCAGAGCAGGCAGCAGCCTGACAATTGGCAGAGTGCACAGCCATGCCTGCACACCCTTCCCCACCGACTGCCATGAAGACTTCCATGCTGCTCCCTCCTTGTTTGCAAACCCTGCGTGCTGGTGCTCCCCATTGGACATATGTGGCTTCCCGTGGTTTGAACTCGCCATGGTGACCGCTGGCACTGCCCAACTCTTACCTGCCTGACTTGTGAGACCTCTCAGCTGCCAGTTTGTCCCTACACACACAGAACGCAAGGGAGCCGGGGACTTGTGAACCCCCTCAGACACTCACTGGGGAAGTCGTGAACCTCACAATCTTCCTGGCACACAGCAAACGGAATATTTAAAATTTATTGAGCCAACAATTTTACACAGATAATGGAAGAAACAAACTTTTTTCACCTGGAATTTAATGATTTCTGTTTAGACAGGAAGTACGACGAAACCATCTTCAAGGAAGGAAATAAATGTTCGGTTGTCCTGCAGAATGAAGTAGCACAGGACTATTTTCATGCTGGTCCCATTTTCAGAGGTGTTTGTCCTCAGAAAGCAACATACGTATTAATATGTCTTCTCAAAAGATGACTTTTAATAACACAAAATATTTTCACCTGATGACACTTTCTGATCCTATGATAACTGGCAACAATCAAAGCCAAAGAAGATTTTTATGATTATTTTGCTCTGTTTTGTTGGAAACAAAAGTAATGGAGTGGTAAACTGGAAACATACTGAATTATTTACACAACGTTTATCTATTCAGCGTATACACAAATGGTATAATTTTTCATATTCCTATCAGTTTAGGCAAAACTACAATCAACTAGGGATGGAAAACCCAGAAGTTTTAAACTTTGGTAGGTTCACTGAACAAGAAAAAAGTAGAAACCTTGATACTTCTTTTCAACAAAATTGCATTTAATGTTGTATTTTAAATTTACTTCAGCTGCTCAGTATGGGAGTAGGTTTTACTAACCAAATGGTAGGGCTTCTTTTTTCTTTTTCTTTTTTTTTTACTTGAGTATAATTAGTTTGGCCCTGTAGAGCCATATGGGTTTTCTACCACTTGAAAATATTATTATGTTCCAAGCACAGTGTCCTCACAAAATGGTAAGTTTGTTACTTTTAGCCTCCTTCTAGAAAACACACTTTTCTGCATAGGTAATAAATCATCTCTAACACAGATGTTACAGATGTTTAAAAAGAACCTAGGAATTCACATGGTATACTTGGAGGCAACCTCTCTTGTCCCCAGAGTGCCAAACCTGGGACTAATGAAATTGCAGTGGCAGCAGACTACTGACTGTTACAGGGGGAAAAAAAGAAAAAGAAGAAAAAAAAAAAAAAAAAAGAAAAAACACAAACATTTCCTTCACAAGCTTCATTCCTTTCACTGAGCTGACAGAAAGTTCATGAAGGTAAAAAGCTGTCTTACCTAGAATAGGCTATGGTACCAGCATAAGGCACAGCAATGATTGCTGTGACTTAAGGTGCCCGGCCCATGAGTCAGTGGCTTCTGCTATGATATGCTGCCAAAATTTTAACAAGTTTCTTCAAGCACTTTCCACCCTGTGCCTGTAATACACATGACATTTTCTAGCTGAAATACACTGCTGGCCATAGATAAAATCTCATATGTTTCCCCTCTTTTTCCTGGCTTCATATCCCTTTCCATACCCTCAGTACTACTATGTTGATCACTTCCTTGTTTTTCAGCCCTCTCAGCTCACCACCCTGCCCCATCATTATGCTGGGTAATGTTTTAGGGTGGTAGTATCACAAGGAAAAGGAAGGGAGAATCTGGTTGCATTGATGAAATGTAACTAATGATTATCCTAAACTTCATGTGACTTGTTTTCAAAACTGAAAATAAAGTTATGTATTCTTTTTGGTGATGTTAATTTCTGAAATAAATTTTAGTATATTGTGTAAGTTTTCCACTTCTGGGGAAAAATGTTTGATGGATATTTGTTGAAATTAATTGATGCTGGTTGGTACCCTGACTGAGTAGATTTATTTTTTAGTCATTTTTTAAAGGTACACATTACTATAGCATTCAAAATACGCTAGCGTGTCAACCTAAATTTTCACAAAAAGCTTTGACAAACAAATTTGCTTTTTAAAAACTTGCTACTGATTTCTTGAGATGTATGAAAGGTAATCTTTCCTTCTGCCTCCTCCCCTGCCATATGAAAGAAAATAAAACCAGGAGCTTTTATTCATGAATTAGAAACCCAGTTCTGTTAATGCACTTTCTGATAAATACACCAAAATTTGTACCCATCCCCTCACCAATTACCTATTCCTGCTAAATGCTGTAAATCCGTGAGATTTTTCACATCCAGAAGAGTCAACAGAAGGTATGGCAAACACAGACACCTCACTGGTACATCATGTACCTAGAAATTTTTAAAGGAGATATTTGACATATTGTGCACTGGTTTTTAATAGTTGTATTCAGAAGAACGACATTCGTACTACTAATAATAGCAATGTTACTGAAGTTTACTGCACAGTCTGAGTAACCATTTCATAGTTCTTTGCCTCATTCAAATTTTCAGACTGCATAGGTCTCCAGAGCTCCAAAGCAGACAAAGATTTTGTATGCTTTTGGTACCTAATGCCTTTCACTTTTAAAAATCAAGAATCAGTGAAGAATTACGGAAAATCCATGTTATTTAATAAGGTGAAAAAATGCACTGTTTTGTGGATATGGTTCAAAATGCCATAAAGTTAATAAAATTTGACTTCAAACTTCTGCTTAGTTTTACTGGTACTAACACATCGATACTACCTTGCTAGCATACAGATGAGCTGACATGGAAAGAAACTACTTGAATCAAAATAATGGAAAGAATTATTAGTCACACATTCTGTTTACTGCCTCATCATTTATAACTTACTGAATTTGTACAGAACAAAGGAAAGAATAGATTGTAGTGATCCATGGGAGCTGTAACAGTGTTCAGGACAACTGCTCAGCCCACGCTATCTGCCTGCTTGACAGAAGGGCAGGAGAGATAGTGGTGTGCTCACTGACCATGTGGACTTTGCCCACTAAGGAATCCAGGGCGGTTTTGCAACAATTTGTTATCTCGCTGGTGGCAAGTACTTTCAGTGCAGTCCGCTATTATGTCAAAGCAGCAACACAGTTTTAGAATTCGGAGTCAGTGATGCATTTTGATTGACACTTAAGTCAAAAGACACAGTCATCCAGGCAGGAAGAATTTGTAGAAAGCAGTTACACAGACAGTAACTTATGTATAGATGATCTTTTCTTACTGCGTGTTCCTCCAGAATCTTACCTAATAACAAGGACGTTTCATGTCCAGTTTGTATTATAAAAGGCTAAGAAGTACATCTGCAGGTATGCAATTTTTTTTATGACTGCAACACTCGGTAGACATGCTGTATCAAATCATGTTTCCTGGGTGTTTCCTTTTTGTCTCAGGTTTTGTAGTCTATGCCAAACTCTGTATTGCCACAGTGAAACTAATTCTAAGTTAAATCCTAATGTCACACGCCTACTACACTTTTGAAAGAGTATTAGTTTTCAAAATGTGATTATTGCACCTTACAAGTTACTCTGTGGAATATGTGATTTCAGTATCTCTCGTTCTGTGAAGTATTTAGCTGAAAGAGATAAATGTAAGAAATGTTAGCAGAATTCCAGTATTTCTGGTATTAAAAAGAAGTGACCATACTTGTCTGAGTAGACGTCCAGTATTCAGAATTACTTTCTTTTGAATCAGTCATCTACAAGAAAAGCCTGCTTCCAGAAGCAAACCACGACCTTGATTTCCCTGCGCAAAACACCCATGACTGTCCACTCTGTGCAAGTTATATTGCATGTTTTTTTGTTGTGGTTTGGGCTGGACTGGCCAATGAAAATGAACAAAAGATGTTCTCTCCCACTTTTCTCTCCACAGAGAGGAGGAAGAGAGAGAAAGAGACTTCTGAGTTTAGAAAAAAACGAAACTATTTTAATGAAAGTATTAATAAATAAATATATATATATATTTTTTTTTTTAAGATAAAATAATGA
>NW_009647211.1:3652055-3673612 GCF_000708025.1 Charadrius vociferus
GTCCCCGGCCTATGGCAGGGGGGTTGGAACTCGATGATCTTCAAGGTCCTTTCCAACCTAAACCATTCTATGATTCTATGATGATCACATCACTGACAGGGACAGGAAAGTCCCAGACTTAACTCAGTGATGGACGGGAGCTGGATTTCAGATCTGGATTCAGGAATGTGGGGATCAGGATAAAAGGCAGATGAACAGAGTCCTCTTTGGATGCCAACCATTGAAGAAAGAGGGCTGATCCTTTCATCCGTCAGCTTTTATACTGAGCATGATGCAGACGGGACAGAATTCCCTGTTGGTCAGTTTTGGCTCACCTGTCCTGTCCGCTCCCCCCTGCAGGTTCATCCCCCCTATGCTTTTCCACTTCTGACCTTCCAACAGGGTAAATAACAAAGTTATCTGGCCTTGAGTGTTAGAGCAATAAGTATAATCAAGAGCCTCTCTGCATACCATGCTTTGGCATAAATTATAAATTATCAGCTCTTATCAGCCTGAGAGAGAACATGTCTGCACAATATGCTGTTAGTTTCAGAAGGTTCACTTAGTTAGAAGACGCTTAGCTGCAAAGCAAAATTACAAAATAGAAAATGGCTTCTGTTTTACCTCAAACCAGGACATTGCTTCTTCATAACAGTTTCTCCAGATTTCCCACTTCTAACCAAGCTTCAACTGAGTGCTTATCCTATGCAATCCTTGAGAAAATCCTCCACAGCACACAGTTTAGAAATAACTTTTCGAATTACTTTGTTGATAAACGGAGACTGATTTCCTTAGTTAAAGAGTCCAATAGCTCTTTTGCTGTCCTTCCATTGGATTCAGGAGTGATTAGTATCTGCAAGTATTTTTTTTTTTTCTTGGTTGAATGACCCAAGCTGCTATAGAATTGATTTTGTTTTCAGCCTAAACCTTTCTGCTCTCTGGATATCTAATGTGGGCTGGTATTTTGAGCCAGGGTTAGCTTACATTGTGGAGAACAACCAAAATCCAGATTCATTTAAAAGCTTCCTTTTATGAAGATTGTGCAAAAAAAAACCTATTAAAGTGTTGGTAAGGATGTTAGAAAGGCAGTGGAGGATTTGATACAGAAGATTATTGAGGAGATGTCAGGCAAAGAAATATGCAAAGTTTTTGCACTGGTAATACTCGTTCACACAAAGTATTGACCTATACATCAATTTTTAATCTTTTTAATGTAGGAAGAGTATGAAACAAGAGTACAAAACAGTGCTCATTTACTGTAGTTATTTCATTGGCAAAAATTATGCATACATTTGGATAAGCTTTGAGAGATGGAGCTAGAGAAGCTATTAAGGCTTTTGTTGACTGGTCAGTGCAGTGAGCAGGTTAATAATTAATCCTCTTGTATCCAGGCTACGCAAAAACCTTCAGCAATTTGTACTAAGAATGTGAGAAATCCCAGAAATTTATTAGACTCTTACAATTAAACACATTTATGCAGTTTGATGGAGCGGGTCCCTATGGACAACTGTGAAAATACAATGTGTCATCCAATAAAAAATGTTATTAAAAGTGTGGATGAATATTTGTCAACAGCTATTATTGCAGAAATTGTAATAAAAGTGTATTATAGTGTATTATTTTCTATAATAAGAAATATCTGATACAGACTATTATAAACCCCCTTTCTGAGCTTTGGTTGCTGTGTCCTAAAAATACGTAAAGGGGCTTATTGCTGCTTGTCAAAAATCCATAATGGAGTCTGCATGCATCCAGCCTAACTATACATCAAAGAACACACTGATGTTGTATTAAGCTACTAAGCAGCCATGCTTTCTAAACTTGCGTGGATATACTGCTAAGAACGCTGAATTTTTCTAAGTTTCCAAACAAAATAATAGGAATTTGAAAAGACTGTTGTTTTCATTAATTCCTTATTTATACCAGAAGCACATCTCATATTTTGTGCTACAGGGTACTCTGAGTGCATTTCTGATCTTTATTACATTTAAGTTCAGAATAACTTGGGTTGCTGAGGCACAGAAAAATATTTTGGTGCAATGGCAATCCAAACATGGCCTTTCTTACCCCAAACAAGCCTCCAGCTTGGATACTTAACCTGAAGAACAAAGGCAATGCATTAAAATGCTCCAACAGTTTCAGTAACCCTACACCCCTACACAATTAGGGAGATAAAAATGAAGCCCACAAAGAGAACGCTGCACAAGAACATCTGCAAAATGTTACATGGTCAGTATTTTTGGCTACATACCAAGAAGTAACAAATATCGATCAGAAATGTAAAAACAAAGACAGTAAAAGGCAGTTAACATCTGTACAAAAGCATCTTAGTTAGAAAAAAACTGTTTAATATGATATATGATTTTAGTTACTCTGTGTCGGAAAGACTTTTTTTTATACTTTATAGACAGGTTCTTGAATTTCTGCTGATTTTCATGTTCTTATTTCTACCACCAACACAAGATTCAGCTGTGGAACTTTGAAAAAAATGAAAAGTTCAGATAAGTAATTACTATAAATATTCAAATAACAGACTCCTCAAGATGAAGACTGTTTACAACATAAAAAAAGCAGTTGTAAACAGTGACAATGGGGGTTTTTTGTTGTTTGAGATTCTGGTTTGACTTTTGAAATTACACAAAACTATCTGCTCTCACCTATGTGATATAACACTATAGAATGTCATTCAGCATATCTGATTCCTATCAAAATCAACATATTTATGAGCCCTCAAAAAATTTGTGAGTTGTCCAGGATTTTGAAAGATTTTTGCCAGAAAATGACTTCCCAGAGAACTGTAATTTGCCCAGCTAAATATAACCCTACATATCTGTGTACCTAAATACATGTGTGTACTTAAATAGATATATAATTATAGAAAGACATTTGGAGTTAATGAAATGCTAGTGGTGCTTAGCAAAAAGATAATTTTTCAGAAAGATACTGTGCTCACAAACCTGGACATTTTAATAAAGGCTTGTCTGGAAAAGAGGAAAAACCGGGACTTTTATTTTGTCTGCTTTGACACCATTTGGGATGAAAGATCATTTTTATACAAAATGAAGCAGAATTTGAAGCTGGGGCTTCAAATCCTATGCTAGCTGGCACCACAACCTGCAGGATATGGAATCACTAAAATACGGCCTTTGTTCCTATGTGAGATTGAAGAGTCCTTGACAGAATAAGAAAATATAGAATTGTCATTCTAAGTGTAGACATGTAAGGTTTCCCATTCTTTACTGATGGAGTAATTGAGTAATGTCTGTGCTTGCTTCATCTGAGGTAACAAATTTGTTTAGAGCTAACCAGAATATGGTATTTTTGGTTTCAATTATATATTCCAAATGCTTCTACAGAGCATCCCCACTTCAGCAGAGGTAGAACCATAACATTTGTGAATTCAACTCTCATTTCAAAGCCTCTGCTTAAAACAGTGATTTATTATCTTTCTTTAATATTTTCTTTAAACAGGGAATTACATTTGTCAGATTAACAACATTTGTCTCTGTGTTCAGTTTGTGATGCAGAGCAAAAGGTCTTCTTGGAGGGTAGAGATGATGAGTTTTGATTTGTAACCACAGTTGTAAAAAACTACACAGGTATGGATATCAACATTTGAGCCACGTGTTAAGGAAGATCTTCCTTCTATTTTGTGACATGTAACTCACTGATTTTCACCATTAAAAATCGTTGTTGGTCCAGCATTTAAATCTGCACTTCATAAAATGTTTTCATAGGAGAAATAGTGCTATAGATTTGAAAGCAATGGAAGGTTTCATATACTATTACATGAAGTTAAAAGAGACAGGAGACCCATTCCAAGAAGACCTTACAGCAGCCTTCCAGTACTTAAAGGGGACCTACAGGAAAGATGGGGAGGGTCTCTTTTTCAGGCAGCGTAGCAAGAGGATGAGGGGTAAAAGTTTTAAACTGGAAGAGGGTAGATTTAGATTAGATATTAGGAAGAAATTGTTTACTGCAAGGGTGGTGAGACACAGGAACAGGTTGCCCAGAGAAGTTGCAGAGGCCCCATCCCTGGAAGTGTTCAAGGCCAGGTTGGGTGGGGCTTTGAGCAACCTGGTCTAGTGGAAGGTGTCCCTGCCCATGGCAGGAGGATTGGCACCAACTGAACTTTAAGGTCCCTTCCAACTCTAACCATTCTATGATTCTATAATTCAATGAATCAACTTGCCACAACCATGAAATCCTCCTTAAAATGTACTCATTAAATATTATATGAGCTATTATTTGTCGACCCACTTAATATTTTTAGGAGCTCAAAACACATTTGATGATAATGATTCTTTGCCTAGAAAATATCTTAACCAAGACCGGGAGTATTTAAGGAAAACAAAAAGTATACTATATAGTCATTTAAGGATTTAGAGGCTCACTTTAACTGTTAATTTTTTTTATTATTTATGCATTAGTGCATCTTTCTAAAGGTTATAAACATGATAGACTCATATACATTACCAAAGGACTGTGCCACTTTGATGCTCTTTACCTCATTTTTATTGACCGTGCAAATTACATGAATTTAATTATATATTTCAAATAGCCTATTTTTTTTTTTTTCATTACAATAAGAAGTTCGGAAGTCAATTTCTAGTTTTCTATTTTCTGCTTTTTGCATTTATAATAAGAAGAGAAATTACTGAATATGGGAAAAACATAAGATCGTTAATGAAAAGCCTCTGCACCTTCTTTTTCAACCTTAGTATAATTAATGCTTTCCACACGTTCAAATATAACTGTGTTCTTACTTCACAGGAACTCTTCTTGAGAGTTACACTAGGATTAAAGTAAACCGTAGCTGATAGATTAGACGATAAAACAACCACTGCAGCATATATAAATTTTATGATGCATTTTGCTGTTTCATTGTGTATGACTCCACTATGTCTTTACGTTGAAAATAGTTTATTGTGATATAAAATTTAATAGTTTGATCACTGATTAGTACAGATAGGTAAAGGCATCTCAGAATACATTGAACCTGGGAACTGAAGGTTGCTTTTGAGGTATGGGCAAATTTCCAGATAGCTTTTTTCACTCGTGGTCTTTGATGAAATGCCTTGAAACTGATTTTTTTCTACCTTCAATTTCAAGACATAGAAAGGATTCTGGGAGAAAAATGGTAGGAAGATTGTTTCTTGCTATGGGAAATAAGCTTGGGTCAATAGCAGCAGGGAGAGTGAGACACATTGGTCGGTTCTACAGACACCCAACAGAAAATTCTTGCTTTTGTTTAGCCCACCAGATTTCCGTCATTTTGTTTTAGACTTTCTATGGGATTGTTCATGTGTTTGTTAAAGAACCAGAACCTTCACATTGCCACTGGCCTAAAGGTCATATAGACGATGGGTTTCTGTGAGGAAAATATTAATTTGTACTCATGTGTTACTACAGTTGCCAATTATCCTGTTGTAATCCCCTGATACTGTGTTAACACTCTCATAATCCCTCTGAGAGGCACTCTTAGGTCAGATAAAGGAGCAGAGCTAGCCTGAGTAGTGTGTTTTTTAACCCTGTCATATTCCTTGGAAAAAGTGCAAAGTTGGATTATTTGCAGTTTCTAAAAGCCATAGACTGCCACGGGGAGCCTAAGCAAACAGTCACTGTTGAAAATTTAAATGCTTAAATACTTGAAGGACTATGTGATTAGTCCTAAATTAAAATTACCATTCTTTAGATTTTCTAGAATAGTATAGGGACCAATGTTGAGTAGCTATGATTGAATATCTCTGCTATTAAACTCAGAAGATTAAACTGCTTAGTTCTTTACAGAACTTGGGAAGGAGAATGAACAAGAGCTGAATATCTGTATTTTTCCTGAGGCTTTATAGCAAAGACATTCCTTTGAGAATGTCCTCTGTTATCCTGCTGTAAAATCAAATATTTCACCAAAAGCAACAGATTTATTCTAAGTTTATAGTGGTACTTTACTGTGTCTAAGTAATTCCTCACAACCCATTCTTCCATATATTCATATCCTTCCATGCTTCTATAAGGCAAAAGCCAGGTATTTGGTGATTGTTCATCCACCCACACTGTTAGCCACTTTTTCTTCACCTTGTTGAATTTTGGCACTGATAAACAAAAAAACACCCACTGATCCATTCACAAACTCTGTTAGCAGGATGTGAATTGTTTAGCTTTGGCCAGGAGTCCTGGGTTAATACCAGTGTTGCTAAGAATGACAGGTATAGCCTTCATTGCCATATTACTCCATTTCCTGACTCAGAGTCTGGTACTTACCATAGATTTCTTTTGAACTCTTGCACAATGATACATCTGATGAGCACAGCTACAAGGACTGTCAGCAGGTAATTAATTTCTTTTCTGTGTTTTTCCTGACAGATAGCCAGGCTCATTCAGAGCACAACAGGGAAGACTATACCAGAAGTTCTGGTCTCCTGAATCCAGTTCTTAGCTACCATGGCCAGAAGCTAAATAGTATTCAAAGTCCCAAATTGGCAAGTAATTTTTGTGCCCTTAAGCCTCCCTTCTTTCAGGAATCCTTTCTTACTCATGCTCAACTCTTAGGTGTTATACAGAAGATGTTTGGGGGATTTGTACACTAATGATACTCTGTGTGGAGTAACCATCAACCACAAGTCCTGACCCTAGTACAATAGCAACAGTGATACCACATCTAACATGTTTTATTGATCAAGATATAAATCCTGGGAAAATTAAGGTGAAGATTTAGGTTTTAAACAACTTGTTAACCAAAACATTTCCAGAAAGCTAGTTATGCCATTGTTAAGTCTATGCTTATGGTCAATATTATTTGGCTACAGATGCCTGTATCTGTGAATGTTGGCTGCTTTCACAGATAAGGAAATTTCTTGTTCCCACAGTTTGGTGTCCTGATGGTCTATATAGCCTTTATACCTTGACGTGTGCTCATAATATGCATTCACAGCCCAGAAAGCCAGCCACATCCTGGGCTACATCAAAAGAAGTGTTGCTAGCAGGTCGAGGGAGGTGATTATGCTCCTCTACTCTGCTCTGGTGAGACCCCACCTGTGTCCTGCTCTGCAGTCATTAGTACAGGAAAAACATGGACCTGTTGTGGTGCATCTGGAGGAGGACCGGAGGGATGGAACACTTCTCCTATGAAGGCAGATTGAGAGAGTTGGGGCTGTTCAGCGTGGAGAAGAGAAGGCTCCAGGGACACCTTATTGTGGCATTCAAATACTTTAAGGAGGCTTATAAGAAAGAGGGGCAAAGACATTGTAGTAGGACCTGTAGCAATAGGACATGAATAATGGTTTTAAACTAAAATAGGGTAGATCTAGGCTACACAGAAGGAAGAAATTTTTTTATGACGAGGGTGGTGAAACACTGGCACAGGTAAGCATTTTTTTTCAAAAGAAAAAGATCCTTAAAAACAAGACATATAAAGCTCAGTGCCACGCTTGAGCTGTTAGACCTAATCAAAATAGATAAACACGCAGAAATCTGAAAGGCAATGAAGTAGTGTGATCATCTTTTATTAGGCAGGAGGCTTCAATCAATCATATCTAAGGTGACAATTTCATTTTCAGTTAAGTAACAAAATGTTTCAAAAGAGATTTCTGTTGGTTTTACTTTTGATTTTTTTTTTTTTTTTACATTTCTACAGTTTTATAATTGATGCAAGCATTTTCCTCCAGAAACCCTGGGAATTCCCAAGGAAATTGCTCTGGGAATTCTGGAATGCACAAGAAGAAATATAAATACTAAATTTTGAACCTTGAATAATTTCAATTGCACTTCAATGTAGACACACATTTCTGGGATATTGCCAGGCATTTGCTTCAGTATTTGAGTAAAGGCAGCCGACTATCTGCAGGAAACACCAGCTTGTAGGCAGGACTCAACATGAAGGCAAGTTCTGCGCTGAATGAAAAGAAGCTAAACTTCAAGGAAAATATCCCCTCGGTTCTCATGAGGCTGCCACTCTGGGACACACCTTCTGCCACTGCAGAACCTGTCATTATGACAGGTCCTCCCCTGAGCTGGTTACCCCCAGTTCAAAAATAGTCCGGCCTGTGTATAATATATGTTATGTTATGTTATGTTATGTTATGTTATGTTATGTTATGTTATGTTATGTTATGTTATGTTATGTTATGTTGTATGACATTACATTACATTGTATTATATTATATTATATCATGCTATGTTATGTTATAAAATAAATACAGGAATACTCAGGTATACACAGAAATCCAGAGAGCCATCAAGGTGGGGAAGAACAGCATTACAGAGTAGGAGATCATAACATCATAGACAAGGAGATGGGTTGCATCTCTTTATCCATTGAGAACTGCGGAGTTACCATGGTGCCCCCTTCAGGGAGACAACATAGTTTGCTTGACTTATTTTTGTCAGTGAGAGATATGGCAGCATGGCACTAAGCTATTTTTTTTCTTTTCCCACAGCATTCTGCTTACAATAAAACTGTCATCAGAATTTGCAAAGCAACCCAGAGCAGCAGTTTAAACTTTATTCCCAGCCAGCCTATGTATACTGCAAAACTGTGTCTGCCTTTATTTATAACTCATACAATAACAAAAATGAACAAATGAAAAGTAAAGCCACTATTATACTTTGATTCCATGTTTTTATAAATACTTGGATCCAGTCTTAGATAGTTATACAGGAAGCAAAAAGGTAGTAAACATCCTCAATTTAAATAAAAAACCCCACCAACAATGTAAATTATAATTTTTGAAATAAAATTACTTAAGCTTGAGATATCCATGAAGCAAAAAAAAAATAAATTACTGGTTTACATTGGGCTGAATGTTTTCTAACTTATTAAAAAGAAAAGAAAAAAAGTAACGGTAAAAAAGCTGTGTTTGTCTGCTAATACAAGGCTATTTTCCCATCTTTTTCTGCTAAACTGCTCCAAATGATACCTCTTTGGTATGCAATGAAGCATTCTAGAATATATAGAATATAGAGACACTATATAGCCTGTATACCATCTATATGCCATGTTGTCTCTGCTGCTGTTCACTTTTTTTTAGATAAGGTTGGAGAGAAGATTAATCCTATTGAAACAATGCACAAAGGTTCCAACCTTGGACAAGATCCCAGTGTCACCAATATTAGTTGTCTCTCAGAAGATTTATTCTAAGAATTAATTTCTTTTGGGAAAAAAAAAAATATACTACAGCCATGGGAATTTACAAGTGGTTTTAAGCCAATCTGTGTCAAACACATAAAGCAAACAAGAATGAGATGAAAGTCAGTAAGATTCTGAGACTAGTCATATGCAGAACTTAATGCTGCTAGAGTGATTTGGTTTTCTTGTATAAACTTACTAGTAAGAAAGAAGTGCTAGGTGCTGTAGTTTTTCTTCCGTGGTGAAAGAAAGCTCTAAACGTAAAAAATTTCCTAATTTTTTGAGGGGATAATTCACTTGCAGGTGAGATTAGATATCTGACAAACATTGAAATGCAAGTTTTTTTAGTTTACAAAAATGGACCTTGGAAGCCCTAACGTTTACAGTACCCTTCCATGAGTCTAGAAACAGATTTATTTAATTCAAAAATGATAGAACCAGAGAAGTTTTCTGAACCATTTTTTTTTGTTAAAAAAAAAAAAAAAAAAAAGAGAAAGAATGAATCCTCAGCCGTTCTGTCAGTCTGAAATGTCTAAATTCCTGCAAAGGGTGAGTCAAATCCCTGTTGATCCAGGCTCACTGACTTAGTCCTTGCCGTGGCACTGCCAGCAAACTGCCATCTGGCTCTATCCAAACTGTCTTACCTTAGTCTGTGCAAGAAAACCTGTTTTGTCCTTCTAGGCACTAAGCTTTCCCAGGTTGGGATAACCCTGTACAAACTCTTAGTATAAAGGTTCAATTCCATCTGAGGTGAAGCTGTAGATCCTTCTCTAACACAATGTGTACATTACTGACAATAGAGAAAAGTTTTCCAGACAGCTAATTCACTGCCAGCACAAAAGATGCAGAAGAGCGCTTCTAGTGGAAAAGGGCAGGTAGAGAGAGGAGGGATATCTACAGACTGCAAGGGTCTGTGCGCAGCAGCCTGTCTTGATATTTTATAAGCTTCTCTGTTACAGCTACAGTACTGTTCGCAGTAGCTTAATGAGAAGTTTTCTGCTTGTTAAAGCTAGCTATCACTATCGGTGATTTTGCAATTATTCAGGCACCATATATCTTGAAACAACAGATGTCACTGGGTTCATTATAATGGGAAATATACTTCCAGTCTATTAAGTTTCATGTTATTGAAAGGATATTTCAGTGCAGTCATATTAAACTTACTGAGTCTGCTCCACGCAACCACCTGTCAGCATTTTTTAGTTATATATAGCACTTAGATTTTAATTCAAACACAGCTCACATTTTACCAGTCTCCATTTCCATCCATGTCTCATAGGTGTCACATAATGCTGTGCTTCAGTACTTTTCAGTTTGGTCAGCAGGGCTATTAATGCAAATAAAAAAGAGAATTAATTTTGAATGACTAACAGTTTACTTCCGTGCTTGCCTCTCCTTTATTAAAACACTTTACATCACTAACGTACATAATTTACCAAACCGTTCTTTGTTGGTGCTTGGATTGTGTTTTCAGTCAAAAGACTTTTTAGAGAACATGTGCAATCACAAACCCATGCAGTGTCTATCTTCCGCTTCACAACCTGATTTCAATGTCCAACCTACACAGGCTTTTGTAACGAATATTAAAAAAAAAAACCACACCATAACATTTTTGTACAGGGGAAAACTGAATAAAACCATTATTCTTTTCCAAGCCTGGGAAAAAAAAAAAATGCAAAACATTACTTACCATTACACAGTTTAATTTCAAAAAATCTCCTTTATTTCCTACACTTACCAGGTCAAGCTTTTTCCAAAAATGTTTCACAGAGATCTCTGGAGTTGGATTCTTGTCTTCTACATCCGGCCTTCCTCAAGGTGATGTGGTAAGAAATATCACATTTTTCTACTCAGGTTTATTCTGAGTGTAAATTAATTGCTAGGTCTTCATGTGTTGCTGTACTGGGTTTGCTTGTTGCTGACAAGGTTTTGGTAGCAGAGATGAGACTGGTGGAGGTGGCTTCGAGGGTGGATTCTATGAGAAGACACCAGAAGTTGCCTCTATGTCTGATAAAGCCAATGCCAGACAGCTCCAAGACAGACTCGTGCATGACCTCTGTGATAACACATTTAAGAAAGGGTTGAAAAGCTCTGTTCAGCAGCAGTTGGGAAAGAGGAGTGAGAATATATGAGAGAAAAAAACTATGCAGAGGCCAAAGTCATTGAAGAAGGAGGAGTAGGAGATGCTCCAGTCGCAAAGGCAGAGATTCCCCTGCAGCCCATCGTGAAGACCATGGTGAGGCAGGCTGTCCCCCTGCTGCCCATGGAGGTCCACAGTGAAGCAGATATCCACCCTGTAGCCCATTGATGATCCCATGCCAGAGCAGGTGCCCGGAAAGAAGGTACAGCCTATGAAGAGTCCATGCTGGAACAGGTTCCTAGCAGAAACTGTGGCCCTGTGGAGTAGGGCCCATGCAGGAGCAGGTTTTCTGGCAGCATCTGTGACCCCATAGAGGACCCACACTGGAGCAGTTCATGAAGAACTGCAGCCTGTGGGAAGGACTTATGGTGGAGAAGTTCACGAAGGACTGTCTCAGATGGATGGGAGCCCACGCTGGAGCAGGGGAAGAACATGAGGAGGAAGGAGCAACAGAGACAACATGCAATGAACTGACTGCAACCCCTGGTCCCTGTCCCCCTGTGCCACTCAGGGGAAGATGTAGAGAAATTGGGAGTGAAATTGTGCCTGAGAAGAAGGGAGTGGGGAGGGGAAAGTGTTTTTAGACTTGTTCTTATTTGTCATTATCCTACTCTGATTTGCTGGGCAATAAATTATCCTACTCTGATGTGCTTGGCAATAAATTAAACTAATTTCCCAAGTCAAGTCTGTTTTGCTCATGAAGGTAATTGATGAATGATCTCCCTGTCCTTATCTTGACCCACGAGCTTTTTGTTGTATTTTCTCTGCCTGTCCTGTTGGTGAGGGGGAGCAATAAAGCAGCTTGGTGGGCACCTGGCAATCAGCCAAGGTCCATGAAGCAACAGTTGAACAGTCCGGTGTTTAGGTCACTGAACTCTTGTCTTAATGTCTATCGGATGGCTGCTAGAGCTTCACCACTGCAGTGCAAAGTAACCTCAAAATTCCTGTTCTGGCTGGTTGGGTTCTGCCTAAACTTAACACAAGTTGACTGTAAATGATAAATGTTTGGGTTTGGGCTGGTTTTTTTTTGACCTAGTAGGCACCTGAAGAAATTCTAAGTATAGAGGAAACTCAGTACAAAATGATTTTATATCATATAACTTCAAACCCATCAATATATAAACCAAATAAATGGGAGTAATGAAAGTCATCCATTAATAGGCTGAAATCTGATGCGCTGTCAAAACAAATGTCTTTGGAAATGGCAGGACGTGTTTGAAGTCGGAAATGAGTGACTGTCATGGAATCAACTTGATGTTCTTCAGGCACATCTGGGACCTTAAGCATTATGGAGTCATTTGCTGGAGGAGACATTTGTCATAGCTCCACTTGGTTAGAAGGTGACTTGGGCTTTCAGATGTTTTACTCTCATCCGAGCAGATCCTATCATGAGCAGGCAAAGCTCTTATGAATGTCTATGCAGGGGACAAAGTCTGCCAAACTCATCTCTGGGAGAAAAGTGCCATCCAGGATATAAAAAACCTCATAGCAAAAATGTCAATTTTATTTTTTTCGTTACCCGTGTGAGCTAGAAACACAAGAATCCATGGACCTTACCTTACAAAATTCTTTAGTAGGTGTTTGCTTACAGTTGCCTTTACATATACTGTTAAAAGACTTTGATTAAAATTACTTCTGTATATATTTTTGCAATTTACAACAAAAGCCTGACTCTGACAAGTACTGACTGTGAGAAACTCAGGTATCTCCTGTTAACTTTTCCTCTCAGACAAAGCTCTGTATTGAATGCACTATAGTACTTCTACAATTATTCCTATTGTGAGAAGAAAAAAAACAACAGCAACAACAAAGAAGCGAAAAGAAAAGGAAAATACTGAAGATTAATCATATCATATGTTACAGAAGATCAATCCTACCTCCCACCCTCTGAGATGATTTTAGGGTTGGAAATGTGCTTATGTTATTTCATAGATCATTTCATATCAAACAAACAGATTTGCTTCAACTCCTTCCATGTTAAACGTGGTCGTATTTCATGCCCAGTGATTCTCATGCAAACGGGAAGCCAAATGGCTTTACTCATTTGGTTTCCATTGCTCCACATAGGAGAACATCTGCTTCTCCTCCTTTTAAGGGAAGGTTCATTTAACATGGAATTATGTGCAACAATTTAGTTAAAGACTGCACCCAGAGGCTGAACCTTGCTAAAACACATAAATCAAGAGCTGCCTTCTTTGCAATACAAAGGTAGAAGGAGTAGGACAAAGTAGACATTTTCTAGTAGACAACAATAAGGGAAAAGGGAAGAGAAGGTAATTATTATCTTAAAGAGAGAGTTTGATTAGCACAGGTTATAAGTAACTCTTTAAAACACAGGGTAAAATGACTTATGTTAAGTGGTAATTTTATAGTGTTAAGATATTTTTCTCTATTTTTCTGTCAAATACAGTTTATTTCTCTTAAAAAAGGGATGTAGGAACCATTCGTTTTGTAAAGATTTTATTTCTTTCAGGAACACCAAATGTATTGTTTCTAAAAGAGGAATAACGACTATTTTGGTGATATTATCTTGAAAGTTATCCATTATTGTTTATGCAAGTACTGCTAAATTGGAAATAAAAGATCACACCTTTGTTGTCCATCATTGTGTCAACAGAAGAATAATGAGATCATGTTGCATTTGAGACAGATACATCAGAGCAACAAATATTACATGGGTAGTCTCAGATTTTTTTTTACAGGTTTTAAATTTTATCTTAGTCTGTCAAAATGGGATTTCTTTCATATTATGTGCTGGCTATTGCTTTATTCTGGCCTGTAGAGTTGTGTTTTCTGGCAGTTTTACATTGCACACTGTGTTGGAGCAGGCAAACTGGTGGATTACATTAACTGCTGATTTTACCAATGTAAATGACAATGTGTTGCAACGGGGGTTGCAGGGTGGGAAAGTATCAGAGTAAATTACAATTAATGTACTGAATTTGTTGACGGAAACAAGAAGATACTAAAACTGTCGAAAATTTCAAAAGGTATCAATTAAGAAGGTGGACCTGAAAATCTGCAAAACACAGAAGAAGATGAGGATGAAAAAGAGAGGAAAACAACCTATTTTAAAAGTAGATTAAAATAAGCAACAACAGCAATGCCCATACATACGGGGGTCAAGTCCTTCCACTATGTGTGAGATGCTTTTGGTATGCCATACACAAGTGTTTCAGCATTCTGATTTTACACCAGCTGGGTCCTGCCAACTCTGAGTTTCTCAACAAAATTCAAATTACTGTTGAAACTGTTCACACTGGTACAGGAGCAGCATGTGGACAGGGGTTCTGGAGGAGGGGATCAAACTTGCTATATACGGAGGAGAGGTGGAACGTGAAAAGCAGAGTCTTCTGATGGACAATTTGTAAGATAAATAAAGAAGAAAAAAAGAAAGAATAAACGTCCCTTGTACATTTGATATTATTCTACCTGATTCTGGCAGGAGGGATTTTTCAAAGATGTTGTACTGGTTTCGTCTGGGACAAAATTAATTTTCTCCGTAGTAGCTTGTATGTGCTATGTTTTAGATTTGTGTTGAAAACAATCTTAACATATTGACATTTCAGCTATTGCTGAGCAGTGTTTACGTAGTGTCAAGGCCTTTTCCGCTTCTCACACCGTCCCACCAGTGAGTAGGCTGGGGAAGAAGCTGGGAGGGGACCTCTTGGGACTGCTGACTCCAACTGAGCAAAGGGATGTAACTGACCAAAGGGATGTTCCATACCGTATAACATCATGCTCAGCCATAAAAACTTGAGGAGGAGAAAGCATGCCAGGGCTGCCATTTATCAGGAACTGTCTGGGCATCAGTTGGATGGTGATGAGCAATTGGAGGGGATTTTTTGCATCATTTGTTTTTCTTGGTTTTGTTTTTATTTGGCGTTGGGGGTTTTGTTTGTTGTGGCTTTTTACTCATTAAACTGTCTTTATCAACCCAAGAGTTTTCTCACTTTTACTTTTCCAGTACTCTCTACCAGGGTTGAACCACAATAGAAATAAATGGAGTTTCAGTGTCCATCCACTACTGAGAGACATTGAGTTAAGGTATGATTGAGGACCAACAAATAAAGACCTCAGAAGAAGAGCTGATGAAACAAACAGTGAATGCTGAAGTTTCTTCTGCATTCACAAATAAGTGGCAGGAGGAAGTTTCATCATGAAACAGCTGTGAGACAATTCTATTCTGTCACATACCACAAAACAGATGGTGGAGAAATACTTTTTCTTACATGAAATACAAGTTGCTTTCTTCTCTCCCTACTTGGACCAAGGGTGAAGTACCATTTATGAATTAAGACTGTCCAGTGAAAGAAATTATTGGCTTGCCAGGGAGACTGGACCTATAGTTATATTTTGAACAGAATAACAGCCACAGCTTTATTAGTTGGTGCTTGATTTAAATATCATTGTTTTCTTTTGGCTTTACAACTAAGTAAAACATTCTTGCTTATAGGCACTTCAAATCAGTTCTGAAGGGCTTAGTTTCAACTGTTTTGCTTCCTTGTGTAAGGCTCTTTCTGTCAATCATTTATCGCCTACAACTCTGTACAAAATATATAGAGCATTATATGTCATGGGAATGACTGCTGTGGTAGCTGCAGCACCTTTGGTTTTGAATAGTCCTTCCCTTGCAGGGTGGGTATGTGCCTGCATATGTAATTGCATGCAGAGTTACTGACCAAGTGATTGCATCACTCCGCAGGTGACAGAATCCAAGGCTTTCCATGTTGGTCTTCATTCATGTTTAAAAACTTATTCCTCTGAGTCCTTGTGCTAAGACATTTATACCCAGTGTATAACTGTCCATTTGTCCTTTTTCTATTAAGTAACAAATAAATGTCAGCTGTTGGACATTTGATCACCACACACACAGAAAAACATGGATGCAAAACTCCCAAAAGTTTTGCTTCTGATAAATCCTTTTCTTTTCCTTGTCATAGATGAGATCTTTTGAGACAGGGTCTATTGATCTTGCCAATAGATGGTCTTATTACAGCAGGATTGATTACTTCCTTTTGTAGATCTCAGGTAATGAAAATTATAAGTCCCTTTTTAATGAGATCTGACAATGAACTTGAATTTATTAAATACTCAGATTCTCCCAGAAGATTTTGTTTCTAAAAATCTGATGGCTTGTCAAAAGATCTCAGTGACAGTGGTCTACCTAAAAAAAAATCATTATTCATATCTGAATGTTGTTAATTCAAAATGAAAGACGAAAATGAGGTAGTTTGAAGCAATTGTGAAATCTGGGCTGAAAATAAATTATTTAGAACATGGGTATAAAGTACTCTTGGGATCTCTGGAAGGCAAGGGTCAGGATGTATAGTATCTGTATTAAACGGAACTCCTACATGGTACTTTTCAAATAAATGTTATGTTAGCTGAAATTTTCCAGCTCCAGCTTTATTTTGTGCTAAGGTGAAGACAAGGGTCAAGAAAGGTGGAAAAATCATGCCAAATCTAATTTAAGATGTCAGAGAATCTCATTATTTGGATAACTGCCTTATGGTTATGGACAAAAAGAAGGTGAATGCATCGAGATAATTGGAGATCTGCACTTGTAGAGCTAAGGTAAGGCCAAGTGGCATATTAGAGTACCGTACAAGGTGCCAGGGTTGATCCTAAATGAATATGGGTGAAAAGTGGACAAAATTTGTTAGATTTCTTTAGCAGCCTGTTGTTAAGATTGTTATATTACTCTGAGGACTAAACGTTCAAGCTTACATTTTAACTGTGAAAAATCCCACATTCTTTTTACCCACAGACCATGATTTTCAGCCTGGACTATATATCTGCTTAATCTGGACACTATTAACCTTCTGTCTTTTAAAATAACAATGTTCAAAACCCTGGCTGCTTTGTGTAGAGCTATGATTTTTATCCAATAGAAAAATTGTTCACTGTTCAAATCTTCCTTTGACATGAATCTTGAATAAGCATATGGAGACATATATCTTTGTACTAGATGAAATGTCTTTCCTTTGCAATAAAATTTTCCACTGAAACTATTTTAATTAAAAATTCAAAAAATGTACTTTTTAACTAGCTAAAAATTTTGAAAATGACACCCATAAAAATTTTATTAAATTAGTTTTAATAACAGTTTAAGTACTGTAAACCTTACTGCATTTGACATATCATTGAAAGCATGGAACTTTGCAATGTTTTATTTCCAAATAGTTTGTTATCTAAAGGAAACACAGAGAAAAGTAAAGTAATGGATCTGAAATTATACATTTCACTTTGTGTTTTGAGTCTTCCATGTTGCCTCCACTCTTCATTCTCAAGCTCCTTAGTTCAGCAAATCCAAGAAAAACAAACAAAAAACATATTTATCAAGAATATAAAAAATATTTTAAATCATCATATTCCCTGAGAAACATGCTTTGCAACTGCTTCTGTTCTTATGCCCTAGATACCTTTTATCTCTCCTTGCAGGTTCTTTTTCTGTATGTAAAACTTGGTTTTACTGTCCAAGTGTTATCCAGCACATCACAGTGAATGTGTGACTTGCAGAAAGATTTTTGATCAAAGCTTCTCTATTAGTAAGTCTCTAACATAGGAAGATCTGTTTTGGAGAAGTCAGGGGATTCATTACTTATTCTTTCCATATAGACACACTTGATTTCTTTCATTACATTCTAAGTGACCTTTGGGGTTTTCCTCCATCACAGGAGATGATAGTGTTCAGAACCTGGGTAGAACTATGTGTGTTAGACTTTAAAATCTCTCAAGGGACAAGAGATAAAAAAACCTCCGTGAATGAAGTAGAGAAAGAAACTGGAAAGCTAATACTGTTCTCGGTATTCTAATAAAGTTCCCTGCTCATTATTAGAATAAACAACGATTTCCATGGCACATGGATGCGTATCCAAAGCTGTCTCATTCTGAACTGTGTCAGTAAGACAAAAACCTGAATGTCAAGAGTGATGTCTCCACAGACCTTCAATTTGATGAGCCTGGACAAAGTCCCAAGCATGAGAAGACTTTGAATGGCAACAAAACTTCAGATATGTGTGCAAAATGTTTAATTCAGAAAAACAATATAATAGTTGATTAAAGCCAGTGTTGCCCAGGCACACAGAGGAAATCTATCTAAAACTACACTTCAGGAACATAATAATATGAAAAAAAACCCTTTAATTCTTGTTCTTTAGAACTCTCACCGTTTAAAATATGTGCGTTGCTAAATTTCAGATGATGAGACTAAGATAACTTTACATAGGTGAAGAAGGAAAAAAATTTTAAAAAGACAATCTATTTACTGTGAGCTTCTTGGAGTGGTAAACCTGTTCATCATATCACACTTCCACAGAGCAATTCAAGTGTTAAAAGATAAAAAAAAAAAAAAAAAACAGCTTTAAAAGCTAATATTCTTTACAATGTCTTTTCGATGTCCTGATCTGACCCATCCTACCTGGCAACTCTGTGTGCCTGCATTATGAATGTTTCCTGGCTCCCCCTGAAAAAGGAGCCTTGCACTAATGAGGGGGTAGGACAAGGACTTCTTGTCGTCTGAAGAGTTTTTCTGTCACAGTGAAATTCATCCTCATGACTCAAAGTGCTGATTTATTTAGAAGTTACCTGGACTACAGCCAACTGAGAAACATTGCTTTTAGCAGTTAAAGTATACTTTGTAAAAATAGATAAATAAACCAGTTTTGTCCAATTCTTGATTCCAGAAAGGTTTGAAAATATGTGTCAGCACTCTCCACTAGCTGAATGTCACCTCTTCCTGAGATCTTCATTCTCTTCCTCTTTCCCAGATGTTTTTGGTTTTTTCTATTGCACAAGCTTGGAAAACAGCTGCCATAAACCAGGGTAAAATATCTTCCAGTTACCATGTTTTAGAACCTTTAGAAAATTTTCAAGCAAAACTTCAGGGTTTTATCTTTATAAGTCATATGAGTTAACAAATAAAATTATATTTCTGATTACCTGACGTGTTCATAATCTCTCTACTCCAACCCCCTGCCCAGAGCAGGTTCAGCCACAGGGTCAGACCAGGTTGATCAGGGATTTATCTGGCACAAGCTGGAAGACCTCCAAGGAGGGAGACAACACCAGCTCCTTAAGCCCTGGGTCCACTGTCTCTCTGTCCTCGTATTTCCAGCCTCCCCAGCCCTGCTCAGCTGGCTTCCCTCCAGGACCCAGAGCTTTCTCCGCAAAGCTGCCCCTGGCTGCCTGCCCATTACTCTTGACTCAATTGCATGGGGGGTCCCTCTTGACTTCTTCCTCCCACCAGTACCAATCCCTCCAGAGGGCAACCCTGTCCTCATGGGCATCAACTGGTCTCTGCCCTTGGCATCACCTGAAATCCTGACAGAGTGCACCTTGAGACTTCCCCAGGTCATGGATAGAGACGTTAAACAGGACAGGCCCCAGAAGATGCCCTGTGGGATGCCATGAGGCACCAGCCTCCAGGCAGATATGACCTAGTGACTAATACCTCTAAGCCCAACTGCCCAACCGGGTATTCAAGCACTTGGTAGGGTACCCACCCAGACATCCTAACATCCAGCTTGGCTGCAAGGACATTGTGGGACAGTGCTGACATCCCCTGTTCTCCACTTATCCATCCAGCCATTTTATTGCTGAAAGCAGCAAGGTTGGTCAGGCACCAACTGCTGCTCAAACTACAGTGACTGTTCGCATCACATTCTTTCCCTCATGCACCCAAAGATGTTCCCCAAGAGGATCTATTTCAAGATTTTTTCAGAGATCGAAGTCAAACTGACTGCCTGGCTGTTCTCCACACCACCTTTCTTGTCCTTTTTCAAGATGGGTGTGATGTTTGCCTTTCTGAGATTGTTGATAATCTGCCCTGGTGTCCACAGCCATTCGAAGATATTTGACAGTGGCCTTACAAGAACACCAGCCAGATCACTCAGATGCAGCTCCCCCAGTTCCCACAGAACTGTATGGACTGAGTTTGTGTAGGTAATCTCTGAATCATCCCCCAGCTAGTGCCCTTCTTCTCCTTAAACCCGTTTTTCTAAGCACAGCGTCCTTAGAGATGTTCATGAAGACTGATTTTTTTTTTTTTTTATTAGGTGCCTATTTGCAAGAGGACATCAGCATGAGGCATTTCTCACATTAAAAATTCTGTTAAATAACGTCTATACTACAAGAAATCTCTGTTTTATCTAGAGACACAGCACACATACATAATACATATACGCACACACATACAACTCCACATCCCCAACACATTTACACAGGTGCTAGAACTTCATAATGGAACCATACTTATTTTCTGACAAAAACGTTGATAAAAGAGTCCCTTTAAGCTTCACAAAGATATAATTTTTTTTTTCTCACTTATCGTCATATGGACATCCATCTTTTTCACACTGAAACTTCCCTTTCTTTTATTTGACATGCCATCGGTATTTAGTTTTATAGAAATTGTCCCAATCTTGAGAGATGTTGAAATAAAAAAGTGAGTGCCATATAGAGAATATTCTGAAGACATAACAAACTCAGTTTTTAATTTAAATTTATGCAGTTAAAATACATGATTTAACCAAATGCACATCCATCAGTAAAAGCAACAAAAAATACCACAGTGAATCACATGAAGAATTAGCATGTGCCAATGACATTGTACTACACTATAATTGCTATGTACACATTTAATTCGTATGTATGTGCCTAGCCTGCACAATAGGAGGGGAAGAAACTGCATTGTATGATAAACTAAAATTAACGTATTGTAAACCATTTACAGCCACATGTGCTGAAGATTGAAAAGCTTGTAGATTGTGTTATGAATTTCGTGAGAAATGCTACTAATGGTTGGCATGGTGACTCAGTAAGAAAGCCAGAGGGCTCACTTGTAAATCACGGTGAACTCCAGAGACAGTGCTTTGATTCCTAGAGCTATCAGTCAAACCGAGAATCACAGCTATGGCAATTAGCAGCATGTTTCCAAAGCTCATCACAGAAAGCAGACTCATTGCTTCTTGGAGTGTTTGCCTTCCTGAAACCATGCTGTAGTGGAGGGAGAGAGTATTCAACATGATCAACAGATTGACAATCAACAAAAGTTTGCTACAGGGAATTTCAAACAGGGTTGCAATCTCATTATAAGGCCTTGGCAAGTCGCTCAATCCAATTTCCCTACCAGGGATTAGAGAAAGACAAAGAAAAGTAGGAAAACTGTAGGGGGGTTATTGCAATGATGCTGGTGCAGGAAACTTGGCAACAGAAGTGTAGAGTTTTGTTTTTCTGGGAAGGGAAGGGAAGGGAAGGGAAGGGAAGGGAAGGGAAGGGAAGGGAAGGGAAAGGGGGGGAAAAGTGCCAAAG